>NC_135572.1:46505501-46818001 GCF_965152235.1 Eretmochelys imbricata
CTACACCACCAGTCGGAGCCCTCACCCCCCCCCGCACCCCAGCCCCAGTCCAGAGCCCCCTCCCACACCCTGAATTCCTCATTTCTGGCCCCACCCTGGAGCCCACACCCCCCAGCAGAGCTCTCACCCCCTCCTGCACCCCAACCCCAATTTCATGAGCATTCATGGCCTGTCATACAATTTCCATACCCAGAAGTGGCCCTTGGGCCAAAAGGTTTGCCCACCCCTGAGTTAGACGGACAACCAAAAGTAACATTATTCTGTTCTACTCTACAGGTTTCTGTATTGTGCTCATCACCCTAGTATCTGAGCGCCTTCCACTAGTGCATTCACTGTTGGTTATCCCTTACTAAATTGCTTTTTTCTTGCAGCTGTTATTAACTATTACTTATGTCAGGCATCTCAAAAGCTAGTACATACATGATCATCCAATCTGAACTATAATGGGGCAGTTCCTCTGCATTGCGTCTGAGCAGGAAGTTCAAGGGTTAATTAGTTCATGATTGTAAAGCCCTTTAAAAGTATATAACGCTCTTTAAATTCTAAGTATTATTTATTTACTTGGATTTATGTAGCACCAACCATAGCACAATATCTAGGCATATTTATCAATAACATTAAAATGACAGAGTTGAGGATCTCTTACCGTCAATACCCTGCCACCAGCCCCCTTCCATTTAAACCTGGGTAATGGAACTACAAGCAATGTGTTAGATCTCATGTTTTGATGTAAAGCATAGAGGGGAGTAGCCTCTTAGTTACCAGGGATTCAGAAACCAGATCAACACCAACCCCTTGAATTGCACTCAGGAATTAACTCACGTTTTCAGCTGGCATCAACTTATCCAATACATCACAACTATAGATGGGGCAAATAAGATTTAGCAGGATCTAGTCATACCATAGAAATTACTACATTAATTTTATTAAGGTTTGAAGAATCACAAGAGAACGGAGCCTTTCTGTAAAATGTGCTCATTAAGTACTATTAGTACTTATATACAGTAATACTGATCATAGGAGCAGCTCAAAGTACTTTACAAACGTTAATATAATTAGCACTAATTATAGCACTTTTAGCTAGTCAAAGGACCATACAGACTTATCTGAATAATCCTCAACAAACCCCTGTAAGGTAAATAAGTATTATCCTTGTTTTCCATTTGGGGAAACTGAGGTGAAGTGCTTTGCCCACGGCCATACATGAAGAAAACGCCAGAGCTGGGATTAGAAATCAGGACTTTTTAACTTTCAGACCCATAAGTCATTCCTCCAGACTAAGCTGCACCCCAGTTTAGCCTCACTCTGCCACTGAAAACGATGATATCCCTTATAGCTATTTTATGGATGTGTAAAATGAGGCATGGAGAGGTGCAATGTCTTGTCTAAAACCACTGAGCAAGGAAAAAGCAGAGCTAGGACTAGAAACCAGGACAATTGACTCCTAATACCACATTCTAACTATTAAACCTAACTACGTCTGTGGAATTTGAGGGCCCTGGGTCAGTGACATGTTATCACTGTACATTTGCTTTTGTTTAGACACTTGCATATTGTGCTAATGCATAACATCTTGTATCCATTACCTTGTGGTATAATTAATTACCACTCTTAAGGGTTATATAGATTTGCGTCTGATGAGGACAGAAAAGGTTCTTGAACAAGGGAAAGATAGTTATGTACCGTCCTTGTAATAAATATCTGCTAAATACATGTAGATTGTCACCAAATTCTACCTTTTTTAAAAGCATTAATAGAGCTGGTTGGAATATTTTTGCCAAAATGAAATTTCAGCAAAATGTGCTGTTTTGTCAAAGCTGAACCATTTTGGTTTCCTTTTGCTGGGAAGATTTTAGGGTGTGAGCCTCTACCGGCTGGATCTCTGGCTGGACTACATCTCCCCTGATGCACCACACTCTTCCCACCTTGGCAAGTTACCCCAAGTACATAATCTGAGTTGAGCCCAGCCCATAAAGGAGAATGAGAACATGAGTCACTCAAAGTGCAACTCCCAGGAGGCATCCTGGTCGCATTTCCAAATCAAAATATATTGGGTTTTTGGTGTTTTTTTTAATATATAAACAAAAAGTCAACACTTTCCATGGAAAACAGGCACCTTTTGCAAAAAATGTTTGTTTAGTTGAAAACCCACTTTTCCATAGAAAACCAGTTTGGGCAGAAAATTTTAGACCAGCCCTAGTCAATAAGCATTCAGGAATCAGGTTTGCCAGAAGTGAATGCACAGCACTTTTTATTAATTGAGTACTCAGTGCCAGTCTGCTCAGGCTTTTGGAAACATCTCGTTTACGCTGGTCACACACAAGGTATGTCTATACTGCAATTAGATGCCCGCAGCTGGCCTGTGCCTGCTGACTTGGGCTATGGGGCTGTTTTATTGTGGTGTAGACGTTTGTGCTTGGGCTGGAGTCCGGGTTCTAGGACCCTCGGAGATGGGAAGATCCCAGAGCTCAGGCTGCAGCCCGAGACTGAATGTCTACACTGCAATTACACAGCTCCTTAGCCTGAGTCAGCTGGCACGAGCCAGCCGCGGGTGTCTAGTTGCAGTGTAGACATACCCACATAGACTTAGGACAGTTGTCACTCCCATACCAACATTGCATAACTGCATTTGGATAATCACTCCCATACTAATAACTACTTGATACCTCTGCAGTCACAATGGTAGTTTTGTTGACTGGGTGAAAGAGAACTTACAGAGCCTGCTTTTCCTCTCTGCTTCGTTGCACGGTTCATATGGAAAGGGTCTATTAGCTGGGGCAGCCACACAGGGATGGGCACTTCAACGAAGGGTTATGGTCATGTTCATTATATGCAAATTTGCTAGAGCATTTATCTAACTATTCATTAACATAATATCAATTGGTACATCAGCATAGCTCTCATCAGATCCAACATGTTTCTCATGTAAAAGAACTATGCTGGAAAAAGCAGTTTGGCCATGTAAAGAAAGGACGAGTCATAATCTTCCCTGGTGTAACTGTATCAGAAACATCAAATCTGCACCAGGGATGAATATGAATATCTGCAAAAACAACCACTGTACAAGTGATCTATTCACTTAAATAGTCACATTAAACAAGTTAGTCCTAAATTCATCTTGTTTGACTTGATTATTTAAATAAACAACCTTCTTCTGGCTTGACTGATGTGTCTGAAGTTTTTCTTTTCTAGCTTTCAGATTTGTTTGTTTGTTTTCCCTACATGAGAAATGTTTTGGCTCCGATAGTATTTATTTCATTGGTTTTTCCCCCACTGTGATTTATAAAAAGGCAAGAATTGACCGACATGTGCATAGATGGGAAGTTAATAGAAATTTTAATAAAAGTACCAGCTGTAATATAAACAGATATTTTAGATCAATATGTTACACAGTTTTATATTAGCATCTGCATTTGTGGAATTATTTTGGCCACAGGAAAGTTCCCTCATTGTTAGATTAATTCAACTGAACCCTTCTGAAATTTTTTTTAAATGATAAAAATTGAATAAGAAGGCCATAAAGTTCAAACAAGCGTGTTCCCTAGTTCATGTCAAAAATCTACCTAGAAACAAAATGTCCATGACAATCATATTTCATGCTCTTTTGCTTCAAGAGGAAGCAATATTGTAATATTTTTATTAAACGCAGAATATTTTTGGTTTACAAAGAATCATTTAGGCCTTGTCCTGCAAACACATACCTATAAGAGTAACTTCACTCATGAGAGTAGTCCAACTGATTTCAGAGTCACTAAAAACCTGAGTAAGTTACTCATTTGGGTTCCGATTCAGCAAAGAACTTAAGAATGTACTTAATTTCATGATCTTAAATCAGTGGCACTTCTCCCATGTGCTTAACGTAAATGATCTCTGTTAGGGCTTGTTGAGATGGTGAGTTAGTGCATGGGAAGCTGGGGTGTGAATCTACATTGCAATTTGCTACCTAGACAAGCCCTAAAATTTCACAGCATCAGGGCATTAGTTATTTATTTTCTGGTTACATGAGACATGCTGTGCAAAAATTAATAAGAACAAATCAAGTTTAATCCTGGGGAGGGGAAACTTTTTAGAATGACCGCCAACTACAATTTCACTTACAAAATGCATCATGGGCTCATTACTATCCAGAGAAGAGAGGGCTTCAGTTTGTAAGTCTTGCCTGAAAGATCTGTATAGTAAAGTACACAGAAATCAGTTTCTCTACTTTGAGGATGAAGGGCTGAGTAACCCTGCCTGGTTTTGAACCAGTGGCTCCAGGAAGACTAAAATATGTCAAACCTACTAGTTGAACTACCAGCCATTCCATCCAGCTGAGCCTATCACTGCAGTACTTCGCTGTGAGCCTGCTCTCCTTTTCTTTGTAAATCTTCTTTGTACAAAATACTTTTGCCAAATCTCCCCCAATCCATTCCATTTCTCCACTCTTACATACTCCAAGACTCTCCAACTGGGCACCGTGGACTAGCGCAGAATTAGGGTACAAAGGAGGATGCAGAGCTGCTCTCTGCTCCTTCAAACAACCAAAAGCACCTAATATTAATTATACTGCTATACCAGTAGCACTGTACAGTTCAAAGCACTGTGCACACAGTAACCAATTAAGCCTTACAGCACTGTTGTGAAAAATAACATTTAATTTAACATATTTAAAGTATTTAAAGTAACGTGAAAAATAATATTTATTTCCTTACTGATGGAGAAGCAGAGGAACAAAAAATAAAAAAAAAACAGGGCCCAATTCTGCAGCCTGGACTTGTGTTGAGTCAAAAGCCTGCATGTGAGCAGTCCCACTGAACAGCCTGTGTGACTTGTCTAGGGCCATAGAGCAAGGCCATGTCAGAACCCAGTTCTCCAGATTGCCAAGCCAAGCTCACATTGGCCCATTTAATCTGCATGTCAGTTTTCAGTCCTATGCTGCCCACACATTGCAGCCACATTGTCTGAGGCTGCAAACCCAGAGAGAGACGGTCAGGTCCTAATCTAGAAGCTCCTTCAGCTTGTGCAACAGATTGGTCACAGTAAGGGATTCTGGCAACTCCACATGCATGTGATGGCCACTGCTGTAGCACTGACTCCTCCTCATTGCCCCACCCAAATGTCCACCACATGGCTGACTCCACTGGATAGCTCACGCATATTCTGTGGTATTAATGGTCTGAGAACTGGTCCCCGAGTCTGTCCAGTGACCCATCTTTCCCATTCATCTTCCTTTTTATTCTCCCCGTTTGACAGGGGGAGAACTGGAGGTATGGAGAGGTGTGGCAGCTTGCATGAGTGGCCCTGTGGTCTAATGGATTAGACATGTACCTATGGAAGCAGGAGACTTGAGTTTTATTTTTAATGACTAAATGTGATAAAGAAATAGACTTATTAAAATAAGACATTTTTCTTCATACCTAAGCAAACCTTAAGCAAGAAGTGTATTGCTGGCTCTGCCACTGACTTGTTGTGGTGCCCTAGGCAAGTCACTTCACTTCTCTGTGTGATTGTTTTCCCTCCCACTCTATGTCTTGTCTGTTTAGACAGTGTGAGTGGGTTCACTCACCACTGTGACCCCGCCTGCTCGCTGTCCCAGGGATTAGTTCTGCTAGCCAGTGCGCCCTCTTCTGGTGGTGTCTCACTGCCATCACTTCTGCTCCAGGACCCATATCACTCCCAGGACCATGGTGTCCTCTTCCTGACACAGCTCTCCAGCCATGTCTTGCTCTATTCTCCTTGATTCCAGGGGAATTGCAGTCCACTGTCCAGCCACTTCCCTCAGTGACAACTGCAGCCAGTTATCTGGCTACTTCCTTAGTGGTGGTGGTGGGGAACCAGGCCCACCCACTACTCTGGGTCCCAGCCCAGGGACCCTGTAGATGGCCACCACTTGCTGCATCCCCTCTGACTTCTCTGTAGATCTCCCTGGGCCACTTCCCCATGGCCGCAGCACTCTCTTTGCCCTTGCCTCAGGGCCTCAGCCTGCAAATCCCTGCAGCCAACCAGGAGCCATCTTTGGCTCCACCTGGTTGCTGCTAGCAGCACTGCTTTGTCCAGGGTGCTAGTTCCCTGCTGCCTGGCCAAGAGCCTGATTTTCCCTCATTGAGCTCCAGTCAGCTACTGAAGTTGCTCTGCCCTGTAACTCTTCTTATATGGCCCTGATGGGCTGCTCCTTGCAGCCCCTTTCCTATTGGCTGCTTTTCGTGCAGCCGCCCTAAGGTTCTATTAACCCCTAAGAGGCCAGTGTGGGGCAGGTGCCTTATCACAGACGGAAAGCTGTTTGGGGTCGGGGCTGTCTCTCACTAGGTGTACAGTACAGTGCCCAGAGCAAAGGGCCTCTCAGTCAGTCAGGGACTTTAGTCAGGTGAGCTGCTGGTTGGGACTTGTTGCCTGAGCGCTACCTGGGGACACATAGGCCTGGGTTCAAGGCCCGTAGAGCTCTCTCAACTGGTCAGACCAATGGTCCATCTAGTCCAGTATCCTGTCTTCTATCAGTGGCTGGTGTCAGAGGGAATGAACAGAACAGGGAAATTTATTGAGTGGTCCATTCCTGAAGAAGAAGAAGAAAGCAGGAATATCCCCTTCCCCCCACCCGCCATACTAAAACAGGCAAGTTCTCATAATAAAAAGTGAACAGGGGGCTCCCTTGAGCTGCCTGGGGCCCTAAGCAATTGCTTAGTCTGCTTATGCCTAGCACCTTCTCTGATGGACTTAGTAAGAGAACATAAGTATCAGTTTATCCATTTTAAAATAATTTGTATTGTATCTTAAATATTTTCCCCATAAGCAGGCTTGGAAGGATTCAATTTCACTATCCACACACAAACTGACGAAAGAGATATTTCCATCGATAGCAACCAAAATATACAGAGAGGCAAAGTTAGAAAAATGCTGCTTAAATCAAACTCTAGTAAGTTCTCAAGCAGCATTTATTTTGTATATTTTGATATGTGCTGTTGACAATTTGTGTTGACAGTTATAAAGCTTTAACTTTTTGAATCTCAACTTCTACTATAATTATTGTCCAATCCCCTATTGTCTGCCCCCAGGATTTTGTGCAATTGTGAAAAATTTAATTGAAAAAAATTAAAAAATGGATATTAAAAATAAACCTGGATATTATCTGTCAAAATTTTAAAAAATTAAAAATGCAAGCATACCCAGCAAGGACCAATCACAGATTCCTGGAATGTAGAGAAAACAAACTGTTAGGACTGAAAGTTTGTTCAGTTCCAAAGGTGATTATGACTTTGTCAATTTATCTTCTTAAAGTAAAAGAAAGAAAAGAATGAAATGTTTTTCGCATGGTTACATTAAAACAAAACAAAACAAAACAAAACAAAAAAAACAGCCACCTCCCCTACTGCCTCTGGCTGCAGTAATAAGCTCAATGTGCTAATGAGAATCTCCAGGGAGAACACTGACAGGATTAATTAATGGGTGGATTTCACTTTAATAAATGTACAGGCAATTTTCTAAATGCAGATGGCACAGTCCACCCTGATGGGAGCTCTGCCTAGAGCCACTTATACAAAAGTGTCTGGGAAAAGTGGTTAATTTGTAAAATGCTTCATGATACTGATTAGAAGAGAAGTAATACTTATGCTTGCTTCCCAATGCATTATTCATTTCACAACTATCTGGACATTTAATGTCCTTCTAGATGTCCACTGTTTCCAGATATTTTCAGTAACTCACATTGCTTTAAAAGAAGTAACTGCTGTAAAAGGAAAAGAATGAGTGTGGCATGTCCTCTGTTTATGTTAACACTACTTGTAGATTCTTCTTGGAAACATCCTCCCCCCCAATTTTAAATATTTTGTATCATAAAAATGCAGGAGAGCAGCAATATCAACCCCTTGATTATATTACAGAACAAGCAATTTAATACACATTGTTGCAGTCAATCCTGCCCTCCAGCATATGGTAAAAACAACAATTCTAAGCATCTTGGTAAGGAATTATTTGCAAATAACTTGCCAAAATGAAAAAAAAAACCAACCCTAGAGAGGCCCTAACGCTATGCTCAGCTGGTGTACATTGACATAGCTTCTCTGATTTCATTTTACACTAGCTGAGTATCCGGGCCATGGATAGGATCTACGTCCATACCTCTCTACCTGTTGAGGTTCAAATATAGGACAATCTAAGGCAAACACCCAAAATTAAGGCTATGCAAACAGACAAAAATAATAATGTCAAAAGTAATACAATTGCCAAACAGTAGAAAATTTGGGGGCCTTAAAGGTTAGTTTCCCATTGAAAGAGAAACCGGAGATGCAGAGTTTGGGTATTCTTAATGTAACTTGGTTTACTTACACAAATTCTTATTTATACACCTACAGCAGTCTTAGAACAGAGGTGGTCACAAACAAAAACCCTCTTCCAGAAACTTCAGCCCAAACACCAATGCCCAGTTCCCAGGAAGCAACTCTGTACCAAGAATGGACTCTAGTTAGAGAGAGATTAAGGCAGAGACAACTCTCTTGCTGTTTGCAACAGCTTTCCCAAAAAGAAGGAACATCACAAAACTAACAACAATACAGCATTTCTTCAAAGATGGCATTGCTTACATGCTGAGAAAAATTATTGTAAGATATGTAAATGTGCCATCTGGTGACGCTCACAATAATAATACCATAAATTCAATATAAAACAGAGGCAAATTTGGATCTAAAATCAGGCAACCTTCTGGATTAAGGATCACTTCACAGGTACAGTACGTGTGCTTCTTGGCTCTATGAGGGCTGTATACATTTCAGAGGTGAAATTCTGTTCCTACTGAAGTCAATGACAAACTCCCATTGACTCCGATAGGCCAGGATTTCACTGAAGAAGAAGTTCTATGTTTATAAAAGTGGCATTTAACTTCTGAATGTTGTTCAGCAGCCCCAGGTTATGTCTGTATTGGAAGCTATAACTAGGACTTTAATCAGTGAAATCTGCTGACATGAAGAACCACTCCAATGTAATTCTGCTGCAACTTTTGTTTGCAATAAGATTTGCGTGTGCATTCTAGCTATTGTCCTTTCAGTCTCAATGAAAATAGCAAAAAAACAAACAAACAGATCAGGATCCCCAGAAGATGATGTAAACTCCACTTAGGACCCCCAGTCCTTCCATTCAAAGCCACTGTAGCTCCAGATGCTGTATCTGTCAAGTTCTCCTATAGCTGTCCTTGTCACGGGAAATGTTGTAGCACCCTTTGTTTTGTTACTCATGCTACCAAAACCATCTCGCTCAACTGTACCTGATTACAAAGTTCTTGAATGTCACTCATTCTAGATACCACAGTATCTCTGTCCCACACTAACGTGGTATTATTGGTCTGTTATCACAAATTATTGTTGTTGTAGATGGTGTATCATGAACAGATGACAGAAAATGTATGCATATTAAAGAAATGAACTTCACTTCGATTCAAGCTTCCCTTTCTGCTTTTTTTGTGACTTATTCAGGGCTAGTTTAAGTCCCTTGGCCCAGCCTGGAGTAAGGGAAGCTGCACTGCCCAAGAAGGAGCCTGGGAGGAACAGTGACTGAGAGAGACAGTTCCTCCCAGGGCACCCATCTTGTAATGGAGGAAGTAATTTACTGCTGCTCAGAAAAGGGAGCAGCATGCTTCCCTCAACATGGTCAGAAAGCTCCACTGAAGGTGGGGAGCAGGGACATGGCCTCACATACTTCCGGTCCCTTCCCACCCTCTACTTGTCCACTGGGGTCAGCAGGATCCCCATGCTGAACCAATATCCTGGTAACCCTAACATCTCCTTACTCCAACCCAATTCCCCTGTTGAGTGCATTAGTGCTAGTCACAACTTCACCCTTTAGCATGGATCCTTTGCCACAGACTTTAAAGACCCATATTACACACTTGAGTCTCAGAGGAGTGAAAACTATAACCCTAATATTGTCTTTTCAGTTTTCAGATAACTAGAATGGTCGTGGTTAGGGTTTTGTTGATTTAAAAAAAAACCACACCACATATTTATTGAGTTTAATTAACATATTTGCAGCTAAAGATCATGGACCATATAAATAATATCAAAACATTTTCATATTAAATAAATTAAGCTCTGTAGTCCTATATCAAAAAGGAGACCCAGACAGTTAAATACAGGGAAAATTTACAATTTAATCATATCCATCTTAAAATAAAATAATAATAATAATAATAACAACAACAACTTTAAGAAGATGTCTCAAATAAGTAGCCATTAGTTAAGTTGCCAGAGAGAAATACAGGGATTGTCTACAAACACCAGGATTAAGCCCGACCTATATCAGGTTAGCTTGCACCTATACATTTGCAAGGTAAATTGATCTAAGCCAGACTTAAATCAGTTTATGAGTGTCCACACACAAAGTTGCATCAATTTGATTAAATGGGTTTTAAGACGTGTCATAAATATAAAGGGAAGGCCAACCACCTTTAAATCCCTCCTGGCCAGAGGAAAAAACCCTTTCACCTGTAAAGGGTTAAGAAGCTAAAGATAACCTCGCTGGCACCTGACCAAAGTGACCAATGAGGAGACAAGATACTTTCAAAGCTGGAGTGGGAGGAAAAACAAAGGGTTTTTTCTGTCTGTGTGTTGCTTTTGTCAGGATCAGAGCAGGAATGCAGGTCAGAACTCCTGTAAAGGGTTAATAAGCAATCTAGTTAGATATGCGTAGATTCTGTTTTGTTTAAATGGCTGATAAAATAAGTTGTGCTGAATGGAATGTATATTCTGGTTTTTGTGTCTTTTTGTAACTTAAGGTTTTGCCTAGAGGGATTCTCGATGTTTTGAATCTGGTTACCCTGTAAGGTATTTACCATCCTGATTTTACAGAGGTGATTGTTTTACTTTTTCTTTAATTAAAATTCTTCTTTTAAGAACCTGATTGCTTTTTCCTTGTTCTTAAGTTTCAAGGGCTTGGGTCCGTGTTCACCTATGCAAATTGGTGAGGATTTTTATCAAGCCTTTCCCAGGAAAGGGGGTGTAGGGATTGAGGGGATTTTGGGAGGAAAGACGTTTCCAAGCGGGCTCTTTCCCGCTTATATTTTGTTAGACGCTTGGTGGTGGCAGCAATAAAGTCCAGGGACAAAAGGTAAAATAGTTTGTACCTTGGGGAAGTTTTAACCTAAGCTGGTAAACATAAGCTTAGGGGTTTTTTCATGCAGATCCCCACATCTGTACCCTAGAGTTCAGAGTGGGGAAGGAACCTTGACATGCCCATATCGAGAAAGCCACCAAAACTGAACCAATGTGGGTAGAGGTGCTGGGTTTGACTTTGAATGTCCTCATTTCCGATCTCATCCGGACATTTAACACGGAGCAGCAGATGAAGGTGACAGTTGGTATAACCCTAGTTCTACAGATCCATGGCTTTGTGGCAAGCTTGATGTTGCATCATGATCAGTGGAACCAGAGTCACAAGGCCCATATTCCCTAGAGGGACTGTTACTGACAGAACACCAGTGGAACAGGGGAGTTAGGCTGGAAGCAACTCAGCCACAGGTACACGGAGTCTGCAGGGTTTAATAAAGTTTCACTCGTTCAGCTTAAACTGCATTCAGCATCACGCTTTGTGAGTGAAACATGGTGGCAGCGTCTGAGCTGTGAGTTCTCTGCAGTGCAGCAGCTGGCAGTGTGAGCCATGGAAGGTCCCTAGAGCCCTGGATTTTGCAGTGATGGACCTGGTGGAAGGAAGAGTTTGAGCAGGACACTGACCTGGTCATACAGGAGAACAGCAGCAGGAGAGTACAACAGTGACTGTGCCTTAGTGGGAGGCAAGGCAAAGAGATCTGCCACACTTTGCAGCTCACCACTGCCTCAAGCCTCACAGCACTCCTCGGAGCCTTGGGGAATGAGTGCTCCCCAAAGCAGAATGAAACTGTGGAGCAACACAGGTATTACACTAGAGACCAGTGCAAAGGGGAGGGGATAGACCCCCCATTCTGCAGCTGCTTTATACACACTGGTTGCAATTCTGGGGATTTGACAGATCCCCTAACTTGGAACAGGACAGTCTGCAGCACTTGGGATCGCCACCTGCAGGAGCAGGTGCTCTGGGAAGGCATTGTCATCTTAGACAGGTGCTTAGCCACGGGACATGCAGTGGAGGCCTTGAGACAAAGGATGAAAGCCCGAGGAGGCACAACACCCCAAGAAGTACAAGCAGTGAGACAACAGCAAGGGAGAGCAGGTGGCCAGCATTCAACACCATTACTGAGGGAAACAGAATGAGCCAGTAAAGGAGAAGTTCTGCACACTAGGACAGCATTACAAGGAATGTGGCAAATTGAACTACTTCAGCAGTGTGTCCAAGAGCAGAGGAAGGTCCCAGAAAGATTCAGGCAGACTTGTACAAGAGGGGTATGGCATATATGATAACTGCCAACCGAAGGAGACTCTGTTACCACATGAGCTGCCCCAGTCTACCATGGGAAAGGTGGGAGTGGCCTTATTTACCTTCAGAGAATGGCAGTATTTGATTACAGTGAACTACTATTCATATTTTGGGGAGGTTGAGTCCTTCCCTGAAACAAGCAGCAAGTCAGTGATTGACAAATTGAAGGCCCACTTTGTGAGATATAGCATTCCAGACACCATTCACCGACAATGGACCCCAGTTTGCTTCAGAAATGTTCAAGGATTTTGCATGCAAATGGGAGTTTGACCAACACATCTTCTCCCCAACATACCAACAGAGTAATGGCAAGGTGGAATCAGCTGTGAAAACAGCTAAGAGACTGTTGCAAAAGGCTGTTTCTTCTGGTTCTGACCCCTTGTTAGCATTTTTGGCACACAGGAATACCCCATCCAGCAGTGCCAAACCAGTCTAGTGCAAGTACTGAGGGGACAAAGGACCAAAACCCTGCTACCAATGAGGGGAGACCTATTGCAGCCAGAAGGACGGTGATACCGCTAAGAGGAGATGGCCAGCAATCAGAGAAAGCAGGCACTAGAGTATGACAGGTCAGCCAAGGACCTGCTGGCCCTGGAGCCAGGCACTCCTGTGAGGATCCAACCATTACGGAGACACTGGAAGGAGTGGACAAAGGAGTTGTGAGGGGCGCAGTGGCACCCAAGTAATACAAGCTGACTATGCAAGGGGAACAAGTGATCCAAAGGAACAGGGGATACTTATGAGCCAGCAGGCATAACACCCAGAGGGTGCCTGCAGAGGTACAGAGACCATCACAAAACGGAGACACAGAGATCCATCGGGAGCCCAACCACAGAGGGAAAGAGGAGACTCCAGAGAGAGAGAATTTGCTAGACTCAGAGACAAGGGAGACAGAAATAGCTCAGTCATGGTGTGGTCACCTGTTGAGAAGACCAAACTCTCTCAGAGACTGTGTAGACAGACTCCAACCTCTGGTCACAGAAACATGGGATGAGGGTCTGGGCATCCATTATTTGTTGTTAATGTTTGTATGAAAATGTTTGTAAAATAGGGAAGATGTGTCATGATCAGTGGAACTGAAGTCAGAGGGCCCAGGTTCCCTGAAGGAACTGTTCTTGACGGTCAGCCATGTGGACAGAACAGTCCACAGGGGTTAATAAAGTTTCACTTGTTCAACTTTAAATGCATTTCACTTCACCCTGTGACTGAAACAGATGTCATAACATCCCCATAGAGGCCACGGAAAGGCCTGCAACATGCCAGGGCTGCTACTATACAAGTGGCCACATCTTTTGAGCATCCTCCAGCACTACTTTGTTGCAGCTGTTGGCCAGTCAGTTCAGGCAAGAAGCAGCATGTGTTGGTCTGGTTATTAATTCAAATAAAACTAAGTCCCTGACCATTACCTTTAAAGCAGGCTCTAGCTCCAGATCACAACCAGCTCAGTGTTAACTGGTCTGGATGGGACATCGGGCAGGTGGCTCTTGGGTGGTACCACAATATAACATCATAATCAGAGAAACCATATAAGGTTACTGTCTTTGGGGAGAACTGCAGTTGTATGAAGTGTTTGCAACAGTTTTTTCACTAGCTGATCCAAAATACAGTACAAACAGATTGTTTGGTGATATTAGCAATAAATGAACAAAACCGATACTGAGAACTGAGTGCAATGTTATCACAGCCAGTACACACAAAAGGTTCGGCGCGATAAAAACGGAACTCATTTCATACACCGGGCACAAAATGAGCCCATGTGACAAAGCTGCACTGACGGGGCTGTATAAAGACAAATACCACCCTAGAGCAGCAGAAAAAGCTCCAGCTGGTGGATCCACCTGAGCAGCCAAGCAGGTCCCTGATGAAGAAACTGTTCTGAGAATGATAGAGGAGTGGCAGAATAATCCAGTCACTGGTAAAGGGAAGGCTCAGGCCGCCTACTCTGATCTCCATCCTAGACATTTCTTTTTGTGTATTTCATGAACCAGTTGTTATTTTTAGTTTGTATTATGGTGGGGGAGGGTTATGCTTTTTTCTTCCCCAAAGGTAAGATGTAATGAGCAGCTATTAGAGTCATGTCCACAGACCACTGCACAGACAGCAAGCTGGCCCTCAGTTGTTCATTAGCAACTGATGTGGTGGCTACAAGATGGAGCCAGCAGGAGAAAGTGGCAATTTTCATGCAAATTTAGGGGACTTTGAGGCCCAACTGCTACTAGAAATGATTGCACAAATGGCACCCACCACAACCACAGGAATAGAAGCATGGGCTGCAACAGCTTGAAATTGCAAGGGTCAAGAATTGTATGGGAACTCAGATACCGGAAATGGCGAACAAATGTGCTGGGGACAAGCTGTAGGTCAAAGAGAAAGAAGAGGGGAAAGAAGGAAAATGGAGAGAGTTCTCTATAAACTCAGCACAGAAATGGAATGTTACTTGTGTGTGGCTTGAGGTCGTTGCTCAAAATGGTGCTGCTCAAGATGGGAAGTGAGTTGGGGCTGTCTTAGAGCGAAAGGAGTTTTCCAGTACATGGCAGAGCAAATTAACAGCATGTTTCCCACTGCTGTGTGGGTAAGTCAGCTCTTTTGCTATTTGGTGGATACTGGAGTTGCTGTGCTTACTAGATAGCAGCCAGGCTGCTGGTAAACAACTGTATGACCTTTGAAAGCACAAAATCTTAGGGGATGTGCTTTAAGGACTCTGGAGGTTTTGGATGGGATCTCCTCCAGGCAATGAATGAACATTGGGTGTCCATGCTGCTACTATTAGAATATTAGATCCATTAGCTACTTTTGATACCATTGACTGTGAGGTGTGGCCTCACTTGTGAAACTGAGCAGGAGTAAATGGGGTTCGCCCTTCTGTCATTCATTCCTCTCTCTCTCAAAGATTACAGTGGTTGACTTTGGGCAATTGCACCACTTCCCCAAATGCTTTCACGTGTGGGATGTCACAAAGCACCACCTTCTCATCTCTCTTATTTAAGAGATATACAGGCCGGTTAGCAGGGTTAGTGAGGAAGCCTGGTGTTCTCTATGTGGATGACACACGTCTTATGTCTATCTTTTCCAACCCCAAGATAATGCCTTACTCAGTACCTTATTGTCTCATTGTCTACTGTACTCCCCCTCTATATCCATCTGTTGTCTCTTATCTTATACTTAGATTGTAAGGTCCCCAGGTCAGAGACTGTCTTTTTCTTCTGTTGTACAGTGCCTAGCACAATGGGACCTTGATCCATGACTAAGGCTCCTACGCACTACAGTAATTCAAACCATTATTATTAATTTTATTTTATTTAAGTCTGTAGCAGAAGAGATGAAAGTTCTAGTACTTAGTCTGGGCAGAATGGTGACTTGACACATTGCTAATTGTTTGGCTGTGAATCAAAGAATGTATGCTGTTTTTACAAGTACCAAAGCTGTGACTGACATACGGTTATCATTACCAGACACAGACCAAGAGAACCATGGGCCAGTTTCAGTACTTGTGACTTTACCTCTATTATGAAGTGTGGGTAGCCATTCAGCAGTCAAGGAGAAAACAAGCTTTCCATTATAAGCCTGTTTTTTCCCTCCGATACGCTCCCTGATAATTTCCTCCCAAAGAACCCAACTCCCCCTGAAATCTCATGTGGATACCTCATCCCAGAGTAGAATTGTTTGGGAAGTTTGGAAAAATCAAAAAAGGAGTTGGAAAGTTAGGGTGTTTAAACATTGCCCTGTTGTTGACTTTCAGAAGCATTTCCTAGCTTTTATTTTTAGCCCATCATAGCTCCAAAATGGGTTCCTTGCTGAGAAGTGCTTTCCGGTGTCTTTGGAAGAGGGGAAGTAATGGGTTAATTATAAAAGATCTATAATATAAACAGCCTTATAATATAAATCCCTCATTAAGGAAGGCAAGGGAGAAATTAAACTAAGGCCGAGATGTTCAAAATTATGTGAGAAAGGTAAAGCACCTAAATATTTTAGGCATTGAAATAAATGGCTTGATTTTCAAGAGTATTGAGCAGCCAGCAGTTCCCATTGGCTTCAAGGAGTGCTCACACCACTTAATTAAGTGCCTTTGGAGTCTACCTTTACAAACACCCATTTACAATTCGACCGCCGGCCCCCTCCCCCCCTTTTCTAATACTATTTTGATGTTGGGGCTCATTAAAACAGTTTGCTACATTGTAAATTCACAAACTGATTGCACATTTTATAGCATACAGGAAAATCTGCTAGCAAGTCACAAGGTTCTGGCTTGCCTAAATTCACAACTAAATTTACATCATTGTGGAGATATAGGGCCAGAGCTGGTGCAAGTGGGCACAGTGCCTGCAGGACTCAATTGGATTTAACTCACTTTGACACCAGGGCTGAATTTGTTCTCGTCTCTTTATTTTGTAATAAATTACTAAATGGATTGTCAGATTTGATATTCAATCATAAATGTTTAATTAAGAAAAAAGCAAGGCACTGCTTCATAAAATCTGACTAATAGTACTAATAAAATGTCATAAAATTCAATGAATTTTGTGATAATGCTTTCAGCAACTAATTACCTTTCATTATCTTTCGTGTTGAACTGATCGGAGTACTAGCATCTAGGCTAAGATGCGCGAATATCTTTATGACTATCTGCTGGGTATGTGACATGAATTGGCCATATGGAAGGAAGGAGGGAGTGGGAAAGGGCATTTGTGCCAAGTGTCAGGTATCTCACATTAGAGAGACAAGGTGGGTCAGGGAATATCTTTTATTGGACCAACTTCTGTTGGTGAGAGAAACAAGTTCACATGGCACTCATGGATATGGCAGCATGACCTGCAGACATGGGTGGCAGATATAAGAGACCAGGGGAGGCTAAGGCTCCCCAGACAGCCAGCCCACCATCTTTTGAGTGCGCCGCCCCCTCAAGGGCTCCCAAGCAGTGACCCCACCTGCACTCCGCCCTGAGGCCCCGGTCACTCTTGTCTTCTTCCCCCGAGGCCCCACCTCTTCCCATCCCTGCTCCACCTGCATGAATGCCTTGGGGAGGGGATGAAGAGGTGAGCAGCCGGGCGGGTGCAGGGGCTCAGGAGAGGAGGTGAAGAGGTGCATGCGAGCGGCCAGGCAGGTGGGGTAGGCCTTGGGAGAAGGGGCAAACAGGCACAAGTGACAGGCGGGCGGGGTGTGGGGAAAGAGGCGCAAGAGGCAGGTGGGGGGGCCTCAAGGGAGGGTGCCAAGTCGGGGCAGGCCTTGAGGCAGGGTCACAGTCCAGGAGCGCCCAGCCTCCCCAAATGGAGAAGTCACACACTGCCTATACCTGCAGATCAGGTAATATCTCACATCTGTCGGGGCAGCGAGGAAGGACACTCTAAATAATGTTTGTCCTAAAGCTGTGTGAATAACTGAGTGTTTGATTCAGTGTCCAAACGGAAAAATAGAAAAAAAAATCATTTTGGGTTAACCTGAAACAAAAAATTGTTGAATTTTTTCAGCAACTAAAAAATGTTGTTTCAGGTTGAACTAAATGTTTCATTCAACCTGAAATGAAATTTTTAGGTTAATTTCAAGGCAGTGGGTTTCAACTTAAAAAAACATTGAAGCAAACTTTAAAAAACAAAACATTTTGAATTAAAAAAATCAAAAATGTTTTATTTAGAAATGTCAAAACATTCATTTTTTCTAAACAATTTGGCAAATTAAATATGAATTTGAAATATGGAAATTAATAGGAATTGTTCAATATGAAAAGGAAAGTGTCAACACGGCTTTTAAAAAAGGAAATCATGCCTCACCAATCTATTAGAATTCTTTGCGGGTGTCAAAGGGGATCCAGTCAAAATAGTGTACGTGGATTTTCAAAAAGAAAAGGAGTACTTGTGGCACCTTAGAGACTAACAAATTTATTTGAGCATAACTAGCTCATGAAAGCTTATGCTCAAATAAATTTGTTAGTCTCTAAGGTGCCACAAGTACTCCCTTTCTTTTTGCGGATACAGACTAACACGGCTGCTACTCCGAAACCTGTCATTATGCAAGGCATTGGATTTTCAGAAAGCCTTTGACAAGGTTCCTAACCAAGGGCTCTTAAGCAAACTAGTCATGAGATAAGAGGGAAGGTCCACTCAAAACTGGTTAAAAGATACAAAGGGTAGAAATAAATAGTAGTTTTCACAATGGAGAGAGGTAAACTATGGGTCCCCAGGAATTTGTACTGGGGCCAGTGCTGTTCAACATGTTCATTAATGATCTGGAAAAGGGAGTGAACACTTAAGTGGCAAAGTTTGCAGATACTACAAAATTATTCAAAATAGTTAAGTCCGAAGCTGACTGTGAAGAGTTACAAAGGGATCTCATATAACTGGGTGACAAAATGGCAGATGAAATTCATGTGACTGGAGTCCCTCTGCTACTACCTAGAGGAAGTTCCCCAGGTCAGGCATGGGATATGCTGGCAGGACAGGTAGGAAGCTTGCCCTACTGCAGGCTTGTAGGTAAATTGAGGGCTTCATTCACCAGGACTGCCAAGCCTATGCCTTTCCCCAGCACTAAATCCATACAGTTCTTTAAAGTGAAAGTGGCTATATGCAATTTTTTTGCAAATATGCAAATTTCATTATATAATTAGCATAAAATGCCACACACGGAGCTGTATAAGACTTGGCAGCTATGAAGTGTCTGATGCCATTGGAAGAAAGCAAAAGGGAACAGATCCTCTTCCTAATCACCCCTTCCTGGCCTAGGGAAGGCCTCCATGAGGGCCGGCCATGAGGAAAAGGAGAGGAGAGGCAGCCAACCTGATCTGGTGCGGGTACCACAGAGTGTGTGCGCTGCCTCTTCCTAACGGTTGCAGTAGCTAGCACAAAAAAAAATCAGAGTTGTGTCTGGAACTCATCCACATCCCTATTCACAGCCCACCTGAGTACAAGCCTACGTTGTAGTAAATGCACAGAGTATTCGTAGCTTCTTCGTATCCTTTTAAAGTATATAAATTAATGGCTGGACTAGAGCAGGTAAATTGGGAGCTTCTCTTCTCCCCATCTCATAGCACACGAACAAGGGAACAAGCAATGAAACAGAAAGGCAGCCAACTCAAAACTGATCAAAGGAAATCACTTTTCACTCAATGCATAATTAGACCTTGGAACTCTTTGCCACAGGACGTCATTGAGACCAAGCAAAATTTAAAGAGGGATTGGACAGTTATATGGATAATAAGATTATAAATAGTTAATGCTGAAAAAGATTTGGAAGGGACATAAAGCTCGCAGGCGCAGATTACCCTATATCTATCTAATGTGGATTTCCTTCATGTGAAGCATCTGTGCATGCCACTGTCAGGGACAGCGCACTAGATGGACCATGGTTCTGATCCAGCCTGGCTTTTTCCTCTATTAGCAATGTAGGTGTAGTGGCCTTACATGAAACAAGGGTTGCTTTTGACAAACATATACAGTGCAATGCTCACATGGTGATCAATTAGATCATTTAATAAACCATCTCATTTTGTGTTGTTTTATGTAAAGCATTTTATTTGTGCTTTATTTATTGTACTGCTTTGTCTTCCTTTAAGCTCAAACAATACAAGTCACTGGCGTGCTGTTATTGTTGCCTCTAGAATGTTTACTCCTAGCTCCCTTTAGGACCTAAAAGGCTGAAAACTGCATCATAATTGTCCAATTAGTCCTAATGCTGCGTAGTGTTGACTGTTTAGTTACTACATATTGTGTACAGAACTAATTGTGGTGAAAGCAAATGAATGGGAAGGAAACAAACAAGCTACTAGAAAATAATTACTTGGAGTGTTTCTTTTTAGTACCTGTACAGCAGATTTCATTATAGTCAACAGCTTCTAAAGCTGCTTGAAATAGTGGTATTTGTCATTTTCATAGAAACTTGATAATGACATTAATTTATCTTAATGGTCTGTTCTATTGTTATAAATAGTAAAATTAGCTTAAATTGTCTTGCTTTTGCTGGTTTTGGATGGCTCCAAAGGGCCCCACAACAGCAGATGAGTAGATAATTTGGTGTGCTTGACAGATTTCCAATAATTTGTTATGTGGAACATGAGTAATGCTAGTACCATTAATGTTCATTTTCCTCTAAATTCATTACTGCCCTTTTCCCTTTTATCTTTTTTAATGTCTAGGCCATTTTTCTATATTTCAAGTGGAGCCACAAAGCCTATTCATATTCAGCTATAGTAGCTATTAACATTCTGCACATAGTGAACATCCTGTAGAAAAACAACTCTTTATGAAATGATGAGGTTTCTGGCTATTTCTGATGGAAAGCAGACAAAATGGGTTGCTTGCTGGTATTAGGGATTGGCTATAATTATTTAAATTTCTTTAAAATTACATTTGACATGTTTTCATTTTTATGGCAAAGGTAAAACACACTTCACAGGGATTCTAAGAAGGTGGAAATGCATTAATAAAAACTGTTCTTCTCCTTTAATATCACTCTTGTTTAAACTTCACAGCGAATTTTAGCCAAGGCTATTTCTCATGCAATCTTTTCTATACAATTTAATTCTGATTAGTCCTGGGAAAGTGTTAAAATTAATGATAATTTTAGGTAGATTCGCTGACATGATAATCCTCAGAACAAATGGGAGAGCATTTCACCAGTGAAAAATTATTTTGATTCACGTTATTTACTCTTGCTTCAAATCAACATTTAATGTTTCCCCTCACAGTTGTAATAAGCTTCTATAAGTTTGCTGAGAAACTGAACTATAGAAAAGGGGGGAAAAACAGATAAACTTGCATGATGCTCTCTCTCTCACATGCATATAGCAGACACAAAAACACACTACTGGAGCTGGCCAGTGAGTTATAAAAAATGCCACAGTATTCACAGAAAAGGAACATCTTGTGATTATCTGTGTGAATGTAGGTTTGCAAGAAGGCCCCAAACTAGTCATTGTGATATCAATTTCATTTCTCCCTTCCTGATTATAAAGGGTCCAGTGACTCTCCAGAGAGCAGAAACAAAACCATGTGTGTCTTAGGCAACTAATCCACCTATCATGAATAACAGTCAAGCAAATAGTTTGCAAACAACCAATCAAGCTGAAAGGGTGTTTGCATGAAGAAGTGTCCATCAAACAATTTGGTATCAGGAATAATGGGTAAAAGTTAAAATCTGTTCATGGAAGATTCAGAAACAGAAAAAAGGCTATTTGCTGCTAATAGTTCCCTGTCACGGGGCAGGACTCACCCCTGCAGCGCCTCCTTCTGGTCTCTCAGGAAATTAGCTCTTCCAGCCTCCAGAGCACCCTCTGCAGGCCAGTGTCCCACTTGCCACTGGCCCCCATGTCCCTCCCAGACCCCAGTGCCCTTTTTACCCAGGGTGCTGCCTCCTGGCAATACCCCCACAGTCTCTGGGTCTCCCCTCCCTAGGGAACCCCACCCAGTATCCCCACCTCACCTCAATCTTTGGCTACTGCCATTCATCATTGAGCCCCTGCACACTGGGGCAGACTGCAGTGTATAAGCCAATCATCACAGGCAAGGGGGGTTTGGACCTGCTGCCTGTGCCTACCCATGGGCTGCCCCCTGCAACCCCAGTACCCTGTCTTAGGCTATCTGCCAGGCCTGCAGCCTGGGGCTTTTCCAGTCTGGAGCCTCCCAGCTTCTCTGGCCTTCCCCAGCCCTGCTTCACCTCAGGTACCCTGGTACACTCCCCAGCAGCCAGGCCCATCCCCCTTCATGGCTAGAGGAAACTCTGTCTGCTTCTGGCCCACTGCCCTCTTATAAGGGCCAGCTGAGCCCTGATTGGGGTGTGGCCACAGTTGAGCCTACATCCCCCAATCAGCCTGGGAACTGCTTGCTCCCAGCCACAGCCCTCTCACTGAATCATAGAATCATAGAATATCAGGGTTGGACGGGACCTCAGGAGGTCATCTAGTCCAACCCCCTGCTCAAAGCAGGACCGATCCCCGACTAAATCATCCCAACCAGGGCTTTGTCAAGCCTGACCTTAAAAACTTCTAGGGAAGGAGATTCCACCACCTCCCTAGGTAACGCATTTCAGTGTTTCACCATCCTCATAGTGAAAAAGTTTTTTCTAATATCCAACCTAAATCTCCCCCACTGCAGCTTGAGACCATTACTCCTTGTTCTGTCATCTGCTACCACTGAGAACAGTCTAGAGCCATCCTCTTTGGAACCCCCTTTCAGGTAGTTGAAAGCAGCTATCAAATCCCACCTCATTCTTCTCTTCTGTAGACTAAACAATCCCAGTTCCCTTAGCCTCTCCTCATAAGTCATGTGTTCCAGTCCCCTAATAATTTTTGTTGCCCTCTGCTGGACTCTTTCCAATTTTTCCACATCCTTCTTGTAGTGTGGGGCCCAAAACTGGACACAATACTCCAGATGGGGCCTCACCAATGTCGAATAGAGGAGAACGATCACATCCCTCGATCTGCTGGCAATGCCCCTACTTATACATCCCAAAATGCCATTGGCCTTCTTGGCAACAAGGGCACACTGTTGACTCATATCCAACTTGTCCACTGTAACCCCTAGGTCCTTTCTGCAGAACTGCTGCCGAGCCATTCGGTCCCTAGTCTGTAGCGGTGCATTGGATTCTTCCGTCCTAAGTGCAGGACTCTGCACTTGTCCTTGTTGAACCTCATCAGATTTCTTTTGGCCCAATCCTCCAATTTGTCTAGGTCCCTCTGTATCCTATCCCTACCCTCCAGCGTATCTACCACTCCTCCCAGTTTAGTGTTGTCATAAATATAAAGGGAAGGGTAAACCCCTTTGAAATCCCTCCTGGCCAGGGGAAAGCTCCTCTCACCTGTAAAGAGTTAAGAAACTAAAGGTAACCTCGCTGGCACCTGACCAAAATGACCAATGAGGAGACAAGATACTTTCAAAAGCTGGGAGGAGGGAGAGAAACAAAGGGTGTGTGTGTCTGTCTATATTCTGTCTTGGCCGGGGGTAGACCAGGAATGGAGTCTTAGAACTTTTAGTAAGTAATCTAGCTAGGTACGTGTTAGATTATGATTTCTTTAAATGGCTGAGAAAAGAACTGTGCTGAATAGAATAACTATTTCTGTCTGTGTATCTTTTTTGTAACTTAAGGTTTTGCCTAGAGGGGTTCTCTATGTTTTTGAATCTAATTACCCTGTAAGGTATCTACCATCCTGATTTTACAGGGGGGATTTCTTTATTTCTATTTACTTCTATTTTTATTAAAAGTCTTCTTGTAAGAAAACTGAATGCTTTTTCATTGTTCTCAGATCCAAGGGTTTGGGTCTGTGGTCACCTATGCAAATTGGTGAGGCTTTTTATCCAACATTTCCCAGGAAAGGGGGGGTGCAAGTGTTGGGAGGATTGTTCATTGTTCTTAAGATCCAAGGGTCTGGGTCTGTAGTCACCTAGGCAAATTGGTGAGGCTTTTTACCAAACCTTGTCCAGGAAGTGGGGTGCAAGGTTTTGGGAAGTATTTTGGGGGAAAAGACGCGTCCAAACAGCTCTTCCCCAGTAACCAGTATTAGTTTGGTGGTGGTAGCGGCCAATCCTAAGGACAAAGGGTGGAATATTTTGTACCTTGGGGAAGTTTTGACGTAAGCTGGTAAAGATAAGCTTAGGAGGTTTTTCATGCAGGTCCCCACATCTGTACCCTAGAGTTCAGAGTGGGGGAGGAACCTTAACAAGTGTCATCTGCAAACTTGCTGAGGGTGCAATCCACACCATCCTCCAGATCATTTATGAAGATATTGAACAAAACCGGCCCCAGGACCGACCCTGGGGCACTCCACTTGATACCGGCTGCCAACTGGACATGGAGCCATTGATCACTACCTGTTGAGCCCGACAATCTAGCCAGCTTTCTATCCACCTTATAGTCCAAGGGCTGTTTTAAGAGCTTCAGGGCAGGAGCAGATTACCACCCCGCTATATTCCCCTAGGTCTATCCCTCTCTCCCTGCGCTTGTCTTATTAGAGGTTCCTGAAATAATAAAGTACCTTGTCAGAACTGCCAGCATATTTATTTATTTGCACATCATTGTCTGTAGAAGGGTAAAACCTATAAAAAATGGAACAAGAAAGTGAAAATCCAGGGAAAATCCTGTCCACTTAACGCTGGGTCACAAAAGCTTCAGAAGAGTGGGTTAGACAAACACTTGCCAGGGACGGTCTAGAGCAGTGGTTCTCAAAGCCGGTCCACCGCTTGTTCAGGGAAAGCCCCTGGTGGGCTGGACTGGTTTGTTTACCTGCCGCATCCGCAGGTTCGTCCAATTGCGGCTCCCATTGGCTGCGGTCCACTGCTCCAGGCCAATGTGTGCTGCGGGAAGCGGCACGGGCCAAAGGACATGCTGGCCGCCCTTCCCGCAGCCCCCATTGACCTGGAGCGGCGAACCGCAGCCAGTGGGAGCCTCGATCAGACGAACTTGCGGACGCGGCAGGTAAACAAACCAGTCCAGCCCACCAGGGGCTTTCCCTGAACAAGCGGTGGACCGGCTTTGAGAACCACTGGTCTAGATAATACTTAGTACTGCCTTGAGTGCAGGTGATTCTATGCTTCACTCAAAGTCAGTTATTGGACCGTCCCGTGGAGTCCTGTGCAGGTTGCTAAGCTCTGTGGCCCTGAACTAGAAAAGTATCCCTAATCAGCAAACTGCTTCAGCACATACTTAAAGTTAGCATGTGCTTAAGTCTCATTGAAGTAAATTAGAGTGAAGCACATGCGTAAGTGTGTTCTTGAAGGGGCCCTTTAGCTGGTCTCTTCAGTTGAGCTGCATTGGACGTAAGGGTGCAGGGCAGGAAGGGAGGAAGCAGTGCCATGCAGTGCTGCACACAGCACTGAAGCTGCCAGCTCCATTAAGAACAGTACCTTTGTCCAGCCTCCCCTGGTCATGATCACAGGGCAGAGCTCCAGTCTTGTGAAGCTCAGGAGCTCTGCAAGGAGGAAGCTCTGAGAGCTTCCAGTCTTTTCAGGAACAGATGCTCCATGCTTAGGGCCAGGGGAAGGGGTGTCACAGTTAACGGAGATGGCTGTTTCTGTTACCCGGGGTTCTTTCAACCCACAGCTCTTGGTAACTTTTACTCTGTGTGAGGTGGTGTCAGGAAATAAATCAGGGGAGACACGGCCGTCCGACCGACAGATGGCTGGCACAAACAGGACAACACAAGAGTGCTTTTACTTAGTCTCAAGCACTTACACACATCCGCAAAAGGTTAGTAAAACACCCCAACCCTTGATAATTACCTAAGCTGAGTGTGGCTCTCGAGTGACACAACGGCAGGCTTCCGGTGGCCAAATCTTCCGTCTGCCGGTGGGAACTGCAAGATGTATCCAGAGGGAGAGTCCAAAAAGAGTCCAACTACCTCAAACTTTTCCCCCTTATTTATACATTAGACATGTCCTTTAAAGAAAACCTGTCACAAGCAGTTTCAGTGGTCCAGCAAAAGGTTCCTTTTGATTATTGATTAACCAGGTGTGGGTTTTTCCAGAGTTTGCAGCCTTGAGGCCCCAATAGACATTCCTGGGGCACATCCTGCTCTTTTAAAATGCATGTATCAGCCACTTCAACACAATTCTTATCAGGAAGGATGCGGGGGTCAAGCTGCCCTCTCTGTGGCACCCAAAGACCTCCCCCGCCCCGCCTTGGTGAAACCGAGACTGCTGAATGCCCAATTTACAGCCTGCTGACTTGGCTGCTTTTAGCAATAAGCCATAGTGGTTTCAGGCACTGTACTGTTTTGCCAAAGTCTCCCCGTACAGTTTAACAGGCATAAAGGCCCCTCTGCACAACTCTGTCTCTCCTAGATGTCCCTTCCCTGCCCCTCCTAGATGTCCCTTCCCTGCCCATGGAGCATTGTGTCTCTTCCCTGGCCCATGTCCCATTCTGCTTTAATGACTCAGCCGCTCTCTGAAAAGGATATAGGCTTTTTTCTCACCTGTAAATGATATTTCTCTGGTGAAACAAGGTCAGGCCCCAGCTTAGTGGGTTTTTTTGTTTTCATGACACTCAAACAGGCAGCAAATGATCCCACTGCAAGACTGTTTGGGCTTCAGTCCAACCTATCTGGAGAGCCTGCTGAGTGCCCTCACTACTGCCATTAGAATGCTTGCAGACTGCAAAGGAAACAAACACAGGCTGGAAGGACTCGTTAGCAAGAAAGGCGCTTCGCTCTGACAAGGGGCAATGTCAAGGATGCTTTGCTACAACGAGCAAGTTGAACACAGCGAGCCTGAATCCAGAGCTAGCCAGCATTAATCACATCAGATGGAAACCCCATCCAAGGGAGGACACATGACAAACTTGGGGCAGCAGCACCAAGAATTTGTACAAAAAATGAAAGATGGGGCCTAGTGGAGTGAGCGTCTCAAACTCACCAGACTGCATATACAGCTCTCTGGCAGATGGGGGCCTGGCAGACCCTAGCCTGACTGGAAAAACTCTCACGGACACAATTGTTTATGTTTTGGGAACATCTTTCCTTCCCACCACCATTTTCCCCCTCTGCATGTGGTAACAAAGGAGCCTTCACTCACACACGCGAGGTAAAAGCAAATCAGAGCTTTCTCTGTCTCACACCTTCCCCTGCGCAAAAAAAGCCTTGAGTTTCTTCTACCTCCACTCCCTAGGACTAAACAAGCAGTGCCTCTGTGCACCTTTCTGCTAGGCGGTAGGAGAAGCAATCATCCCAAGTACACTCTTAAGGGGCCTTTCTCCCCTGTTTTCCTGGGAGGTCTCTGTTTCCCTGGTCAGATGTTGCTAAAACCACAGGAGGAAAAAATACAAAAACATCTACTGAGGAAGCCTGAGTTCTGGGTGTAGAACTCTGGGACAAGGGCATTATCTGAGGTGTGATCAGCACTCTGGATTGAGAGACCCCATTGACACCAGGAAATAAAGGGATGGAGACCCCCATTCTCTGGATAAAATATCATGACAGCTTAGGCAGTCTGCTAGCCAAGTTACCTTAACTGACCCTCAGGATCCATACCTTTCTTTCTGCTTTATAGGAACAGAAGTCTGGACTCAGAAAGGAGGTGGGAGGATCCTCATTTGCCTTGTCAGTTTGGGTCTTCTTCTTTTGTATGGCTTAAAAACAGCAACATTAGAAGTCCAAGACTAGGGTGGTGATCCAGTTGATTGCCTCGGGTGTCACCAAGTGCATGGCAGAGATACCACCAGAATATGATTGTTTGGAACATTGGGTGACAGGATGTTCCATAGTCTGAAGTCCATTTCTACAGTCACACATAGGATCGTATCTCAGTCCCCATTCATGGAGGAGGTAGGAGCATTTGCCATGTTATGTGCAGAGGTAGTTCAAAGTGGACCATATTTTCCACGGGAGGGAAAAAGCCACTAGTTTCTTCGGTTGGGTCCTCAATGTGATGTTTGCTCAGGACATTGACATCTTTCCACCTTGTTCACCATTGATCTTTGGGGGGGAAATCCTGAGTCTTTGAGATCATGCACTGAAAGCCAACAGGGTTTTCTAGATTTTAGTCAGAATCTCGGTATGTTATTTAGATCTTTGTGTACTGGGAGAGCCTCATTCCCTTGAATAGGTGGGACTCCCGAAGAGTTCTCATGCTGCGGCAAATTTGTGGTGAGTGGATGTGCGCCAGTATGGGAAGCCATGATTATGACATTGATTTTACCGTGACTGTAATGATCTGCATGGCAGTGTTGAGAGTCGACAAGTGATGTGTGGGAGCTGTGTGTCCAGATGGGTGAGCAGTTTTCTGAGTTGAGTAAACAAGGGCCAGTGAAGAGGTCCATACGGTTTTTGCATCAGCTCCCCAGGTCATTCCTGCAAGTTCCTGGGTAAGGTTTACATGCTTCTTGATTTTTGTCATGGATATTTTTCAGGTGCTGGTGGTATGTGAGGCTTCCATCTAACGTCACACCAAGCTATGTCGGGTGGGATCATCAAAGTTGAAGCCTGAGCCCCACCGCCCGGAGCCAAACCCCAAGGGCTTCAGCCCTGGGTGGTGGGGCTCAGGTTACAGGCCCCCACCTGGGGCTGAAGTCCTTGGGCTTCGGCTTTGGCCCCCCTGCCCAGGGCAGTAAACTCAGACTTTGGCTTTAGCCCTCCCACCTGGGGCTGCGGGACTCAGGTGGGCTCAAGCTTTGGTTCCCCCCTCCTGGGGTCATGTAGTAATTTTTGTTGTCAAAAGGGGGTCTTGGTGCAATGAAGTAAGTCCTCTAGAGCAATGGAACCCTACCTTTTCCATACTAGACTGCCCTGGGATCCCTTGTTCCTCTTGTCAGCCCCTCCATTTAGCAATATGGAAAGCACAGAGTAGTTGCAGCCTCCTGGTTGGGAAGTAATCTGAAGAGACGCATTCAGAGCAAGCCAATGTGAATCCAATGTCAAGCCAATGTCAATCGGTGAAGTATTCAGCAAGGGCAGAGCTATATTCAGTGAGGAAAATCCTTGTGTGTTCTCTGAGTTCAAACAATTGATTCAAAATGCTGCCATGTGACAGCCAACAAACGTCATCATGGAAGAGAGCTGTCAATATTGCATGTCTGTTTCTTCATTCATAGACTATAATGCCATTAGATCATGCAGTCTGACCTCCTGTCTGACACAGGCCATAGGTTATCATCCAGTTACTCTTGTATTGAGCCCAATAACGTGTGTTTGTCTAAAGTATGTCTTTCAAAAAGCCACCCGGTCTTGATCTGCAGACGTCAAGGGATCAAGAGAATCCACCACTTCCCTTGGCTCACTAGTAAAAGTGTGTGCCTTATTTCCAGTTTGAATTGGTCTGGCTTTAAGTTCCAGTCATTGTTTCTTGCTGTGCCTTTCTCTGCTAGATTAAAGAGCCCTTTAGCACCTGCTATTTTTCCCTATGAAGATACCTATAAACAGATTGAGTGCTAAGTCTTTCACTAAGAGGCATTTTCTCCAGCCCTTGAATCATTTTTGTGGCTCTTTTCTGCATCCTCTTCAATTTTTCAACAAAAGCCTTTAGTAGGGTTTTTGACAGTCCCACATGACATTCTCGTAAGCAAACTGGGGAAATGTGGTCGAGATCAGCATTTCTCAAATGGGGGTCCACGAGGATACTCTAGGGGTCTGTGGCCCCCACTGATCAACTCCTTCCCCTCCCTCCCAGTGCCCCCTGCATGCTGGGGAACAGCTGTTCAGCGGTGTTCAGGAGGTGCTGGGAGGTGCTGGGAGGAGCAGGCATGGGGCATGCTTGGAGGAGGGGACAAAAAGAGGCGGGGAAGAGGAAGGGCAGGGGTGGAGCAGGGGCATGAAGAGGTGCGGTAGGGGAAGGGCTAGAGTGGGGACAGGGCCTGGGGCTGAGTGGAGCAGTTGGGTGTCCCCGAAACATTTTAAATCTAAATGGGAGTCCTCAGGTTGCTGAAGTTTGAGAACCGCTGGTCTAGATGCAATTACTATGAGGTCAGTGCATAACTGATTGAAAGACCATACTCAATGAGCAGTTATCAGTGGCTCCCTGTCGAACTTGGAGCGCATATCTAGTGGGGTCCAACAGGAGTCAGTCCTGAGTCCTCTACTATTCAACATTTTCATCAACGACTTGGATAGCAGAGTGGAGAGTGTGCTTATAAAATGTGCAGATGACACCAAGCTGGGTGGGGTTGCAAGCACTTTGGAGCACACTACTAGAATTCAAAATGATCCTCACAAAGTGGAGAATTGGTCTGAATTCAACAAGATGAAATTCAACAAAGACAAGTGCAAAGTACTTTGCTTAGAAAGGAAAAATCAAATGCACGACTACAAAATGGGGAATAATTGGCTAGGCAGTTATACTGCTGAAAAGGATCTGGGAGGTTATCATGGATTACAAATTGAATTGGAGGCAATAATGTGATGCAGTTGCAAAAAAGACTAATATTCTGGGTATATGAACACGAGAGGTGTATGTAAGACATGGGAGGTAATTATTCTGCTCTACTTGGCACTGGTGAGGCCTCAGCTGGAGCACTGTGTCCAATGCTGGGCACCACACTTTAGGAAAAATGTGGACAAATTGGACGGAGCCCTGAGGAGAGCAACAAAAGTGATAAAAGGTTTAGAAAACCTGAGCTATGAGGAAAGATTAAAAAACTGGGCAAGTTTAATCTTGAGAAAAGAAGACTGAGGGTGGACTTGATAATAGCTTTCAAATAAGTTAAGGGCTGTGTCATAGGATACTATACTTGCTGCTGGGTGGTGCCCCGTTCTGAGGATTAGCCCTTCTGAGGATTAGCTCCCCCCAGTTCAGTGCCCCCTCTCTTCTCTTCCACTGGTGCAGCTCTCCTCCTATTCATGGAGTTGCAGTACAGCTGCCCTCCAGCCAAGTGACACTGTGATTTCTCCTTCTGGGCAAGTCCTCTGTGCTGGGTTCCAGTCCAGAGTCTGACTGCGAACAGTCAAGGTCTGGGTCATCACCAGTCCTACTGCTTCTTCCCTGGACTACTTCCTACAAGGCTTCTTTAAGCTTCTCCCTCACTAGCCTTCCCAGTCAGACCCCTCTCTCTTAGGCCTACTAGGTAAACCTTTCCTCGTGGGTTCCTACCCCTTTTCAGGGGATCCTCTACCCTTCCTTCTCCTTTACCTGAGCGAGAGAGACTGCTGGCTTCCTCCCTGCCACCATACTGTTGCCAGCCTCCTGGTTTTACAGAGCCCACCTGTTCCCTTGCAGGTGCGCTTCCTACTAATTAGTGCCCTCCATTCAGCCTACATCTCCCCCTTTTGCAGCTTAATTGGTTGATTGGGCCTGTGTGGCCTAATTCAACTCTTTCAGGGCCAGTGTGGAGAATACACTTCATCACAGGCTGTTATAAAGTAGATGGTGATCAATAGTTCTCCAGCATGTCCACTAAAGGTAGGGCAAGAAGTAATTGGCTTAATCTGCAGCAAGGGAGATTTGCATTAGATATCAGGAAAAACTTTATGAGCTCTGGTTCAGGCTTCCAAGGGAGGCTGTGGAATCTCCATCAACTGAAGGTTGGACAAACGTCTGTCAGGGATGGTCTAGGTTTACTTGGTCTTGCCACAGTGCAGTGGACTTGATGACTTCTCAAGGTCCCTTCCAGCCCTGCATTTCTATGATTCTATTCCTTTAACAATGTGGGCAGCAGAACTGGATGCAGTATTATAATATAGTGAAGAGGTGTGCATTGGTGAGGTGATCTTTAATAATATTCACAACTTTTCCAGCCTCGGCAAGTACTTTTTCTTAGTTGCACTGGCATCCTCTTTCCCACTAAGGCTTCTTGGGAGAGCTGGTCAAAACAAAACCATTCCCCTTTTTTCACCAATAATTGCAAAATTTGAAATGTTTTCAACCAGCTCTACTACGCAGTGCATTGAACAATGTGTCCTGACAGCTCAGGGTTCGATAGACTGGTTTCTAGTCACATGGCCACTGTGGTTTCTGGTCATAGCCCAAGGACGACCAGGGCAAATACTGGAACAGCAAAATCCATCTCAACCCAGCTGCAAGAACTGATTGCTGGGGAAGCTTTAGAGATTTTTCCTCCCTTGTAGGATTATTCTTACCCCGGACAGTGGAGCAGGCAGCATTCATGTTTGCACCCTCCCCAGTCAGAATGGATAGCGATTAAAATTTAGGCAAACACATCTGTAATTTTATCAAGAGGTTCTGAGAAGTACTGACTCTCCAGAACTCTCCCAAACAGCTGTTCTCAAACACCTCCAGCCATGTCATGAATTTGACTGCATCAATGGAGAGGGGACTTGCTTTGATTTGACCAATAACAGCAGATCCCAATGGACCATTACCCACTTCTGAGACAATTAATGTGGTAATTACCCATTTTTGAGACAATTAATGTGCCCCCCCCATTAAGAGGCTTGGCAACATTTGCTATTTGCAGGGACACCAAGTGTGATGAACTTTTAATACAGCAGTCTTCTGATTCTGCAAATGCAAAAGCTTTCACTTGAAGAATTCAGTGGATTTCTTTTGTAAAGATGGACAGTTGGTATCCAAATGACTCAGTGATCCCTCCTTTTGATGGCTGTATGCTCATCTCTGAATCCTTCGCCAGCTACTGTGGCAATTCCTGGAAACAGCATGGTAGCTGACAAGTATTCTGGTGACCTTACCTCACCTTGTCTCTCTCAAGTATTTTGGTGTGTGGGTTTGGTCTGAGTCCTATCAAGAAGAAAGTCAGGCTGCACGCAGTGGATCCATAGAACAGGGAAGAATGGGGGAGAAAGGGATGGCATTTAGGACTTCACTGCTGTCTGGTTCTCTGGAACAGTGCACTGAGCTGGCAATGCAATCCAATTAACTGGCCCTGGAGAAGAAAGCTGGAGAGCAAAAAGCAATTGCCTTAGGTCTCAGCAGGGCAGGGAGACAAACCAAAATGTTGAGTGTCTGATAGCAGCAAAATACCAAATTCCATGGCAAAAATTCTCCATTCTGTGCCATTTGTGGGAAAATGCCATATGCCATGGCTGCAGGATCCCCGACTTCACAGAGCCTTGACTGAGACAAATGGGTCAGGTCAGAGCTCACAGAGCTATTGTTTCAGGCTCTAGGTAGATTCAGACAGTGTCACCCTATTGGTTTGTGCTCAGTTGACACTTCTGAGGTTTTCTTTGCAATCACAAGAGCTGGAAACTTTCCTACTCTTTCATTAAAGAAGAAGTAAGGGTTGAAAAGGGCTGAGGGGAGGCATCCCATTTGCCAGATGGAGCACCTCTTCTCTACAGCTTTTAGCTGGAACCTTGACTCCAGCCAGGACCATTTCCTCTGCACCTTGCGGCTACTTCTCTTCCTGCAGCCCAGACACTATAGGCCAGATCTATCAATGTGCTCCAGCTGCTTTATACCACCCCAGCAATACAAAGCAGTTATAAACCTGGCTTAGTTGGCCAGTTACATCAGATTTTGGTGAATCTGTCCATACGGTTTTATCATTAATAGGTGATATTGCCTGAGACGGTGTTAAAGGGTCCGTAATACTTTATGCTTCTAATGTGGTTATTCTCATTTGGTACTGATGTCTGTATTGAGGTGTAATGTGGTTATAAATCCTAGTTGTATACCAAGCAGCTCTGCTTTTTATCTATTATAATCTGATCAGTAAATGCGCCTCTTCAGCAGCTTTCTCACCATTGCTATTACATCAAATTCTGGGAGAAAGGCTTTCAACACGTTCAAGCACAGGTAATAAGCGTATATGTGCTTCTTGTCTTATGTAAATCTCTGGGGCCGGATTCTGATCTCACATCTCACTAATGTAAATCCAAAGTAACTCCACTGAAGTGGGCAGATTGCTGGGGTGTGTGCTCTATTTAAAAGCAGTGCCTCTGCCTGGTAGATCAACTGCAGCTGTCAGTAGGCTCTTGGGTCATATTCAAGTGGACTAAACTACGATAGTTTAGTCTTGTGGGACACGTGCATAGATCATTATTGCTAGGTCTTTATTGTAGAGGAACGGGCGTAGCTGTTTGGCTTTCAGGAGCAGAGAGAAGCTGAGCAGGACTCCAAAACACCACATAGCTTGAACCCCTTTGGTGCAGATGCATATTCAAGCTGTGGTCTCCCCACAGAGCTATCCCCTTCTTGTGGAGGCCCATCTAACTTAGACAAACTAGCTCGGGAAATCCTGCAGTTTCATTGGTACTCATGGAACTCACAGAAACATGGGGCTGGAAGGGACCTCCTGGCTCATCAAGTCCCGTCCCCTGCTATTGCACACAATCCGTCACATAATCCTGTTCATAAAACTTATCAAGCTCCATTTTAGGCAGGTTGTTTGTCCCCACTACTTCTATGCCTGTTCAAATAGGACATAGGCAAAAAAATAGCTCACAAAGAGGTCTGCTTTTGTGAGTCACACCCTAAATTGTGGACTGCCTTATTCACCCAGTGAAATAGTATATTCCTGGTCTTCTTGATAATGAATATACCATTATTTTAAACTACAAGATGGACTGATACTTCTGCCTTTACTTAAGCCAATCTCCTATGGTCTTGCCTTCAATGGAAATTTTGCATGAGTAAAATAGAGTTGGGGACCAAAATAGTTCACTGGTACACAACTGACTGCGCAGTGCTCTCTTGTGTTTTTTAGCTATCGACCAGAATAGTTTGGAATTTTAAACCACAATTCTTAAAGTGGAAAAATGTTCTTTAAGTGTGTATATCTTTTTTATTGTCCTTGTGAAGAGTATAATGGAGAGGCAGTTATTGCTGAGATTTTCTCCACTATGAGCTTGATTTTGGCCACCTCCAAAAAGCTCATTTCTTCTTCATGTCTGGTGTTTGAGGCCTGTGGCAAAGAGAGGATGGTTTGCCCAAAACTGAGGTGATTTGGATAGGTCATTTTTTGTAGTCTGAGACTCATGAAAAATATTTTTTGTACTATTTTTGGCATGTCCTTTCTCAAAAACAGCATGTCCTAGAAACTTCAAATATGACTTATCTGTGTAATCTTGATCGCTGCAGGGCACAGACCCAACACTAAGACTGGGAACAGCACACAGTACAGGAGAAGTTCTTCACTGGGGAATTAGGAATATGAGAATGATATGTCAGATCAATGTCACAGGGCCCCTACCCTGTGCTCTCAGGGAAGCTTTATTTCAAGTCCCCTCCACCCCTGTTTCCCTGCTCCCACCTATTTACAATGAATGTCAAGCTTTAGGCCCTCTCAGCAAGACCTGAGGGGAACAGAGGTCTGCCTAGTCTCAGCCTTCTCTGTGACTAGCTCCTGCTAGCCCTGTTCCTCTCTTCTCTCCTCTCCCCTTGCACTTTCTTCCCGTGCCTCTGCTCAGCCCTGGACTGATGGGGCCAGTTGAGTTCATTAACCCCAATAATCTTCTCCTGGGGCACCAATTAGCCTCTAAGCCAGAGGTTCCCAAACTGTAGAGCACACCCCCCTAAGAGGGCATGGAGGAATGTTCTGGGGGAGCACAGCGGGGCTGGGGAGGGGGGGTAGGGAAGGAGCACCACCCAGCCCCGACCCCACCGCCAACTCTGCTCCAGCCCCGCCCCCAGCAAGGGCCTTGGCTCCTGGGCCAGCACCTGGTCCCGTCCCCAGCCTCGGCGCAGCTCCCCCTCTGGCCACGGGCCCGGCTGCCGGCCCCCACAGTAGCCCAGCTGCGGCTCTGTTCCCACCCCCACCCGCAGCTAGGGTTGCCAGGCATCTGGTTTTCGGCCGGAACTTCTGGTTGAAAAGGGACCCTGGCGGCTCCAGTCAGCACCACTGACTGGGCCATTAAAAGTCTGGTCAGCGGTGCAGCAGGGCTAAGGCAGGCTCCCTGCCTGCCCTGGCTCTGTGCAGCTGCCTGGAAGCAGATGGCACGTCCGGCCCCTAGGCGCAGGGGCAATCAGGGAAGCTCTGTGTGCTGTTACCACCCCCAGCGCTGGCTCTGCAGTTCCCATTGGCTGGGAACTGCAGCCAATGGGAGCTGTGGGGGCGATTCCTGCAGGTTCAGGCAGCAGAGTCATCTGACCCCTCCACCTATGGGCCAGACATGGCGGCCACTTCCAGGAGCAGCACAGAGCCAGGGGAGGCAGGGAGCCTGCCTTAGCCGTGCTGTGCCGCCAACTGGGAGCTGCCTGAGGTAAGCGCTGCCTGGCTGGAGCCCACAACCCTCACCCCCTCCTGCACCCTGAACTCCCTGCCCCAGTTTAGAACCCACCCCACACCCCTACCCAAACCCCAATCCCCTCCTGTACCCAAACTCCCTCCCAGAGCCTGCACTCTGCACCCCCTCCTGCATCTCTACCCCTTACCCCAACTCTGAGACCCCTCCCAAACTGCAAACCCCTCAGCCCTGGCCTGGAGCCCCCTCCTGCACCCCAAACCGTTCATTCTCAGCTCCACCCCAGAGCCCACACCCCCAGCTGGAGCCTGCACCCTCTCCTGTACCCCAGCCCCCTGCCCCAGCTCGGAGCCCCCTCCCACACCCTGAACCCCTCATTTCTGTCCCCACCCCAGAGCCTGCACCCCCAGCTGGAGCCCTCCCCCTCTCCTGCATCCCAACCCCCTGCTCCAGCCCAGTGAAAGTGAGTGAGGGTGGGGGAGAATGAGCGATGGAGGGAGGGGGGGCTGGACTGAGTGGGGGCATGGCCTCAGAGAAGGGGCAGGGGTGTGGCCTCAGGAGAAGAGGCGGGGCAGGGGGCAGGGCAAAGGTGTTCAGTTTCGTGCAATTAGAAAGTTGGCAACCTTACCTCCAGCCTCAGCCCCAGACCCACCTCCATCTGCGGCCCTAGCCTCGGCCCCCTTACCTCTGTCCACATCCCCTGCCCCCTACCGTGGGAGCTATGGCCCAGTTCCCACCCCAGCTCTGGGGGTGTGTGGACAAGGGTAAGGAAGGGGGCACAACCCTGAAATGTTTGGGGACCGCTGCTCTAAGAGATCAGAGTGCAGACTCACCTATTCACTCTCTGCATTTTGTCACACTCAGGCTGATTTTTAAAAAGTTACCAAGTGACTGGAGGAGACCTACGCTTTGCTAAATAATGATGAAATCAGCCCCCCTCTCCCCTCTGAATTCCAGCCTTTTACCTGGTGAAGCTAACTGGTCCATGTTTGTCTCAGAGTTTCTGATTATTTTAAGAGATTGCTACAAGGGCAGAATTAAGGTTGTTCGCCTTAACTGTAAGGTGGTAATGCCTTCACTGTACCTTCAAATGTTTGCACTTATTTTATGTTTACACTTAATTCATTCATTTCTAAAGGTTCTTTTTGTAAGGTTTTTTTTTTTTAAATTCTAAAATTATGGCTATGTACTCTGAACCTGAAGAAGAATTTTGCCTGGAAAAAGTACTATGTGGAGAAATGGATTGACTTGACCCACACATTTAATTAAAATAGCTGACATTCAACACCTTCTTGAGACCTATTAAGTGACACCCTGTTAATCACACTGGGGTGGAGCTGGCAATGGAATTCTGTGTTTGTTTCCTGAAAGCCTCTGTCACAAGGTGCCAGCCCAAAGGGCTGGCTCCTCGGTCATGTTTTATCAGCTTGAAGTCTGACACTGGAAATCAGATGGAAAGAATAGCAAATATGCATGACAAAGAGCATGGTTTTTTGTCCACAGCCTTTTTCCTTGTGATAAGAATAACAGATTTTTTTTAAAGCAGCACAATCAATATGAGAAGCAAAATATACTACAGAGTGCAGGTGAAGCTTCCCTAGTCCTCTTCTTTGGGGATAGAAGGTCATGCATTAGTGATGTAGTAGATCAGAGATAAGTTCATAAAATATTTACCTAAAATAGCATGTGTCCATCTGACTGTTCATTTATAAAATAATAGCTCTGAAGAATGAAGCACGAGCTACAGACCTTATTTAATTTAATTGACTTTGCTTAGAGTCCATTAGATCAGGTTATGCGTTGTGCTAAGGAAGAAGCAGCACATAATGGAGCATGAAAGATAAATAATTATAGGGTCACCTACGAGAGCTGCTCTAAGTAAAGGTCTCTTAGCATTTCCATTAGACATTCTTGTTATGGTGCTTTAACCACGCAGCCGTAAAACTTTGATTTGGACTGAGATTTGCTACAGAACATCGCAATGCGGGAGCAAGTTTGTTTTACCGGTTGTCCCAGACTTTGGTTCGGAAAAGAGGCCAACTAAAAAGTCCCCAAATCCACCCTGACATAAGAAACTGTGAGTGTCGTGGTTTCCTGATTAGGGGGCTTGGACACATGACTTATGAGGAGAGGCTGAGGGAACTGGGGTTATTTAATCTGCAGAAGAGAAGAGTGAGGGGGGATTTGATAGCAGCCTTCAACTATCTGAAGGGGGGTTCCAAAGAGGATGGTGCTCGACTGTTCTCAGTGGTGACAGATGACAGAACAAGAAGCAATGGTCTCAAGTTGCAGTGTGGGAGGTCTGGGTTGGATATTATGAAAAAGTATTTCACTAAGAGGGTGGTGAAGCACTGGAATGGGTTACCTAGGGAGGTGATGGAATCTCCATCCTTCGAGGTTTTTAAAGCCTGGGTTGACGAAGCCCTGGCTGAGATGATTTAGTTGGGGTTAGTCCTGCTTTGAGCAGGGGCTTGGACTAGATGACCTCCTGAGGTCTCTTCCAACCCTAATCTTCTATGATTCTTGTGTCAACAATCCACATACTGAGGAGTAACTACATGGGCTTTGACAAGACCATTGCAATTGTGGCTGCGCCATTAGGGTCTTCTCTGTCAATAATCCACTGAGTCACGAATCCAGAGAGAAAAGAACACATCGATAGTCATTGACACAATCTGTCTGTCGGGTCAATGATACAGACCCTAAGAGCAGATTTACACAATAGACCATAATAGTTGACCAGGAGCTTTTCTTTATCTCAATGGAAAAGCTGGAATACAGTAACATCTTAGATAGACACTCCGAAGTTTTTGCTGCTGTTCTATATCATATCTAAACGTATTCTATTCCAAATAAACACATAAATCCAATTAAATGGAAAGATAGAACTGAAACCCATCGGTGCCCCAAAAAGTATGGATTTGCTCCAGGCTCCTCACACTGGATCAGTAGGCCACGTGCACCTATGTGCCTCTGTTAAAGTTTCCCCTGGCTTTACTCTTGGGAGAAGGACCAGAAAAAGTTGTTTGTTCTTTTTGTCTCTTGTTCAGCCTTGAGCTGCAATTCTTACTGATGAAAGCAAGAGTTCAGCCACACATCACGATAACACTGAGAATTGCTGAAAACAAGACCTAGTTGTATGTGGGTAGCAACTGAGCTTGCTGATTCTTGAGAAACTGTCTGATGGAAACTGTTTACAGCCTTCAGCAGTTTTGCAAAGTAAACGGAAAATTATCAAAATGCAGGCCCCTCTCAAAGTTCCTGAGCCTTCCCACACTGACTCCCACTCAGGCAGAAATTTTCAGCTGGCCCTAGTAAGAGGGCATAAATTATTATTCATCTGTATTACTGTAGCACCTCGGAGCCCCAGTCATGGACCAGGACTCTACAGTGCTAGGCACTGTACAAACTCAGAGCCCAAAGAGCTGAGAGTCTAAGAATGAGGCAGGAGACGACAGATGGATACAGACAGACCAACAAGGGAGCACATGGAAAGAACGGGACAACCGTGGTCAGTACACTAGGCAGTAGCCTCAGCACACCAACTGCTTAACTTTTGTCAATTTTTTTGTAGGCATCACGGCAAAGGAGGATTTGAAGGAGGATAATGAGGCAGCTCTGTGGATATTCACAGGGAGCTCTTCCTAAGCATGCAGGGCAGCATGAGAGAAACCACAAAGGTGCTTGTTTGAAAATGTAACCAGTGGGCGATGGAGGCTGGTCAGAGGCAAGGGTTGACAGCTTGATAATGAGTGAGAGACGTTAGGTAGGATGGGGATAGGCTGAGAAGGGCCTAGACAGTGAAGAGAAGTTACTTCTGTTTGATGCGATGGAGAAGGGGGAACCAATGGAGGGATGCAAAGAGAGATGGGAACCAATGGAGGGATGGAAAGCAAGACTTGGTTTGCTCAAAGCAATGAGCTAGGAAACGGATCCATTTTGGATGGATACGAGTGAAGCAAGATGGGATTAGAATAGAGGATGTTGCAAATGATGAGCGCCTGGATGAGAGTTACAGCTCCACGAGTGGATCAGGAAGGCTGTATCTTAGAAATGCATAGAGGTAGGAAAGGGACATTACATGCAAAGGAATTCTAGAGAGGAGCCAGTGTTTTGGTTCATTGGCAGATCTGAAAAATCAACAAAAAAGAGTTTGGGTTAAGTCAACGTAAACCAACATTTTTTGGAATTTTCAGCAAATTGAAAACATTTCATTTCAGGTCAAATGAAAAGTTTTGTTCAGATTTCAGGCATTTTTCATAAAAGTAAAGGGAAAAGCAAGAGGAGAGGTTGGTGGATAGTGCTGCTCCTCTATACCCAATAGCCCAGCAGTTTGGGCAGTCTTCCTGGGATGTGGAAGACCTATGTTCAAATTCTTGCTCTTGGGCAGGGACTGGAACTCAGGTCTCCCCCCTGCCAGGTGAGTGTCTTAACGAGGTGGATGCTCTAATCACTGGGCTACTGAGTGTAAGGGGGGCACCACCACTGCCTCCTCCTCCTCCATTTGGTAAATGGTCCCTAGCATCCCTTGTGAACGTAGCCTGAAAAAGTGAAATGTTTCATTTGGACATTTCCCAATTTTAAAAAAACTTTCCACTGAAACAGTTTGCTGAAATCAAACACACATTGGCAATGTTTTTTTCAGTCGACCCAAATCTACAATTTTTGGCAAAAAAGTTTTGGCCAAAAAATTCAGTGCTGAAAAGGGGGCAAAAATCAGAGCAATGCTCTGCTGTCTCTTCTGTGGTGGCTTGTGGCTCTGAGTTGAGGTCTGCTTTGTGGCAGCATGGGACTCCTACTATATTCCAGCAGGAGCTACCAGTGCAGGTCTGCTCCATGGCACTGACTGCGCTTACTGAGCTGTGCTGCGCCCTTTTATGCCCCATTGAGAGCATGCCCAGCAGGCAGAGCTGGCAGAGCCTCCTGTGACCAGAGCTGCTCCTTAACCCCTTGTTCCCCAGTGTGGGGGATGAACAACTCGTCACAAGGGTTAATCTTAGTTAGCTTTAGTACGTCATATTCTTCTCCTTTAGGAGCTCAGCTAATTTCTGGGTAACGATCAGTCCTGAGGGTGTACAGTATTGTTCTGTCTTGGGGCAAGTTTTTTCAATATGAACATTTTCATTGCATCCTGAATGGTCTTTGGGTTGTTTTTTTTTTCATTTTATTTTGTATCTATCTTTGTCCTGATGATGATATTTTTCTTATTTTTTTTAAAAGCATCTCAATTTAATGTCCCATGGGAAATCTGCTACCCTGCCACAGACCAGCTGGAAAACTATCTCAGAACTGAGAGAGGGGAAAATGCTACCTATTGAATCAAGGCTTCTTCCTTCAGCACCAAAACATTTTCCTTGGAAAGCTCCCCTGAAAGTACTGGCCAGGCAGACGCAATCCTGTTTAACATGCACTATCTGGCCAGATAACATCCCAAAGTAATAAGGCTGCAAGCTACATGGTGAGTGTTACAGTCCTCAACAATCTTGCATTCCTTTCCCTTGCATTGCATTTTCCAGTTAGAGATAAACAAGTTGCAGAACACCAAGAAAAAGAAAATTTGCTGTCTACGGAGTTTGAGTTTCACTGGAGATACAGGAATTGGACACCACCAAGTCTCTTGAAACATCTCTTTTGCTCACACATTAACTTGCTGGATTTTTCAAGATCTACAGTGAAATCCATTTGTGCCTCTCAGGTCAGATTCCAGCTATTTTTCTCTGCATCACTTAATACTCTAGTTTAGTTTTCTTTTTCAGTGTCACTTTCTCTGTAGGTCTCCTACCCCCAAACTACAGGTGGGAAGGGAAAATCTTGTTGAAATAGTTAATGATTCGTTAAACCATTACATGTTAAAACTAGATACATCCAGCATTTTAGGAAATACACACAAAAAGGGGTTGCATTGTGTGAATTATTTTCCTATTTGAAACACAGAATCTCTCTCAAATGGCTTTAAAACCCATATTGTGGCAATGTATCCAGTTTGTTCCATTAACTACTCACAGAATCAACTGGAGAACTGCTGTTATTAATTTCAATGGAAAGCTAAAATGTGGTTCATTTTCTGTAATTGCAGGCCCATAGCCTAAAGAGCCTGCAAAAGCTTTTAATCTGAGGCATTTTTAGAAGGGTCTGATCAGAATTACATTTAACATCTTCATAAGGTGAGTAATTATGAAAGCCTCAATAACAAAGATAGTCAAAGAGCTGCACTCGGTATGACCTAAACTTCCTATGCTGTAACCAAATGGTTCTCTTACCCACCCATCCACCCACACATACATACAATTACATACCACATGATCTGCAACATTCAGAAATACGGCTGTGTTCTGTTTTGGGATGAATCGGTCTCCAGAAGATTATTAGCACATAACCTCAGCAGGCCTGGTAAATGCACCACCCCGAGGTAATTACTAGTGGAGAGATTTACCTGGGCTTACAGGCCATCCTAATGCTTTCACCCATTCCTTCCTGCTGGGTCCTGTTACTCCCACATTCGTTGAGCTTTCTTACTGTAACCCTTCTGCCCGTCAGAGTTGGCAGCAACAAGGGCCGGGTTCAATATCTAGGGGATCCATTCCAATAACACAATGCAAACCAGCTCGAGCCCCCACCCAGTGACCTAGGACAAATATATACCACCCCCGCTGGGCGCCTCCAAGAGGCAATACTTCCCCTCTTGCAAGCACATAGTCTGAGTGTAGCAAAAAGCCTTTTAATAACAGAGAGAAACAATGTGGCATTATGTTGGGGAAACACCACCAACAGGATTCATAACACAACCCATGAGCAAAAAACCCACCCCAAGCAAATTGGGGCATGCCCCTTTCCCTTTGGTTCTTGAGTCCGGCAACCCCAAATCACCCAAAGTCCCAAAAGTCCAATGACCCAAAAGTCTCTGTCCCTGGTCAGGGCAGCCCCAGAGTTCGAAAGTTTATCTGTGGAGCTTTACCTCCCAACCTGGGTGGAGATGGGACGGGGGTAAGAGGCACCTTACATGATCTGAAGCTGACCACCCCACAGCTCCATAGGCCTCCGCTCCACTCCACTCCACTCCGCCAGCCGCCCCACAAACTCCTTCGCTCCGCAGCCCACAAGCAGCTCCCGCCGTCCCACAAACTGCTCCGCGTCTCACCAGCAGCTCCCACCGTCCTACGCACTGCTCCACCAGCCTGTCTACAAGGCACTCCAGCCGTCCCGCAAACTACTCCACAACATATCTTCAGGCTCCCCCACTACTTAACACAAGGCTCAGTGATTTCAGCTCTTAGGTGAATTCAGCTTGTAGTAGGGGAGCCTCAGTGCTGGTGCACTATTAGCCCAAAGTGAGCTCAGCAGCCTGTAACTAGACTCCTAATGGAATCAAAATTAGCTCTGATATTCCACAGTGGAGAGAGGAGGAAATACAATTAGCATGTAAGGCCCTCACCAAGGGGCCCATACCACCAAGTATTAGTACTTGTCCCCAACCTCTCTCCATTCACAGAGTTTTAAAACCCATGACCCTTGCCTAGCGAGTGCTACTTAGTTGATGGTGAGTCCCTCCATCATAACAAAAGGCCAAGTACAGTTCCAAGCACAGTTCCCATAATCAGCGTAATAACAATTTATTCTTCCTGCCCCAATAACAGAGACACTGGGGATCCCACAGCAGCCAAAGTCACCATTTGGGCAGCTATGGCCTCATTCTAGGCGGGGTGGGTGTGCCTATGCAAAAGAGATCGGCCCCTGAAGTTCTTTTCCACAACTTGCCACACCTCACCACCAGATGTCAAGGTGGAGCTCATCCTGACACTGCTTACATTACTTTCTACCTAGTACTATCATTATCCACCACTGTTTGGGCTGCAGAAGAAGCAAGGGTTCTTCAGGGAGAGTAAACATTGCTCCATAACCAGCCACGGGAGGGTGCTACCGTATACTGTTTGTTGGCAGCACTGTTGCAGAGGCTGTGAATGTGGCCTGAGCCATGTAGTCACCCCAAGTCAACAAGAGCCCTGAGGAGGTTCCTGAATAAAAGGTCTCCCAAATAAACAGCAAAGCTGTCTGGGGCCAGGGAGGGAGGGGGAGAACCATTCCAAGCTACCTGCTCTGCTGAAGGACACTGGGTTTTGAGTGTGCTGCAGCAAACCCTCCAAGGCCTGGTTTCTTGTACAAGTGTGCGCTTTGGACTGAAGAAAGGAAAAAGAAATCCTTGAGGTTAACGTACAGTTTGGAAAGGGTGAGCTAAAGCAGGGGTTCTCAAACTGGGGGTCGGGACCCCTCAGGCGGTCGCGAGGTTATTACATGGGGGGTCGTGAGCTGCCAGCATCCACCCCAAACCCTGCTTTGCCTCCAGCATTTATAATATATAAAAAATGTTTTTAATGTATAAGGGGGGGGTCGCACTCAGAGGCTTGGTATGTGAAAGGGGTCACTAGTACAAAAGTCTGAGAACCCCTGAGCTAAAGCAAACAGCAAGACAGACAAAATACAGTTATGGGTTGTCTAAAGGCAATAAAATATATTAAATCATCCTAAAACAATGATATTTGCATATATTAAATCAGATCACTATATACCGCTCCATTAAAGTGTCATCCAGTAAAGGAATATAAGCGCAAGATTGCTAATAAATCTCACATGGCTGGAAGTACACAGAGGAGAATTTCTAACCTACTAATTCCTTTCTGTGGCCAGGTAACTCCACTCTACACCACCAATGGGTAATCCCTTCTTCAGATGTCAGGCTTGTGTATTGATCCTGAGTCTCTGATTAGTGCTTCCCCAGGTAGAAGTTGTGCTGTGCTGGAGTGAGTGGGCAGTGGACAGACTGAATGGGTAGAGAGCAAAGCTGAAGATACAGGAGGGGGAGCGGCAAACCACAGGAGGCACTTTTGACGCCGGGGGATTGGGACATGCAAATAAGGTATCCTTGAAAAAGCCACGGCTACGTAGTCCCCTGGACTGATGGGCCTCAGGATCTCCACTTTGGACTTCTCTCACCTCACATATTGGTTCAGCCATTTTTAGTTTAGGCCCTGGGGTTCTGCTATGATGAACAGCTCGGAGTCATCTATTTTTAACCACAACGACTTCCAGAGTCCAGAGGAGCAATTGTTGTCTGGTCCCTCCGGCCGGCACGATGGGAAAGCTCCAGGAGCAGAGGGTGGCTGGGGGAAAGGAGAGTTCTGAAAATCCCTCCCTTCTAACCAGCAGGCCCCAGTTGTGCTGTACAATTAAAGCCCTTCGCCAGAGAAAACCCACAACCCTCACTCCTTCAGCAGCTGGTAGGGAGGGAAGGCAGAGTCTGACTAGAAGAAGTGCTGGACTTGCTGGTGCTGAGGAAGGAGGCGGGGAGGAATCTTTGAAAGGAAACATTACCATGGCGGGCCCAGACTGGTTTTGCTGGCTGGGGGCACTCTCAGTTTGAGAAATTAGATCTGGAAGAGGCTCTGAAGGAAGCGGCCCCCTGACACACTCACCTATGCTGGGAAGAAGTCCCAGGGAAGACTTCTTTCATTCATAAATTCAACATCCCTGAAGAGACTGGGTCCTTTAAAAGCAAGTGCTGTCAGCTTCATTTGACCAGGAATTTCCCATGGAATGAAATTTTTTTTATTTGGAACTGTCAACATACAACATACAACATTATATATGCAATGTAATGATACCATTAATATTTCATAGAACATAAAAGTCTAAACTAAATGAATCAGAACACTGTCAAAAGGGGAAACGTTTAACTTTTCACCTCATCAACATGTTTCAACATGTTATCGAAGCTAAACGAGAAAGTAAAATCGACACAGTGCTGAAAGACATTTTGATTTCAACAAACCTGCATGTTCCGATGGACAATTCTTCAGTGGAAAATGTTTCAACCAGCTCTAAGGGTAACGTTTGGCTAATTACTGCCTCACACTGCGGGAAGAGCGGGCCAGTTGCTGCTGGTTTGTCTGTCTTTCTGGGTGTGTATTTTAAATAATTTTCAAGGATGCCTAGACACTGGGTGCCTGCACTGGGTTAACATGTATCTAAATACCTATGCTATGCTATGGGAGTGCTCTGGAGACACAAGAAAGCATAAAATGCGGTTCCCAGCTGAGAGGCTACCAGCTCAACGTTTTTACATCTTCTCGTCAAGGCAATCATGGTGGGCATACGTGCCTTGTATTAATTATTTATCTTACACTAGTACCTGGGGGCCCCAGCTTACATCAGAGCCCCATTGCACTAGGCATTGTACATACACATAATTCATAGATTCATAGATATTAAGGTCAGAAGGGACCATTATGATCGTCTAGTCTGACCTGCACAACGCAGGCCACAGAATCTCACCCACCCACTCCTGCGAAAAAACCTCTCACCTATGTCTGAGCTATTGAAGTCCTCAAATCGTGGTTTAAAGACAAGGAGCAGAGAATCCTCCAGCAAGTGACCCCGTGCCCCATGCTACAGAGGAAGGCGAAAAATCTCCAGGGCCTCTTCCAATCTGCTTTGGAGAAAAATTCCTTCCCGACCCCAAACACGGCGATCAGCTGAACCCTGAGCATATGGGCAAGATTCACCAGCCAGATACCCAGCAAAGATAATATGTGACAGTCCCTAAGCCAGAAAACTTACAGTCTAAATAGAGGCAAAGGCTGGGAGAAAGGATTTGTGTCCATTTCACAGTTGGGAAAAGAGGCATATTAAGTGGCATGTGGCCAAAAATCAAATTTATTGCTGATCTGGGGATTGAATCCAGTCAAGTGTCTTAAGCCACGTAACTGACATTCTCTTCCTAGTGGGAGAAGAGGACTTGCTACAGGCAAATACTGCAGGCTCGGAGTCACTGAATTCCCACAGTATTCTTGTCAGCAAGTTAAAGAAGTATGGGCTGGATGAATGCACTATAAGGTGGGTAGAAAGTTGGCTAGATTGTCGGGCTCAACGGGTAGTGATCAATGGCTCCATGTCAATTTGGCAGCCGGTGTCAAGTGGAGTGCCCCAGGGGTCGGTCCTGGGGCCGGTTTTCTTCAGTATCTTCATAAATGATCTGGAGGATGGTGTGGATTGCACTCTCAGCAAATTTGCGGATGATACTAAACTGGGAGGAGTGGTAGATACGCTGGAGGGCAGGGATAGGCTACAGAGGGACCTAGACAAATTGGAGGATTGGGCCAAAAGAAATCTGATGAGGTTCAATAAGGATAAGTGCAGGGTCCTGCACTTAGGACGGAAGAACCCAATGCACAGCTACAGACTAGGGACCGAATGGCTAGGCAGCAGTTCTGCGGAAAAGGACCTAGGGGTGACAGTGGACGAGAAGCTGGATATGAGTCAGCAGTGTGCCCTTGTTGCCAAGAAGGCAAATGGCATTTTGGGATGTATAAGTAGGGGCATAGCGAGCAGATCGAGGGGTGTGATCGTTCCCCTCTATTCGACATTGGTGAGGCCTCATCTGGAATACTGTGTCCAGTTTTGGGCTCCACACTACAAGAAGGATGGGGATAAATTGGAGAGAGTCCAGCGAAGGGCAACAAAAGTGATTAGCAAAAAGAAAAGGAGTACTTGTGGCACCTTAGAGACTAACCAATTTATCTGAGCATGAGCTTTCGTGAGCTACAGCTCACTTCATCGGATGCATCCGATGAAGTGAGCTGTAGCTCACGAAAGCTTATGCTCAAATAAATTGGTTAGTCTCTAAGGTGCCACAAGTACTCCTTTTCTTTTTGCGAATACAGACTAACACGGCTGTTACTCTGAAACCTGTAAAAATGATTAGGGGTCTGGAACACATGACTTATGAGGAGAGGCTGAGGGAACTGGGATTGTTTAGTCTGCAGAAGAGAAGAATGAGGGGGGATTTGATAGCTGCTTTCAACTACCTGAGAGGTGGTTCCAGAGAGGATGGTTCTAGACTATTTTCAGTGGTAGAAGAGGACAGGACAGGACAAGGAGTAATGGTCTCAAATTGCAGTGGGGGAGGTTTAGGTTGGATATTAGGAAAAACTTTTTCACTAGGAGGGTGGTGAAACACTGGAATGTGTTACCTAGGGAGGTGGTAGAATCTCCTTCCTTAGAAGTTTTTAAGGTCAGGCTTGACAAAGCCCTGGCTGGGATGATTTAATTGGGGATTGGTCCTGCTTTGAGCAGGGGGTTGGACTAGATGACCTCCTGAGGTCCCTTCCAACCCTGATATTCTATGATTCTATGAAAAAGGAAGTCTGTTGGCCTGGCTATCCATTCCACCCACTGCGCCCCAGAAAGAAATGTCAAAAACCGGTTTCCCAGAATTTCCAGCAAAATAATTTAGAGTTTTCAACAAAACCCACACTATTAAAAACTGCGCAGATCTGGAGTTTCTCCTTTTTCTTCCCTCTTTTCTCCTTCCCCTTTTCCAAGAACACGAGGAAAGGGAGAGGAAAACCCAGGAAATTTGGCTCATTTTGGTATTTTTTTTGTTTTGCCTTGTTTTTGTCAAAAGAGCCCAAAATATTTGGAAGGAAACATTTAATCTGAAAAGTTTGGATGGAAAATATTTGACCAATCCTAGTATTCTGTTACAGGGCGCGGCTCCTGTGAGCATGCGCACAGCCCCAGCTCAGCTGTCATGAGGAGGAACTTCTACACAGCCTGGGTCAGCAGCCTTGGGCTTGCACGACAGTGTTAAAACTAGCTGTGTGGATACTCGGCCTGGAGCTCAGATTCTAAAGCCTAGACAGAAGGGTGGGCTTCAGAGTCCAAGCCGCAATATGAAAGCACTGTTTGCACAGTTTTTTAAGCATGGTAGCATGAGCCCTGCAAGCCCAAGTCAGTCAACGCAGGCTCAGAGGCCTGCAGCAGCAGGCTGAGTAGATACACCCTTTAAGGGCAAGGTTTGGGAGTGTAGGCTCCAGGAGGAGCATATGACAGACTGGGGTAATGTGCCTGAGGGTACGTGTAAACTACAGTGTAAGTCTGGGCTCAGACTCAGGCTTGAGCCCAACCCCCACTTCCATCTACACACAAATCTCTCAGACTCGGGCTCAAACTTGGGTCCTAGGACCCTGTAGGTGAGGAGGGTCCGAGCCAGGGTGAAGCTGTGACCAAGGGTTCGAGCCCTATTGCTTTGCAATGTAGACACAGCCCACCTTGACTCAGGTCCTGGGAGTCTGCCAACAGTATCCCACAATCCCATGGGCCATGGCCCAACAATGGACCATGGCCCAACAATCTCCATGGACCAATCTCAATGGACCATGGCCCAACAATCTCCTCCCATGGGCCATGGCCCAACAATCTGCAGTTGACTAAATTGAAAACGGAAACCAACTAGGGTGACCAGACAGCAAGTGTGAAAAATTGGGACAGGGATGCGGGGTAATAGGAGCCTATATAAGAAAAAGACCCACAAATCGGGACTGTCCCTATAAAATTGGGACATCTGCTCACCCTAAAACCAATCCCCTTTGCCGTACAGCAGCAGCTCAGTGAGTCAGCATTAACCCTTCCATTGTCTTCTGACCAGTGAGCTGCAAACACACCATCAGCGCGCCTCCTGGGTTTGCAATGGAGAATGACCAGAACCAGCCTTTTGCAAAGAGAGCTGCTTCATGGTCATAAACTTACCGGACTGGTGACCAGTGCAGGGAGTGGATTAAGCAGCCCAAGAGTGAGTACTGAAAAATCAGGGACCAGAACAGCATCTCAGGCAACACACCAACATTGTGCCCTTTCTATGAGGAATTTGACTGGATGCTGGGCACTGCACCCAGTACAGGGCCAACCGCTGTGCGTGATGACCTGGTCAGCTGGAATGGTGCCCTGCTGGCCCCAGAATCCAGCATGGGGACCGATGGGAGCCAGCCACAGGTACAGAGTGAGGACTATGAAGTCACTCTCTTACTGAAACTGGTCCCAGAGCACGCTTTGGAACAGGATCAGCAACAAATTCTGGGTCAATATGCGGAGGAGCTGTTTGATGCACTCCCCGAGGAACAGCCCGCTGCTGAGCCTGCAGAAGATGAGGAAAGGACAGACACTCCCCTGAACTCAGTGTTTTTCTGGCTCCATTTTAATGTTTATTACTACAGTCATGGGAGGGATTTCTGCTTTTTGAGCCAATGCAAAAGTTCTGAGAAGCCCAGGCTAGCAGCATATCCACTAATGGTAGATTGTATCCCAGAACATTGGCATTGCCCCTCGCCATCCCCCCCACCACATGGAGTTCAGAAGGGTGATGGGGAAATGCAAACAGTAAAGAACACCTTTAAAGAGTATTGTTACTGGAAAGGCTCTGATTTTTGCTTGGTCCATTTGTGTTTCTTAAAAATAATAACATTACATTCCCATGCTTTTTGCTTGCCACTCTGTAATCGCTCAATGGCCTATGGAGCTGCCTAGAAACGGTAAGCACTGTATATGTGTGTGGGGGCGGGTGGAGGGAGGGAATGGGTTCCATTTCCAAATCTAGCACAGTTCAGTGAGAGGCAATCTATGCAGTCCCTAGGTGACAACATAATTTGCCCCAAGTACGACTGGAGTTTGAATTTTTGTCCAGAAATGTGCTGGGAACAGCTTGGAAAACTCCATGATGGGGTGGCCCATGCAATTGGGCCCCATGAGTAGCTAAGCAGGGCAACTAAAGCCCCTGCAGCCCTCCATCTAGTCCCTCTCTCCTATAGATGCCTCCACCCCCATCCCCTGACATCAAGTGCACAGAAAACGGGGAAAGAAGGGTAAGGAGAACACAGGGCCAGGTGATAGCACCAGTAGGGGGTTTCTGCCACGTCTGCACTTTTTGAGACATGTTTTTGTTTTGCTTTGAAAATGCTCTTTTGTAGCTGGTGTTTGGGTTAGTAATGGCAGCTAGACATGGGTGACTGTTGTACTGTTATAACATGTTTACAAGTAAAGCATTTTATATCATCAAGAAAGTATATTGCTATCAGTGTAGCTCATCAGACAATCATGATTTGGAATAATAAAGCTAAACCTATGTTCAGGAACAATTGGGAATTACTAAGCAACCATTATTCCTCTAGACAGTTAGGTACAGCAATTCACACATCAATAACTTCCTTATATGAAGCCATAGTGTGCATCATCGCTCTCCCCACCCGCATTTCATAAGTTGTCACGTCATTCATAATCAAGCCCCCACCTTCCCCAAGCACTTAACCCCATCCAAATCAATTAGCTCCATTCCCCGCACCCCCAAGCACATTCATAGAGGTATTATTTCCCCTCTTCCACTGGGCCAGGCAAGTCCCAATGCAGGAGCATGAAGCACCCCTGACTTCTGTTGTTCTGGTGCATCCAAGTCCAGCAGTGGTAGATGCGCTTTCTGGCTGAGGGTGCTGATTCAGTGTCCCTTGATTTCATAGGTCCATTCAGGGGGAAATGGCTCATCTCTCGCATCATAAAGATAGTGAAGAGTGCAACAAGCCACAGTAATGAGGACAGCATTGATGACAGTGCAATACAAATGGGTCTGTAGACACCTCCAACAGGATTTTCTTCTACCAAAAGCACATGCAGCAACCACGCTACCCTTGATGAGAGTGTAATTAAACTGTCTTTTGCCAGGGCCTCTAAAATCCAGGTACAGTTTCTTAAGTCAAGGCAAAAAAGGAGTACATGTGGCCCAGAATAACAGTGGGGACAGTAATTCCATTTATGACAATGTCATTTGGTGGGAATAGTGCCCATGAATATAGACTCCCTATCAACGAAAAGCCCTGACACAATGAACTTTCTGAGTGCAGTTCACGTTGCTGTTCATAAATCACCCTCTGTAATCCATGAAGGTCTGCATAACACTGGAGTAGTACCCTTAGCAGTTTATGTACTCATATGCTCCTTGAGAAGGGCAAACTATAGGCACATAAGTCCCATCAATGGCCCTGGTGCAGTTTGGAAACCTCCATTCTCTCAAAGCCAGCAATTACCCCAGGAATATCTTTTATGCCCAACACCCTCAGGTACATTAAACACCTGATTGCCTCAGAAATGTCTGCCACCACTTTTCCCCCAGTCGACTTTGCAGCACCAAACTGGCTGGCAATCAACCTGTAGCAGTCTGGGGTAGCCAGCTTCCTCAAGGCGATAGCAGCCTGCTTCAGAACCAGCCAGGGTGCCCTCAGGCACGTCTTCATGCTAGTGTGTGAGGGCAAGCTGCTCACAAAGCTCCAGAAACGTGCCTTTCTTCATGCAAAAGTTCTGGACCCACTGCTGGTCATCTCAGGTCTGCAGGACCATGTGATTCCACCAGACTATGCTTGTGGCCCTGCACCAAATGCGCAGGTCTATGGAAGGGGCATCAGTGGCTAAACTGTGTACTGAGCAGATCAGCCAGTGCAAGTCGGCCATGCCTGGGTACATCTCCTCCTCTGCTGCTTCCTTCTGCTCCATCCAAAGTGCTCTCAGGTGCCTTTGGTGGGTTGGAAAATGCTGCTGTAACATCCACCAGTGCCTCAGGGAAGCTCTGCCCATTTCCTGACACAGGAGTGAAAGCGCAAGCAAGAGACCTTCTTCAAAAGGGGCCTCCTCCAGGTTGCTCAGCAGGCTAGTTTGGCGGCTGGGCGTGTAACATGGAGGGAGGGCAGCAAGGGTCTCTCACAGAGCACTACCTTCAAAGGACGAGAGCAGCCATGTTTCGGGAGGGTGCTAGGGAGTCTGAGATATGGTTGGTTTGACTCAGGTCTACGTGCTGCAGAGTGGGTGCCAGAACCCCAGATTTGAGCCTGGGCTAGAAAATTCTTAACATAAGGTTAAGAATCAGTGTAGACGCTCAAGCCCTGAGTTCTCTAATGAGCATCAGCTGATGCGAGTCCCACTAACCCCAGGCTTACATTGTAGTGTAGATATGCCAAGTATCATGTGACTATCTGTCAGGTAGATAGTGCAAAGTTTTTGGCTCCGTGTGCGAGACCAGGCCTGGGACAGAACTGGCAGGCCGTGCTCCACAGAGATTAGCAGAAGGCAGCCACCTAGGGAAGAGCAGCAGTCAAAACTCCAGATGGACCAACAGACATCCCTGTGAGGAGGGGGCTGTGGCAGGTGCCCAGGAGCAAGGTCTGTGGGAGACTTTGCAAGGGAGGTGCTATGAAGCCCAGGGAAAAGGTCCAGAAAGACCTTGTGAAGCCTGGTGTGAGGGTGAAGGATGAATACGGTTTTGTTTATAAACCAGTCCCTGCCGTGTGGGGCTGGAACAGCAGCTGTGCAGCATGTGAATACCCGAGAGGCAGAGGACCAGAAACTGGGGCACAGCAGGGTATTCTCAGTGGGGACGAGGACATCCACCCTCTCCCAGGCCACACTGCCTTCTAGTGATGGAAGAGTGGCCCATGCAGTCGGCAGCATCTTATTTACGGAAGCAACAACTGGGTGGGACTTTTCCATCGGCCAATCCCTGAGGAAGGATGGGCTCCTGTCGTTCCCTCTAGGGTTGAGATCGTTAAAGCATTAGCCATGTGTGTAGTGCTCAGGTGGGACCCTTTGGGGAGCAGCTGCAGCAGGCGATCACCTGAGAGAGAGGCAGGAGAGAGCAGAGCTATAGCTGGGACTCTCACAGGCAAAAGGAATCTAGCGAAAGGGGTGAGGGCGCCATCATAGCCTCAGCTATTACTCGAGAGCTCTTGGAGACACTGGCCTGTGGTGTGTGGTGGGAGGCATGAGCCCCAGGAGAGGAGCAGCACATCTGCCTGCACTACAGGTGGCCTTGCTGAGGCTCCCCAGATAATCTTCTGGCTTTGCTGCTGCTCTTTGTCCGTGCCAGTCCCGGTCCAAAGGGATCTGGTTATTAGTCTTCACGAAATTAAATGGTGACTACATGGCCCTGCCCCCAAGGCTCAGAGCAGGCTTGGGAGCTCTCAAAGGGAAATCATATTTGAGCAAGTGGTTGAAGTCCTTATGTTGCTCTGCACTAGTGACATTCCAATGTCCCTCAGTGACGGCTCTTCTTGGGACCGACGCTATGTCCCCGCTCCCAAAATGTTACTTAAAAAGGAAAAGGAGGTGGAGGGCAGGACTCTGGACAGTTAAATACATTTAGTTATTTAGCATTGTACTTGAGTATCTTGCTTTTCATGTTAGCTTTCTCATGGGGAGCAGGAAGAATAAAAAAAGCCAGAGAATTTACAAGTGAGGATGGAGGATATTTGTTAGTTCCAATACAGGTAGGAAACAAGATTTTCAAACCTGGGTACATAGTGTCAAACTCCTAAATCTATGAATAAGGCACATAAATAAGTGGCTTGATTTTTCAAAAGTGCTGATTGCCAGTGGGAGCTACCTGGCCCTTTGGGAAGTCAGGCCACTTGGTTAGATGTGCCTAACGCCGGGGTTCTCAGGACAAACTGTTTGGTGCCTCAGAGTGCGGCCACCAACTCTTGCTAGTGGCCACTCTCACACTTTTTCCTAAAATACTTAATTAGCTTTAGGAAAAACAAATAAATATGCACATTTACATGTCCAAATCATTGTCCTGTATTTATTGCTAGATAGGAAGTCTGCTGTGAAAAGTGATACTTGTATGTTTGTTAAGATCACTTTTCACAGCAGACTTACTAGCTAGCAGTAAACAAACATACAAGTATCACTTTTCACAGCAGACTTACTCAGCCCCGGCAAGCCTGGGGACAAATTAAGACCTGGATCTGGGGTTGGGGGTAGGCAGCAGGGGCCAGGAATGATGGGGTTGGGGGGGCTGGAGGAGACAGTGGGGGGCCAGAGCCTGAAGCCCTGAGACTGGGGGATGGGGATGGAGCCTGAAGGTGCATGGCCAGAGCCCAGGGCCAGCTCCTGTGGAGCCAGAGCCTGAAGCCCTGTGGCCAGAGTGTACCACCCCAAGAGTGAAGACAAAAGCCCCTGGGGAACTCACCAACTGCCTCCTCCTCCAGCACTGTGCCCCATCTGTCTCCAGAGGAGGGACAGGGCCCAACCCTTGCTTGCAGCCCCAGCAGCCAATACCAAGGCGGTGCATCCAGGAACAACAGGGAAGGGGAGGGGCCGCTGCTTCCCTTCCCCCCTACCCCCCAACACATCCCAGGGGGCTGTGGCTGCAAGAAAAGTCACTGGTGGCCGCATGCGGCCATGGTGGCCGCATTTGAGAAATGCTGGTCTAGAGCGGCTTTGGAGTCTTTGAAGCACCCATTTCTTTAGTCTTGGTGCAAGTTTTCTAACATTTTGACTGGCAAGTATTGGCAAATGCAAAATCCTGGTTGGAATTGTACAGATATTACAATTCCTGATTCTAAAATCCCATGGGAAGCAAGTCTAAGGGGAAAAACAATTGAAGACAGTTGGCCATTTTTCAAAGAGACATTATTAAGGGTGCAAGAGCAAACTATCCCATTGTGTAGGAAAGATAGGAAGTAGGGCAAGACACCACACTGGCTTAAGCAGGAGATCTTCAATGATCTAAAACTCAAAAAACAGTCCTACAAAAAGTGGAAACTCAGTCAAATTACAAAGGCTGAATATAAACAAATAACACAAGTATGTAGGGACAAAATTAGAAACGCCAAGGCACAAAACAAGATCAAACTAGCTAGGGACATAAAGGGTAACAAGAAAACATTCTACAAATACATTAGAAGCAAGAGGAAGACCAAGGACAGAGTAGGCCAGTTACTCAATGAGGGGGGAAAGACAAATAACAGAAAATGTGAAAATGGCAGAGATGCTTAATGACTTCTTTGTTTCAGTTTTCACCAAGAAGGTTGGTGGCAATTGGATGTGTAACATGGTGAATGCCAGTGAAAATGAGGTAGAATCAGAGTCTAAAATAGGGAAAGAATAAGTCAAAAATTACTTAGACAAGTTAGACATCTTCAAATCACCAGGGCCTAATGAAATGCATCCTAGAATACTCAAGGAGTTGACTGAGGAGATATCTGAGTCATTAGCAATTATCTTTGAGAGGTCATGGAAGACGGGAGACATTACAGCAGACTGGAAAAGGACAAATATGGTGCCCATCTATAAAAAGGGAAACAAGGACAACCCGGGGAATTACAGACCAGTCAACTTAACTTCTGTACCCGGAAAGATAATGGAGCAAATAATTAAAGCAATCAATTTGCAAACACCTCGAAGATAATGAGATGATAAGTAACAGTCAGCATGGATTTGTCAAGAACAAATTATGTCAAACCAACCTGATAGCTTTCTTTGACAGGGTAACAAGCCTTGTGGATAGGGGGGAAGCAGTAGATGTGGTATATCTTGACTTTAGTAAGGCTTTTGATACTGTCTCGCATGACCTTCTCATAAACAAACTAGGGAAATACAACCTAGATGGAGCTACTATAAAGTGGGTGCATAATTGGTTGGAAAATTGTTCCCAGAGAGTAGTCATCAGTGGTTCACAGTCATGCTGGAAGGGCATATCGAATGGGGTCCCACAGGGATCGGTTCTGTTCATTATTTTCATTAATATTTAGATAATGGCATAGAGAGTACACTTATAGTGTTTGCAGATGATGCCAAGCTGGGTGGGGTTGCAAGTGATTTGGAGGATAGGATTAAAATTCAAAATGATCTGGACAAACTGGAGAAATGGTCTGAAGTAAATAAGATGAAATTCAATAAGGACAAATGCAAAGTACTCCACTTAGGAAGAAACAATCAGTTGCACACATACAAAATGGGAAATGACTGTCTAGGTAGGAGTATTGCGGAAAGGGATCCGGGGGTCATAGTGGATCACAAGTTTAATATGAGTCAACAGTGTAACACTGTTGCAAAAAAAGCAAACATCATTCTGGGATGTATTAGCAGGAGTGTTGTGAGCAAGACACAAGAAGTAATTCTTTCACTCTACTCCACGCTGATTAGGCCTCAGCTGGAGTATTGTGTCCAGTTCTAGGCACCACATTTTCAAGAAAGATGTGGACAAATTGGACAAAGTCGAGAGAAGAGCAACAAAAATGATTAAAGGTCTAGAAAACATGACCTATGAAGGAAGATTGAAAAAAGTGGGTTTGTTTAGTCTGGAGAAGAGAAGACAGAGGGGACATAACAGTTATCAAGTACATAAAAGATTGTTACAAGGAGGAGGGAGAAAAATTGCCCAGTATTCCACCTATAGACAAGAGTTTGCAGATAAAAAGATGCGTATGACCCACTTTTGGTCGAACTACATTCCCCTTTCATGATCTTTGAACTCAGGTACTCAAGAAAACCGTATTTCACCAAAATATACCTTTTGAAGTATTGCAGGTTTTACACCACATTCACTTTCATGGTATCCAAATGCCTCATGGCAGGGACATGCTGGCTGCTGCTTTCTGAAGCTCCCATTGGCCAGGAACGGCGAACTGCAGCTACTGGGAGCTGCGGGGGGCCGTGCCTGTGGACAGTCAACATAAACAAAGTGTCTCGCGGTCTGCCAGCAGATTACCCTGGTGGGCCATGTGCCAAAGGTTGTCGACCGCTGGTAATAGGTACTATCCTAATTCTTAGTCTTGAGAGGCTGGGGCACTAAGCAACTCTGTACTCACACCCTATGTGTTATTGTAATAATCTTTGTACAAAAAATGCCTTGGGAGGTATCATTTGAAAACTAATAACTCACTGATCATTAATATTCTTGGGTGATGTGTATAATGCTGGAATTGTGACTGAAGTATGTGTAAACCAGGTATATCAGAGGGAGTTGTTAAACAGGTCCATCTTTGGCAAAGTAATGTAGATTTGATTCTCTGCCCAGCCTGATATTCAGGCAAAGAAAATGAAGGTCCATATTTCCATCTAAAGCAAAAACAAGACCATCGAGACAGCAGGGGAGATTGCTGAAATGCAAATTGTTCTGTTTCCTGCCAAGTCAAGTGGAGGAAAAAAGAGCATGGAGCTTCCTTCACCACCAGACTTCATGTTGCCGTCCTCGTAGCTTGAATAAAGTTCACTTTGGGGGATAACAATCAGAAGAATCTATTACGAAGGTTTACTGATCTATAAAGACAGGGGGGGCTGAACCTCAAGTGATGCTTGATTGTTTGAAAAGTGTGAATTGGGAGTGCTTTGTTCCAGATGAGCCTTGAGTAGGCCTGACTGTTATAAAAAAGCAGTCAGCTGCGAACAGCAGAGAGGCTAACAGGGGGAGTTTGCCTGGGAGTTCACCTGGGGAGAGCCCACTGAGGCTTTCATCTTGCAGACTTCTCTGAGTAGTTACCACAACACCTGAGGAAGCTCTTAGAAGGAAGGTAATATGGATAGTGAGAGTTCAACTGTTGTTACCTGCACAGGATGTGCTGTGTTTGTCTTTCTTCCACAGGACAGAAGCGACTTTGTCTGTACAAAGTGCAAGGTGGTCTCCATATTGGAAGAGAAGGTTCAGGGTCTGGAGAAACAAGTATCAACCCTGCGTTGCATAAAAGAAACTGAAGATTTCCTAGACAGACGTCAGGATATGCTTCTACGGGCACAACATTCTGAAGATTCAGAGCAGGCTGTGCAGGGGGGACAGAAGGACGGTGAAGAAATTTGGCAGCATGTGACCCCCAGAAGAAGAAAGGGGAGCATCCATGTACCAGCAATGCAGATACAGGTAAGCAACCGTTTTCATGTTCTCTCCACAGGTACTAATGAAGAGTGTGGACTAGATGATACATCTGAGGGAAGGGAGCAGAAAGAGACTCCGTCGATTGGAAGGCATGAGATGCACTGTCTTAGGGAAGGGAGTTCCATGACCACCACTCCCAAGAGAAGGAGGCAGGTGGTGGTGGTCGGGGACTCCCTCCTCAGGGGGACTGAGTCATCTATCTGCTGCCCTGACCGGGAAAACCGAGAAGTCTGCTGCTTTCCAGGAGCTAGGATTCACGATGTGACAGAGACACTGCCGAGACTCATCAAGTCCTCGGATTGCTACCCCTTCCTACTTCTCCACGTGGGCACCAATGATACTGCCAAGAATGACCTTGAGTGGATCACTGCAGACTACGTGGCTCTGGGAATAAGGATAAAGGAGTTTGAGGCTCAAGTGGTGTTCTTGTCCATCCTCCCTGTGATAGGAAATGGCCCGGGTAGAGACCATCGAATTGTGGAAGTCAACGAATGGCTACACAGATGGTGTTGGAGAAAAGGCTTTGGATTCTTTGACCATGGAATGGTGTTCCAAGAAGGAGGAGTGCTAGGCAGAGACGGGCTCCACCTAATGAAGAGAGGGAAGAGCATCTTCGCGAGCAGGCTGGCTAACCTAGTGAGGACGGCTTTAAACTAGGTTCACCAGGGGAAGGAGACAAAAGCCCTGAGGTAAGTGGGGAAGTGGGATACCGGGAGGAAGCACGAGCAGGAGAGCGCAAGAAGGGAGGGCTCCTGCCTCATAGTGAGAAAGCAGGATGATCAGCAAGTGCCTATACACAAATGCAAGAAGCCTGGGAAACAAGCAGGGAGAACTGGAAGACCTGGCACAGTCAAGGAATTATGATGTAATTGGAACAACAGAGACTTGGTGGGATAACTCACATGGCTGGAGTACTGTCATGGATGTATATAAACTGTTCGGGAAGGACAGGCAGGGCAGAAAAGATGTGAGAGTTGCATTGTATGTAAGAGAGCAGTATGACTGCTCAGAGCTCCGATATGAAACTGCAGAAAAACCTGAGAGTCTCTGGGTTAAGTTTAGAAGTATGAGCAACAAGGGTGATGTTGTGGTGGGAGTGTGCTATAGACCACCAGACCAGGGGGATGAGGTGGATGAGGCTTTCTTCCAGCAACTAACAGAAGTTACTAGATAGCAGGCCCTGGTTCTCATGGGAGACTTCAATCACCCTGATATCTGCTGGGAGAGCAATACAGCGGTACACAGACAATCCAAGAAGTTTTTGGAAAGTTTAGGTGACAATTTCCTGGTGCAAGTGCTGGAGGAACCAACTAGGGGCAGAGCTCTTCTTGACCTGCTGCTCACAAACCGGGAAGAATTAGTAGGGGAAGAAAAAGTGGATGGGAACCTGGGAGGCAGTGACCATGAGATGGTCGAGTTCAGGAACCTGACACAAGGAAGAGAGGAGAGCATCAGAATATGGACGCTGGACTTCAGAAAAGCAGACTTTGACTCCCTCAGGGAACTGATGAGCAGGATCCCCTGGGAGAATAACAGGAGGAAGAAAGGAGTCCAGGAGAGCTGGCTGTATTTTAAAGAATCCTTATTGAGGTTACAGGAACAAACCATCCCGATGTGTAGAAAGAATAGTAAATATGGCAGGCGACCAGCTTGGCTTAACAAGGAAATCCTTTTGGATCTTAAACACAAAAAAGAAGCTTACAAGAAGTGGAAGATTGGACAAATAACCAGGGAGGAGTATAAAAATATTGCTCAGGCATGCAGGAGTGAAATCAGGAAGGCCAAAATCACACTTGGAGTTGCAGCTAGCAAGAGATGTTAAGAGTAACAAGAAGGTTTTCTTCAGGTATGTTAGCAACAAGAAGAAAGTCAAGGAAAGTGTAGGCCCCTTACTCAATGAGGGAGGCAACCTAGTGACAGAGGATGTGGCAAAAACTAATGTCCTCAATGCTTTTTTGCCTCTGTCTTCACAAACAAGGTCAGCTCCCAGACTACTGCATTGGGCAGCACAGCATGGGGAGGAGGTGATCAGCCGTCCGTGGAGAGAGAAGTGATTTGGGACTATTTAGAAAAGCTAGACGAGCACAAGTCTATGGGGCTGGATGCACTGCAGCTGAGGGTGCTAAAGGAGTTGGCGGATGTGATTGCAGAGCCATTAGCCATTATCTTTGAAAACTCATGGCGATCAGGGGAGGACCTGGCTGACTGGAAAAAGGCTAATGTAGTGCCCATCTTTAAAAAAGGGAAGGAGGAGGATCCGGGGAACTACAGGCCAGTCAGCCTCACCTCAGTCCCTGGAAAAATCATGGAGCAGGTCCTCAAAGAAACAATTCTGAAGCTCTTAGAGGAGAGTAAAGTGATCAGGAACAGTCAGCATGGATTCACCAAGGGCAAGTCATGCCTGACTAATCTAATTGCCCTCTATGATGAGATAACTGGCTCTGTGGATGAGGGGAAAGCAGTGGACGTGTTATTCCTTGACTTTAGCAAATCTTGACACGGTCTCCCACAGTATTCTTGCCAGCAAGTTAAACTAGTATGGGCTGGATGAATGGACTATAAGGTAGATAGAAAGCTGGCTAGATCGTCAGGCTCAATGGCTAGTGATCAATGGCTCCATGTCTAGTTGGCAGCCGGTATCAAGCGGAGTGCCCCAAGGGTCGGTCCTGGGGCCGGTTTTGTTCAATATCTTCATTAATGATCTGGAGGATGGCGTGGACTGCACCCTCAGCAAGTTTGCAGATGACACTAAACTGGGAGGAGAGGTAGATACGCTGGAGGGTAGGGATAGGATACAGAGGGACCGAGACAAATTAGAGGATTGGGCCAAAAGAAATCTAATGAGGTTCAACAAAGACAAGTGCAGAGTCCTGCACTTAGGATGGAAGAATTCCATGCACTGCTACAGACTAGGGACTGAATGGTTAAGCAGCAGTTCTGCAGAAAAGGACCTAGGGGTTACATTGGATGAGAAGCTGGTATGAGTCAGCAGTGTGCCCTTTTTGCCAAGAAGGCTAACGGCATTTTGGGCTGTATATGTAAGGGCACTGCCAGCAGATCGAGGGACATGATCGTTCCCCTGTCTTTGACATTGGTGAGGCCTCATCTGGAGTACTGTGTCCAGTTCTGGGCCCCACACTACAAGAAGGATGTGGAAAAATCAGAAAGCGTCCAATGGAGGGCAACGAAAATGATTAGGGGACTGGAACACATGACTTATGAGGAGAGGCTGAGGGAACTGGGATTGTTTAGTTTGCGGAAGAGAAGAATGAGGGGGAATTTGATAGCTGCTTTCAACTACCTGAAAGGGGGTTCCAAAGAGGATGGATCTAGACTGTTCTCAGTAGTAGCAGATGATGGAACGAGGAGTAATGGTCTCAAGTTGTAGTGAGGGAGGTTTAGGTTGGATATTAGGAAAAGCTTTTTCACTAGGAGGGTGGTGAAGCACTGGAATGTGTTACCTAGGGAGGTGGTGGAATCTCCTTCCTTTGAGGTTTTTAAGGTCAGGCTTGACAAAGCCCTGGGTGGGATGATTTAGTTGGGGATTGGTCCTGCTTTGAGCAGGGGGATGGACTAGATGACCTCCTGAGGTCCCTTCCAATCCTAACATTCTATGATAAGCAACTGAATCAACTGATTGTGTACAATATTATGGTATTATAAGAGTGTATAGTGTGTGTTTTTTTCTGAAAGAAAATGATACACTGGTGATTAATATCACTGTGAAATGTATGGTATTAACACAATGTAAGAGTTATGGATATTCACTGATATTAGGCTGTACAGTCTGCCCAGATACAAGGGAATGTCACAGCCATCTACCTGTCTCCTATGTAAATTAAGCACGGTGGAATCAGAAACAATATAAGCCCCATTTACATTGAAATCATACAGGGCAGGAAACCCATAGGAAGGGAAGAACAGCATGAGGTCATCCTGCCTTTTGAAATAAAGAAATTGAACTTTGGAAGATATAAGCAAGGACAGAAGCCATCTTTGGCATTCATCACTAGACAGACACAAGAGGCCAGAGCTCTTGTAAGCTGAGAAAGATGGGTCCTTCCACCAAGTGGGGGAAGAGAGGATTAAGTCTTTGGAAGTAAATATAGGTGAGAAACATGCTTAGGTAAAAATCTTTAGCCTAAGGAGACAAGGGAAGCCAGCACCTTGTACTTTTGTGGAAGGTTTTGACTGAAAGTCAGCCATGGCTGGGAGGAAGCACTGGTCAGAGAATCCATCTTGAACAAGGCCTGTACCTTGCTAAATTAAGTTTTAGACTTTTAGATGAGTGTTTTCATTTATTTGTTTGTAACCTGTTTTAACTTTATTCCTTATACTTGAATTCACTATAGCCACTGTATATTTTGTTAACAAATTTAGTTAGTTTAAAACCAGCTTGGTGCTGTGTTTAAAAGGTAGGGTGTGTTCAGACCAGTTAAGTTAATAAACTGTGATGTGTTCCTGTGTCTGTAGAGGAACAAATGAACCAGATTATTTCTCTAAACTGTCCAGGGGATTGGGAGTGTGTTGGGGCCACCCTGCAAGTAGTAACCGAGGCTGGTGAAAGCCAGAGTGGGGCTGTAAACAGGCTGCTGGGGACAGAGCTATTGACCCCTCCGACACACAGGTGTAATCTGCATGCTAGTAGGCTGGTTGTGAGCATCCCAGGCTGGGAGCTACAGCAGTGAGGCATTGTAAGGCACCTATGGATGCAGGGCAAGGGTGACACAACCCCTCACTGGTCTGGAATTGCTTCCCAGAACTTGACAGAGGCCCAGGCACATAATATGAATATGAAGAGAAAAATATCCTCAGTATTTAACTAGACTCAAGTGAAGACCACTGTGGTGAAACTTACCTTGTTTACAATATTGTTTGCGACACAACAAATCTGGAAAGTGGGTTTAGATTTTCATTGCATTTGCATGCATTTTACAAGAACTTTCAGTTTTGCGATATTGAATTTTTCCCTCAGTTGTTCTTGATTCAAACAGAAGTTGATCCAGTGAAATCATGAACCTGCAGATTTTGCTTCACTAGTATGCCAGAAGGCAAAATAAACTGCTTTATAATCTTAGCTAAAGATCCATATGATTGCTTAGGCTGTTACTTATGGGAAGACAAAGTATACAGATTACTAGGTCTAGGACCTAATGGAATGGATGCGTGTGTGTTCAGATGCAGCAGCTACATCAGTCTATACATCAGAATCCTTACCCTTTCACTTTCACGCTAGACAGATACACCAGAGTTGATGTATTGGAAAATTCTGCAGATCTTTTTCTTTTTTCAGGTAATCTTTTATCCAGTGTAAGGCTTCCTTAACATTCTATCTACTGGGCCATGTCCTATCAAGAACCACAATCTAGGATCTGGCCCAGCACATCTAGTGAGGGCTTAACCAGATCTTTAAAAGGTTGCTCTTCACCTTCCTTACAAAGAATGACTCCTGCTTGAGGGAATAAAGCTGCCTTTTCAGCAAGGTTGGTAGTGTTTCCCTGTGCCAAACCTGGCTCATGGCAGGGTCCTCCTGATGATCAGCACTAGCTGGTATCAGAAAGAAATTGCCCTGGTGGTAGAGTACTAGAATGTGTGGGTTTTCCATCATCTTCTGAAGGTTTTTGACATTACCCACTGCTGGAATGCGAGTGGGACAGATAACTGAGGTGTTCCAGTCTGATGAGTCTCATGTTCCTATTTTCTTATGCATGTGCTCTGAGATTTTTCTGTAAAGTTCTATAACTGTAACTTGTGATTAACTAGAGAGAGAAATATATCCCTAAATTGAAGGTGATGAATTAATTTACATACATTCTTTGTAAAGAGACACAATACTTAGTTAAAATGGGTAGAATGGACTTTTATTTTCATTCATTCTTCAAGAATACCACACAATTAGATAGCAACATCTGAAAAAAAATCTTGAAATAATTTAAAACAGAAGGCACAGAAGAATAAACCCGATAAACTAACCACAAGATCATAAGAGAACCCCCCCCCACTAAAAACATTGGGGCCCCTTCGGAACAAGTTTCTGTCTCAAGACATTGTGATCAAAAGCTATTGCCCAGTGGAACAAAACATATAGCACAACATAAGCTTAACCACGCTTTCATGATACAAAAGAAAAAAAAAGGGTAAAAGTGTGATTTTTGCTCAGATTTTGAATAGGATGTCACTTCAAATGAAATATTTTAAATTCAACACACTGGTCAATATATTTCCTAAATGCTATGCAAAGACGTAGTTGGCAAAACTTGTTCTCATCTCAGCTAGGGATATCAAAGAAATGTAGCCTCTGACTGCTTCAAAAACAAATATTCTCTATACAGTAATATACTGCATGGGCGACTGAGTTGTGTCCTGATAGTGTGAAAGCAAACAAACATCATACACCACAGAGAGGAATAAAACTACTTCAGTCATAAGAGCTTTTACATTTTTTGCAAGAGATGGTAGCTTTATTTTTTAAACAAAGCTACTGGAATCAGTGACATGCGATAATATGCCCCAATATAGTATAGCCGCTAAATCTGAAAATAAAGTTCATGCTTCACAATTGAAATATGCAGTGATTATGAAATACATTCGCTGATAATTAATACCATCATTATTACAATAGAGAGGTCATTCATAAATTAGTTCAGATTCTGAACTTGGTTTCTAAATGGAACGCTTTTTCAAGTACGCAGAACATTAACAATGTACAGATTTTGCTCCAGATCAGCACATTAGTTGGTGTGCTTTTACAAAAGGATGCTTATCCTGCAAACGTTATGGACAAAGCAAAACCTGCAAGTGATAGGTTTGCTTTAAAAATGCTAAACATAATTAAAAGATATAAAATATTATAGTTGTCAACAATTGAGTGGCAAGTATTTGCCAAAGAAAAATGATTTCTCAAATACTAGACAGATCTTTTCAGCATTTTATACCAAGACATTTGTCAGCAAGTAATAGAATAAGTAAAACTTTGCAGCTCCTTTTGCACTTGGAGTCCCACACCTCCTTGCTTTTAAACGGTAATGTATACGGTCATAAACAGCTTTCTTCTTTTTTTTTAAATACCTCTCTGATTTACAGGTTGAGTCACAATAATGTTTCTACACAAGAATAAAAAGAGCTACTGACAATCACAATATAAACTGTAGAAATGGTTTTAGTAAAAATGTTCATCAAAATTTTCTGACATAGGAAAACATTCATTTGGAAAGTAAACTCTAATACAGCAGGCCGTTCGATCAGAGGTGACCCGGGCATTTTTATTGTTGCCAGCATTCTGACTGATTACTTCCATATTCCTTTGCATTATAGGATACAAACTTTGTAATATATTAAATCATTTTCTAGCAAAGAGTCCGATTATTGCACTTTATAAAAATTCCAGTAACATCAGGCTTTTGTCCTACTCTTTTGTGAACACTGATGACCTGCAACAAAAACCATGGGACCAAACCCTTTCTTCTGAGTAAGACAAGTCCTTGAATGGTTTTAACATCCTGGAACAAACTGAAAATATTTACAAACAATGAAAAATGCATTCCTTTTTACACCAATTTTGATTCACAGCAGCAATGGGAAGGACTTTAATTGCATTACTGACATGAACCTTCTCTCAAGGAGAGAGTACACAGCTTACCATTTAATGTTTCAATTTGGAAAAAATACTAGGAGAAACCAGAAATACCACAGAATTCCTCTGCTTACTGTCAGAATATTACTGCCTGGGAAGGCTTAATGACAATAACACCTTAATGTGCATATGCCAGCTCTTAAACAATGAGCACAATAAACTTGGTAGATATGGCTGTTTCAAGATGGCAACATACGTACAGTAAAGAGGTTGAGAATGCCCCCCTTTAAAAAAATGAACGTGGCAGTTTTTGGCCCTGCTTATTACCAGCTGTATCAGTAGAAAAAAAAAATGGAGGCTTTGTTCCAGCCATGTAGAAAATCAGCTGCTCGAACCAAAGCTGTTTTACAAATCTATATGAGGCTTCCAGGCCAGCAAACAACAGTCAAAGTTACTTTGTTCCTCTGCTCCTTCAGCATAGGAACTAGTGAGGAATGGCTCATGCCCACTGTGGATAGTCCATTTACAGCGACAATCATGTCACCACACCTAAAAAAGGAAACAAAATGGAAAGCAGCTGATGAACAATGATAGTGCACAACAACTAACACAACAATGAGTAACAGATGGCATTTCATAGTTAGGGCCTCAGGTTTCTGTTGGACTTGAAGTTCAGCTGCAAGAGCTAAAAGCATTCAATTAAAAAAATGAAGTCTGACCGCCCATTGTTAAGTAGTATGGGGAATTCTTGAACCCCTGGGGTTCAGCTCTGGCGTAATTCCAACACTAGCTTTAAGAGTTTGCCTGTGGAAAGTTACCAGGATTGATGCAAGAGTGGGAGAGGGAGAGAGAAAAAGTAATCATTAACCGGGGCTAAGTAAGGGATAATAATAAAAAAATTATATATATGCAGATTTATAATATAAATGTTTATATGATAAAAATATATATACATGTTTATAGGGTTAACACACATTTACATATGATTTGCATTTATTGTAGCTGGAAAAAGCAGTGACACCTATACTGAAGATTGCTCAACACTTTCCAACATAAGACCCTGTTTTCCGTTGCTTATAACTTTACCTAACTTAACCATTCAAGCTAAAGTTTCCCATGCCAGGTGTCTGCCTCAGGGTGTGTGTGTGTGTAGCCTGAATGGCTAAGTTTTGTAAAGTTACACACACACACACACACACACACTCTCTCTCTCTCTGAGGCAGACACCTGGCATGGGAAACTTTAGCTTGAATGGTTAAGTCTGGTAAAGTGTATATATAGGAAAGTTTCAAATAAAATGGTTCAACTATTTCCAAAAATGAGGTTAAGGGAAAATACATTGTTTTGCCCATGTTAAAAAAATTCCTACAACCATTTCGTTGAGAAGATCTACTGTCCCCACTCTTTGGAGAGGGGATTTAAAATTAGGCAGAGAAAGCACCTTTTGCCATCCATGTGAAAATTTGCCCGAATTTGGTCAAGTTATCAACATCTGAAAAATCTCAGTTTGTACATGATTGGTAGAGACTTGTTTGAGTTTACCAGCTACAGTCTCTTTAGATTCTTTCTGCACTCAGCATGCTCTATCTAAGTGGTTCGCAAACTGTGGGTTGGGACCCCAAAGTGGGTTGGGACCCAATTAAAAAGGCAATCTCAGGGCTGGCTTAGAGTTGCTGAGGCCTGGAGCCAAAGTCGAAGCACGAGCTCCACCGCCCGGGGCCGAAGCCCTAGGGCTTGAACCCTGGACAGCTGGGCTAGGTTACAGGCCTCTATCCCCACACTGCTCCCATCTGTGACTTGACAGTATATGTTCTATTCCCACAGGGCTACTGAGCATGCTCCAGCACTGCGTTGCAGGGGATGAGCAGTAATTTCCCTGCAATTGTTTCTCCTGAATACTGGGGACACCAGAATTCTCTGTCCTTTATTCTCAATATTCCTTTTGCTTCTGTATAGGCAGGGTAGGAGAAAGCAGCCTGACTCAGAGTGGTGAGGAGCAGAGCGAGGGGGGAGAACATTTCCTAACTTTTAAGGTTGCAAAGTCAAGAACTCAATGCTCTTTTAATATAGTTGTTTTTAATGTAATTGTATATTAAAATAAAAATAGCAACTTATAGTACCATATAACAAAAATACCGTATGCTTAAGAGCCTGAGAATGTTATTTTATTTGATATTTAAGGGCCTTTAAAACTTGTTAGGATACTGGTATACAGTCTTAACGCATATGAGCAGGGAAACCCTATTCTCAGGAATAAGGCATGCAGAATGATAAAATGAATTTTCTTCTTAAGCTAATTTGTAACAAAATAGAAATAGAGAGATTATTGCATAGTAAACCTCCAAGAGTCATACAGAGCTCCGAAAACCACACAGCGTCACTCTTAGTAACTTAGCTATTGCTATGATTTGAGTCATAAGATGGCCTCTAGTCACCGCCATGTCATTGGAAACATGCATTAAGCTGTTCTGAAAATAAATTAAGCCTTCCTCATTTTGTAATCATCACATGATTCATTTCTACCCTGTATGTAAAACAAATATGGTACCATCTTCTACTCATGTTATCAAACCTTTGTAATGTCCAATTTACAAACAAGGGAAGCTTTAACAGGCATTTCAAATCCTGCATCTGGAGGGACCCTAAATTCAGCCAAAATGAACACCCCGAATGCCAGATTTGCAGATCCTCTTAAAGTGCCAGATTTGAAAACTGGAACCTGCATGTTGATTGCCTCTCACAGCGATCTTGACTAGATACTGCTTTAGCCTCTCCTCCACTTGCTTCCCCACTTCTCTATTATAAAATGAAGTCCTCTAGCTTTTGTAATCCTCCTCGAAGGAGGCAGAGAGCATTATACAACATGTTCACTTCCCTACTCTAGGCTCCAAATCCTGGGCAAGACATTTCCCCCCTATGCTGGGTCTTGGCCTAATGGAGGAGTCAAGGAATCAGTAGAGGTGATGGGGAGATGGGTCAGATCAGCACCACTGGCTGATGGTGGAACGTGTTTCCAAAGAAAGGTGGGGGAAGGAAGAATGACTGGGACTAGATGCTCCCACAAGTTCTGACTGATCCCACTTCTCCCAGCCAAAAATCCTTCTGACTTCTCAGCACTGCACCTAGTAGACTTGCCAAGCTGCTTTAGGGAGTTGGCCAGCTCCCAAAAAACACCTGGATATTAGTCAGTTTTCCAAGGATTATATGTAATGTAATGAATCACTTCATGCAATATGCCTTATCATCACTTTGTCCATCCAATTTCTAATACCATTTAAAAAGAATGCAGTAGCACTTACTTTAACCTTCCGTCAAAGTATGCTGGAGTTCCTAGAACAATTGTTTTAATGAAGAAAGGTTGGTTTGTGTGATTCTCCTCATATCCACCAACGATGCTAAAGCCCCAACTTCCTAAATTGCTCCTCCGTAGCACTACATCATGGCAGCTATGTAGGCCGCTGTGGGGTGAGATTATAGTGTGGAAGGAGAAAAAACACATGCCATGTAAATATTTTCATGTTATGTGCAACACTTGCTCTATTGCATCACCGCAATAAGCATGAAAGAGAAGGGGTAATGGTGGGTAAAGGATGGTAATTAAGTGTTCCCAGGATGAATCGTCTTGTAATATTTAACCATCTTGACTACCGCGTGCTTAAAATTACAAAAAAAACTCTGGAGGTAAAAATGTATTAAACATAAAGAATGTACTGTTTGAATTATTGGTTAAATACAGTTACATCTAGAAAGTGACACTTCTAAATGATGTTGTGGGGGTTTATATTTATCCTCCCCCCCACCAGCTTCCATATCCAGTGTGTTTCATTTGCAAAATGAAAGATGATTTTTCTGTCAGTTTAGTATTTTCCATCTTGAATTTAGGACCTGAAAACCCATCTGTTTTCTTTCTGCCTCTTCCTGGTTCATCACTACCAGTAATGAAAATTTTGCAATCAGATGACAGGTTTTTGGATGACGCAAAAGGCAGAGTATAAATAAACCAGATTGCATTCGAGTAGCTGTATTGGCTTTGAAATACCTACAGTAGGGAAACAAGTAGTAATAAAACAAGGAGAAATGACTGAAAAATGCACAAAGAGAAAATCTGTTGGGTAAAAATGTGCCATATTATTTTATTTATATATCTTAGGGCTGTCAAGTGATGAAACAAATTAATTGCGATTAATCATAATAGAATATCATTTATTAAAATATTTTTGGATGTCTTCTACATTTTCAAACGTATTGATTTCAGTTACAACACAGAATACAAAGTGTACAGGGCTCACTTTATGTTTATTTTTATTACAAATATTTGCAGTGTAAAAAACAAAAGAAAAAGCATTTTTCAATTCCCCCATAAAAAGTACTGTAGTGCAATCTCTTTATATGAAAGTTCAACTTACAAATGTAGAATTACATAAAGAAACCCCAAAACAAACAAAAAAACAATCAACAACCTGTATTCAAAAATAAAACAATGTAAAACTTTAGAGCCTACAAGTCCACTCATCCTATTTCTTGTTCAGCCAATCGCTCAGATAAACAAATTTGTTTACATTTGCAGGAGGTAATGATGCCCGCTTCTTATTTACAGTGTCACCAGAAAGTGAGAACAGGTATTCGCATGGCACTGTTGTAGCTGGTGTTGCAAGATATTTATGTGCCAGATGCTCTAAAGATTCATATGTCCCTTCCTGCTTCACCCACCATTCCAGAGGACGTGTGTCCATGCTGATGACGGATTCTGCTTGATAACGATCCAAAGCAGTGTAGACTGACGCATGTTCATTTTCATCATCTGAGTCAGATGCCACCAGCAGAAGGTTGATTTTCTTTTTTGGTGGTTCAGGTTCTATAGTTTCCACATCTGAGTGTTGCTCTTTTAAGACTTCTGAAATCATGCTCCACACCTCGTCCCTCTCAGATTTTGGAAGGCACTTCAGATTCTTAAATCTTGGGTCGAGTGCTGTAGCTACTTTTAGAAATCTCACACTGGTACGTTCTTTGCATTTTGTGAAATCTGCAGTGAGTGTTCTTAAAATGAAAAACGTGCTGGGTCATCATCTGAGACTGCTAGAACAGGAAATATATGGCAGAATGCGGGTAAAACAGAGCAGGAGACTTACAACTGTCCCCCAAGGATTTCAGTCACAAATTTAATCAACACATTTTTTAATGAGCATAACCAGCATGGAAGCATGTCCTCTGGAATGGTGGCCGAAGCATGAAGGAGCATATCTGTTTGCTTAGCATATCTGGCACGTAAATACCTTGCAATGCCAGCTACAAAAGTGCCATGCGTATGCCTGTTCCACTTTCAGGTGACACTGTAAATAAGAAGTGGGCAGCATTATCTCCCATAAATGTAAACAAACTTGTTTGTCTTAGCAATTGGCTGAACAAGAAGTAGGACTGAATGGACTTGTAGGCTCTAAAGTTTTACATTGTTTTGTTTTTGAGTGCAGTTATATAACAAAAAAAATTTATATTTGTAAGTTGCACAATAAAGAGATTGCACTACAGTATTTGTATGAGGCAAACTGGAATTAATTTGCAAACTGGGCACCATCAAATTAGGCCTGAATAAAGACTGGGAGTGGATGGGTCATTATAAAACCTAATTTCACCATACTAATTTCCCCCTACTGTTTCTCACACCTTCTTGTCAACTGTTTGAAATGAGCCACTCTCATTACCACTACAGAAGTGATTTTTCCTCCTTTGATATTCTATTGTTAATTGAATTGTCTCGTTAGACTGACCCCCCCAGTTGGTAAGGCAACTCCCATCTTTTCATGTACTATGTATATATATACCTGCTACTGTATTTTCCACTCCATCCATCTGATGAAGTGGGTTCTAGCCCACGAAAGCTTATGCCCAAATAAATTTGTTAGTCTCTAAGGTGCCACAAGGACTCCTCATTGTTTTTTCTGATGCAGACTAACACGGCTACCACTCTGAAACCTGAAAAATACTTTTTCTTTTGTTTATCATTTTCACAGTGCAAATATGTGTAATAAAAAAATAATAACAAAGTAAGCACTGTCCACTTTGTATTCTGTGTTGCTGAAATCAATATATTTGAAAATGTAGAAAAATATCCAAAATATTGAATAAATTTCAATTGGTATTCTATTGTTTAATAGTGTGATTAAAACAGCGAATAATTTTTTTGAGTTAGTCGCATGAGATAACTGCAATTAATCGATAGCCCTAACATATTATATATATATGTATGAGTCACTTTCCTGACCATAACCACACTTTCAAAAGTGGTAATGCATATCCAAAAGTGTTGAATTAAAGAACATTTTTCTTTTCATAGAAAATCTTTATGCAAATCCAGAGAAGCAGAAAATGTTGAGGTAGGCCTAACTGTTGCTTCTCTACATTAATCATGTTGTGCCATGCATTGTAGCATATAAGGCATAATTAAGCGGCAAAATTTAGTTGTTTGTAGTATGTGAGCAATAAATGATTGCCAGCTATTGTTAAGCAGAGTTATTTATCAGACTTGAAAGTAGTTTACTGTAACTGTATAACTCACAAGACATTATGACTGTTTTACAGGAAGTTACATACAGACATCTTGTACAGAAAAACCTAAAGGAAATCAATGAGGGCCTGATCCTGAAAGACCTTTTTACCAAGGGAAGTGGCTTGTTACTGTGTGTAGTTATAATAACTTCAGATTTATATTATGGTCTCAATGCTGATTGTCAGATTTGGTTTCTCCCATGGTTAGTTGCAATGGGAGATTAACATGGGACATGATGTGAATGTATCTGACATGACCCCATGTATGGTCATGCTCGAGCCATGCACACAAAACTGATACTGAACTCAAATCAATCCTGTAGGATCATCAGAGGGACTCTGAGAGCGACTCCCACATTGTCGCTATACTGCCTCGCGGGGATTGCATCACCATCAGTGAGGCGGGATGCCTTCAGTAAAAAGGAGACACAAAAACAGGTGCATGTTTCAAGACAGCCACTGAATGGACACATTCCACCACCCAAGAGTCTGAAGTCCAGAAACAGCTTTGCCTTTGTAAGTCCCTTACCCCAAAATACCACTGTGGAAGGCTACAGAGTAACAAAATGGGGGGGAAACACCAATGATCTTGGAGAACCTAGTTCTTTCAGAACAACTCTCTCCAGCTGCTGACCTCAGATGAAAACAATGGTGTACTCTAAATTGAGTGACAGCTGGGTGGCAAAGACTGGTGACAATATGACCAAGTGGAAGCCGACGAACGACCCCAGACGTGACTGTGGAGAGCCTAGGCAAAACACTTGAACGCTGTCACAGTGCCCTGTCAACATCCCTTACTCCAGAGGAACTACTCGAGATAAATGACAACAACAAATCTTGGCTGTGGTTTTGGAGTAATAAGCTATGATAATGACTTCAGGATTTCATTCTGTTACCATCACGTTCTACATGCTCTCTGTGGTTACATCTGCAAACCATGGGTGTAATCCTGGAAACCCTTACTATTAAGGATAGGGCTTAGTGGTGCACAGTGTGATTGAAGTTAACAGGACTATGTATAATAATAAACACTATCCTTGATAATAAGTGTTTCCCAGAATTAGGCCCACAGTTTGTCGATATAGCTACCAGAGAGTGAAGAATGGGATGATAAGTGAAATCTGGTGATATCAGTCAGGCCAAAAGTTAGGAAAAGGAAATGGGTTTGCAGCGGGTGTATTTGTGCTCAGTGGAGTTGGTGGCTGGTTTTCTGAGTTACCTATATGAGATTTGTGAATGCAGATTGGTCTGTTCTAACTTCTTTCTGCATGTGTGCCTAAAACCTGTGTGATAAAAGTCAATGATCAGTGAAGGTTATATCCTTCATTCTACGAAGTTATTCATTTGCCTTTCTAAACTTCGTTTTGTATATTAATATAGGGTAATTTGGGTAAGTGCTCTATGTTTCCTGTTTAAAACTCAGGCTTAACTTAGGGAGCAAAAGGACAGTTTACATTCATCGGGGGAATTGAATTGGTTAGTGTTAGACTTTTCCCAAGGTTTCTGAAGGGATAATCAGTGTTTTCTATCTTCCGGCTGGCTAACAGGATACTTTTGCTGTACAATCCTTTGTAAGTGGATTGTAAATTGAATGTGGCTGCAATAGATAGGCAGCAATAGGGTGAAGCAGGTGCTGTAACTAAGCTGTTCTCTGCTTTAGAGTTTAAATAATATTATATTAATTAAAACTGCTGCAGCAGCACAAAGTAAAACCCCACTAAAAATTAACTGTTATTGTATCTGAACGCATGTATAAGAAAGAAACCCTTCAACATGTTGCTTCAGCCCTATGTACGTCACACAAATATTTTATAGCAAACTGAAAAATGTCAGGAGAGTGACACAGCCAAATGCAGGAGTTAATATTATAACAGCAGTGTAAACATGAGTTTAAACAGATCATTCATTAACTAGTACCTTGGAAGCCCCAGCCACATGACCCAGGAGGGTGACCAGCTAGCATCATATTCATTTTCGCTGATTGTGCTTGGTTGTTCCTCATTACTTTGGGTTTGTTCTTCAGCAATCTGGATCTCCAATGTTTTGAGTGCCACCACTGAAGAGGTAGCACTGGCTTTGAGCATAGCCACTGCCTCACTATGACTTAGATTGGTCAGGTCAATACCATTAATATTCAGCAACACATCACCTGTTTAAAAGGCACAAATAAGAGTGTAAGTCATGTGGCCAATTGGTCTTCCTGTGCTAATACCTGGCCTGTACTTATAACACATTACCCAATACCTGTTCATGTCAATGTGTTATCTCCCTGGGCCTAGACAGACAGAAACAGTAACTTTCAGAGGTGTGAACTGCAGTGTATTAACTCTGCAGCCTCATACGGACAATTTAAACATAATGCGTAAACTATTTCACAGCTGCATATTTCAGCAGAAACAGAAACGCTGTGCTTGGCTAGCATGCTCTGCTATCATACGAGTCCGAGGTGGAAATGATCTATTAGGTCAGGCACTCCTGCATCAGAATAGAATGACCCCTATGGTATATCCTCCAGTGCTCTGTTCAGTCCACATTTAAATGACTTGAACACTGTAGCTTTTACCTCTGCCACTGGAAACTATTCTCACCATTATGGATTTTTTCCCTGACTTTTCCACCTTTGTGTTCCTTTTCTTAATGTATCCCATTCCTCATAATCGTCGCTCAGGGTTTAAAGGGAAGGGGGGAAAAGAATGGCAAAAGGTGTAATGTAGCCATGAGAGAGAGGGGAAGTCTTGCAGAAGGTAGCACAGCAATCCTCACATGCACACTTCAATCCTACTGCGTGTCTGTGCTTCGCCAATCAGGAAACACAAAACAGGGATCACAGGAAAGATTAATAAGGAAAAATCAGCTCTGAGGAAGCAAGAGCATCTGTAAAAAGATTATAATGATCTGGAAGGAGTCTAAAATACAAAGATTGCTGAAAACAATTTTCCTTGAGAATATTTTAAAAGAAGGAGAGTGTCTCTTATTGTCTGAGTGGTTACAGTGTTCCTGCTGCAGTGCAGAACAAATCAGCAACATCCAGGACTCAGTTACACAAGATATGAGAATCAATCACTTTCCAGAAACTTGCATAGCAGGGAAGGCTAATTCCTTTTGTAGTTTCAGCTTTAACATCACATAAGGAAGAAAGTCACAATTGTTGCTTCGACAAATGGATTTTTAAATAATGTTTAGAAAAAGATACTGTGCACATTTGTATACTGCATTTAATGTTCCTACCTTACATGGTCATGAAAAATATCCTCCATTACCTCATTTTAAATTTGCACACTTCAGTTACTGTCTAAACTTTGCCCTTATGTCAGTATGGGCCCATAGGATTTCTAAGTCTGTGCAGGTTTCAGAGTAACAGCCGTGTTAGTCTGTATTCGCAAAAAGAAAAGGAGTACTTGTGGCACCTTAGAGACTAACCAATTTATTTGAGCATGAGCTTTCGTGAGCTACAGCTCACTTCATCAGATGCAGTGATGCACTTCATCTGATGAAGTGAGCTGTAGCTCATGAAAGCTCATGCTCAAATAAATTGGTTAGTCTCTAAGGTGCCACAAGTACTCCTTTTCTTTTTAAGTCTGTGCAGTACTGCATGGGGTTGCATTATGTATTTAGGTGATTTAGGCGCATGTACAACACATTTTACAAAAAGTAGATCAGGAAAATGTCAGGCTGTACCTTAAGCATTATTACATCAGTATTACCAATATCATCCACCCCACCCCACCCCACCCAATTTCTTTCTCAAAAGCTGGGGATAACAGATGCCCTGTCCTGAAGATCAGCAAGCTCAGTTTAGGTCGGACCAAGGATGGGGAAAGTGAACTACAGAAAGGAGGGTCACTTGCTGAAAATGCCCTGCTATTAGCACAGTTAAACCAGGTGCCTGTCATCAGAACAGATCAGTTTAGCTGAGGTACTGAAGATATTACACAAGGAAAGAGGTGGTTTCTGAGACAGCTACAGGACCCAACCCATGAGATCAAAACCAAAAACAGGATGTGTGTGCTGAAGTGAAAAACACCAGACAAGACCCTTAACTCACAGGGGTATTACAGTCAACTTTACACAGCCCTTTCCCAAGCCAGGGGAAAGTGTGGCATTGTACATTGAATTTCCAAGAGTGGAATATTTGAGAGAAGCATTTATCACTGCTACCCTACATCTCCTGAGAAACCTTATGATACCTTGCAAAACAAACTCATCAAGAGAATAACTGAAAGATGCACACGCTGCCATTTGAGTCAAAGCCTACCTCGTTTGATCCTGCCATCTCTTGCAAGACAGCCATGAGGCTGCACGCTAGTAACAAAGATTGGTAGTTCACCACTTTTGCTGCCTCTGCCTCCCGCTACTGTCATTCCAAGGGATTCATGTGGCTCTTTTTTCACAGTAATGTGCTTTTCTTGGCATGTAACACACTGGGAAAGAATCTGCAAGAAGACAACAAAAGACCCTTTATTTAAAAAAAATTCAAAATTGATGCTTGGTAGGCTCCTAACCTATATTTAGGTAGCTCATGAGAGCAGCCTGATTTTCAAAGTTACAGAGAACCTGCAGCCAGAGCCGTCCCTAGGGTATGGTGAATTGGGGCAGCTGTCCCAGGCCCCGCGCTTTGGGGGCCCAGTGGTGGCCGCCCCGAATTGTCATACCCTAGGGACAACTCTGTGTGCGTGTTGTGCGGGGGGGCGTTAGGCCGGTGCAAGGGGGGTGGGGTTAGGCTGCAGAGGGCCAGGCTAGCCCAGGGGGTTAGTGGATGGCCTGGCATTGACAGTGCGGGTCAGGCCCGCACTCACCGGTGGGAAGCAGCAGCAGCAACCCCAGCCCGCTCCGCTGGCTCCCGGCGTCACTCGGGGGAGGAGGCGGAAGCCGGAAAGAGGCAGGGCAGGAGCCAGAAGAGATGGGGCGGAAGCTTGGGGGAAGAGGTGGAGTGGGGGTGGGGCCTGGGCCGGGTTCTCCTGGGCCCCAAACCCCCTAGGGATGGCCCTGCCTGCAGCCCTGATTGACTGCAGGTGATCAGCACTTTCGAAAAATCAATCCATTTATTTAGGTTCCTAAATATGGATTAGGAGTCTAACTTTAAGCATCCATTTTTTAAATCTCACTTCTAATTTACTTACAATATGCTTAGAGAGGATATCACTGCACTGGACATTGAAGATCTGCAATGCCAAGTTTTGGTGCTGCTGTACAAAATCCATATGTTCATATGGCTAGCGTCATGGCACTGAGAGACACAGGACTTTGATGTTTAGGTGGATGTCACACTTACTAAGTGCATCATTTTTGTAAGTATCATATGGACCAAACTCTACAGACTCAATGTGAACTGAAAAAGCATGTGTACTTTTAAGGGTCACACGTCGAAACACCTTTTAAACAGTTTGTTTTTATATATGCAATTTTTTTTTCTTTTGCAGCTTGTCTCCAGAATCAGGCTTACCTATGTTTGGCTTCACACCATCAGGAGGGTTTAAACCTGAACTAAGGGCTTGTCTACACAGGGAGTTATTCTGCAATAGTTATCCAAATTAACTCCATGTGGGGACACTTTTTCTGGAATAAGATTGCCTTATTCCCAATTAGTTTAATCCATTTTGGAAGTAGGTTAGACTAATTTAGCATAAAACACTCTTGTTCCGGAATAAGAGTGTCCCCACAGGGAGTTATTCTATAATAGCTATTCCAATTTAAATTCACCTTAATCCAAATTAATTTGCCTATGTAGACAAGCCCAAATGTATTTTATTTGCTTAAATGCCTTCATCCTCATGTACTTGCTGATATATTTAAAGCATTCCACATTTACCTCCACTGATCATCTCAAATCTACAGAAGGTTTAGAGGTAGAAATACAGAAATAAGAAATTACACCAGTTAATCTTCCAGTGGCAGTTATATCATCTCTTCACCGCACATGAAAAAAACAGTACCCTTTTATATTCCCAGTACATGTCAGAAGTAGTTTAGTATTAGAGTGGCAGACACATACCACTGTATACATATTAAAGGCAGTTTATTTTTAATTCCATCAGGTTTTGTGGCCATTTACTTGCTGGTGCTGTACAATTATGTATACAACATTCTTTAAGACAACAAACTTCAAAAACGACTCTGGCTTATCCTTAGATGAGAAAGGAGTGCAGGTGAACTATATGATGAACCCCCCTGGGACTTTTTCTGAAATCTCCCAAATGTTTGGAAGAAAATCCTGGCAAAAAATCTAAAGTGCTTACAACTTAAGTGACTGACACTGAATTTGGTTATCAACACCATTTGTTGAAAAAGGATATAAAGGATGTCTATTAAAAGCCTGACACTTTAGATGATTATATGATTCATTGAATTTGAAGGGCCAGAACTCATATTTTTGGAACTACTAAATGTCTGAAGCATAAGCTCTGAATAGTATTTTATTTTTGTAGTAGGTCTTCTGCATAATGCCACACTAGATTCATGGAGTCTCTTCATTCTGCTTCACCCTATCTTATAAAATATAAGCCACCCAGTACCCATGCAGTAGCCACAGCTCTCTTTCCTTTGATTCAGGGAAGGGAAAACATGACATTTTCCGCCACAGGCAATGACAATCTGTTCATATAACTCCTGGGGGAATTCTGCGCCACTGCACAATGCAGAATTTTGCAGAAATTAACTTGTGCGCAGAATTTCCTTTCCCCTAAAGAAATGGGCTGCAGTGCTGCTATCTGCCACTGGACTCAGCAGAGCCCAGCTTGCACATGGAAGACACTGCTGGAGGGAGGGAGAGGGAGCTAGAGTGTTCCTGGCAGCTGCAGTTCCCAGCATGCCCTGAGGGAAGGAGAGGGCGGTGCGCAGGAAACTCTGTTCAAACCTGGGACCGAGCATCAGTCTGTTTCTCCCTCTGGATTCCTGGGCTGTGCAGCAGGGCTCTAGGGTGTGGGTATCTGGGCCAGGGGGGCCCCCATGGCTGGGCTCTGGGGCGGAGGGGTTGTGGGTGTCTGGCCCCCTGGCTGGGCTCGGGGGGGGGGTGGGGAGAGGAGAAGGGGGCAGAGAAACAGGAATTGGGTTGTTGTAGAGGTTTCTTTAACTCTCTACTCCTTGGGGAATTTTTGTGTGTGTCTGTATTGTTACAGACATGCCTGCTGACAGGTATTTTGAAATAAATTACCAAAATAATTGAAACTGGCGTGATTATGTAGTGTTATTATGACAAATAAAATTTGCAGAATTTTTCATTTTTTGTCGCAGAATGCTCCCAGGAATATTATATGGCTAGTGGATATGCTCCAGCTCCTGGGGTCTTGCAGTTCAATGGCTTGCACAGCAGAAGTCCAAAGGCTGCTCCTGAATGGCAATCCTTCCACATGGTGGTAACACATTACCCACTTTCCCACACATGACTCCAGAACTACAATTTTATCTCATTCACAAGACTTGTATATGTCGCTGTAGCCAGCAAATCTGAATACCATCGATTGCTATTACATTTTCTTTTCAAGTGGAGAAAGAGAGAAACACTAACCTTATGCGAACTGTGTCTGCTGTAGAACAGCTGCTGCGCCTGGTGCTGGCTGCTGTTATGAGTCCCTGCTTCTCGGAGAATAGCGACTGTCTGCGATTTCACTGGTCTGGAGATTGTTAAATTCACCCTTTCCCCACTAGCCTGAGGGATATACATGCAAAATGAAAATGAAAATAATAATAAAGTTCACACTGTATTATTATTAATTAGGAGACGAGGGACGATCTTGTGGCTAAGGTACTGGACTGGGACTCAAGAGATCTGGGTTTGATTCCTGGAACTGCCTCAGACTTCCTGTCTGATGCTGGGCAAGTCATTTATTTTTTCCTGCCTCAGTTTCCCATCTATAAAATGGAGATTTTAATACTTTCTTTTCTCTCCCTTTCTCTTGTCTGTTCAGACTGTAAAATCTGTGACAGGGTCTGTCTCTATGTGTACATACAACACCTAGCGCAGTGTAGCCCCCAGTTTCAGGTAGGTCTCCAGGCACTTCTGTAATACAAGAAATAAATAACAAGAAAAGGGACTAAGTACACTGACAAATTATGATTTCATAATTTTCAAAACTACTCAATGCTTCAAATCTTAATTGATATTTAAAAACAAATTATTTACCTGGAATAAGTAATTTTGTAAGCAGAGTCAGAGAATTTGTTGAAGTAGTTGGAGAGAATATATAGTCAGATCACCAAACTGTAGTTTTGGGGACTATCCAAAACCTCAATGGCTACCCTAATGTTCCAAAATCCCAACACCAAAATCTCCAAATAGAAAACTGACCTCTTCAAAATCTCAATAAATTGAAAAACTGACATAAAAATAACACAAGATTATAAGAATTTCCCCCTAATTACAAGAGACGAAATTTAAATTATACAAGCAAATAACCCCCACCAGTATCACAAGTCTCCAACTGCTGTTGGAGCAGGGAGTTAATCAAATAATAAACAACAGTATTCTACATAGTCCTAGTGTTTAGGTAAGGTGGTTTACTGGATGAGTACATGGCTTTGAATCAGATCCCCGCCCCCACCCCCAAGCTTTGCCATTGATTGGTTATGTGACCCTTGGGCAAGTTACCTCCTTTTTAATCCCCATTTTAAAGATAGGGAAACTGAGGCACAATGATACTTAGTTTCATAAAGCTTTTTGAGATCTAGAGATAAAGAGAGTGATAAGTACACAGGATCATGATCTTCCTAGATTTCTTCTATTAGACTCCAGACTACACTGAGATCACCTCATACACATGAATAGTCTTATAACCTTCAGTAAGCTATGGCACACGCTGGACGAGGCCAACACACTTTTCACTTCTGGCCACATGAGTTCAATTCCTAGGTTTCATCTGAGGCCCAAAAGGGGGTGGGTGTCTGCAGTGCATGTTGCACTATTGTGACTGAAAGCACCCACTGTATTCACACCCAATACACCATTGTAATAACCATTACACAAAATATTCCTTGTGAGGTATCATTTGAAAACTAATAACTTGCCGGTCAATAATATCATGGTGAAATACATGTAGCAACATTATATGTGAAGTTATGAATTTCCCCTGTATGATGATGTTAGCACATGTTCAAACTCACACAGGCCTGACTGGGCAAAAGGTGTTAAATGGGTCTATCCTAGGCAAAGGAATGTGTGTTTACCTCAATTTACATATAAGTAGTAAACAGGGTCCTTGAGACAGCATGAGGGGGAAATGGCATGAGACCAGGCAAATCGGCATTTCAGCACACATGGGGAAGAAAGAGCATGGAGCCACCTTCACCACCAGCTTCCACATCTTCTTCTTTACTGTTTGAGTAAACTTTGCTTTGAGGGGTAAAAACACCCCAAGGCATCTCTCTCACTCACTTAAGTCGACAAAGGAGCCAGCCCTGTGACAAAAGGGAGGATCCTAACCTGTGAATTTAGTCAGCAATGTCGCTGGAAACCTGTGGTAAGAATTTTACTTTGAGCCAAGTCTAGCTTGTTAAGTTTAGCTACTAGAGCGCATTTTATCTTTATTTCTCTTGTAACCATTTCTGACTTGAATGCCTTTTACTTGTACTCACTTACAATCTCTCTCTTTGTAGTTAAATAAATTTATTTTATTTTTTAATCAAAACTAATCCAGTGTTGTGTTTAAACTTAACTGTTTGGGTAACTCCAGTTCACGTAGCAAATTGTTGAATATTGATCCCTTACAGGGCAATGGACCTCTAATATCTGAGCTGCCCAGGAGAGGGATGGACAGTGCGGAACACATCTTTTGGGGGAAAATCTGGGATTGGGAATGTGTTGGGGCCACCCTGCAAGGAGTAACCGAGGCTGGTGGAAGCCAGAGTGTGACGGGAGTGTTGCTGACCAGCAGCTGGGGTCAGAGCTGTAGTTAAACACAGACACTCAGGGTGTGGCCTGCATGCTGTTTGCCTGTTTGTGAGTGGCTCAGTTTGGGAACTACAATAGTAAAGCATTGTGAGACACCCAGGGTTACAGGGCAGGCAGTGACACAACCTCTTACTAGTCTGGATTTCACCCCAGAATGTGACAACTCTATAAAACTATATTATAAGATTCCTGGAATGTTGCTCTGTGTTACTCTGAAGCCTAAAATGGTTGTAAAGTCAGGGTGAAGTGATAGAATCAGCTACAGGCATGGCTGGAGCTTCTTTTGTACAGAATATCAGCAGGTTGCATCTTCACTGGATTTTGCAGTCTGTTACCATCCAATTTTTAAGTTCTCAGCCATTTTGACTTCACAAATTACACCAGTAAGGCACGTAGCTATGCCATGCCAAGAGTCCCAGACGATTGCAACAACAGAGGTAACACAACCAGTCACCATCATTATTCCCCGGGAAATTTGCATGCAACAATTTAATTGGCTGTATGAGGGAGACTGCACAGCTACTTGGCCCAGCTGTCACACAGCCAACTGCCACCTGCACAAACTAACACAAATCTCCAAGCATAACCCTCCCACAAATCAACACATCCACCCCCCTGCACAACCAGCATACAAATCACCACCACCACACAATATCCAAAGCCACTCAATGCAGTACCCACCCCTCAATTTGCCACCCACACAACTCTCCCAGCACAACACAACCCACACACAAATCAACGCAACCACCTGTGACACCCTGGCACCCCAATATTCACCATTGTCATGTAATTAGGATATGTTTTGTACAAAGCATGCCTTGTGAGGTATAATTCTAAAAGTCTTGATCTGCTAGACATTAATATCTCATTGGATTGTATGTGCTACCGTCATATGTGAAATTGCGAAGTTTGGCTACGTATGCGTTACTTAAACATGTGAGGTTGAAAAACACCCACAAGCAGCCTTTCAGGTACAACAGTAAAAAGGCCAAACAATGTTAATGGCTTATTCAAGAAATGCACACAAGCACAAGGATTACTCCAGGAACTGTGTACAATAGAAACCTCTCAGAGATAGCACCACACAATGGGAACTGTTTGACCCAGGTCACAGCAAAAGAGCTTTCCAGCAAGTGGGAAGAAGCTATAAAAGGGGAACAATGATATCATGGTGGGACTTTACTCTCCCTGCAACAACACACCTGAAAACACCTGAGGGGCAAGGACTGAACTGTGGGAAGTGATGGTCCCAGGCTAGAGGGATTTTTAGCCTGTGTATGAAAACCTGGGAAAGCCAAGGCACCTTGTGCCTTAAGAATCTGCCAGCCTCTTTATCACTCAGGGTGAGAATTTGCTAATTCATATCCTACCTAGCTAGTATGTTAAGATCAGCCTGAGGTTTTGTTTATTTACTAGATAATCTGCTTTGATCTGTTTGCTATCACTTAAAATACTTGTAATTAATAAACTTCATTGTGTTTTGTCTAAAACCAGTGTGTAAAAATTATAACTTGGGGCAGAAAGTTGTTCCATCTCTCTCTCCACATTGAGGGAGGGGTGACTTTTAGGAGCTTACGCTGTACAGTTCCCTGTGCAGCGCAAGACGGTATAATTTTGGATTTACACTCCAGAGGGGGTTGTGTGCCTTAGCAACTGGAAGGTGCCTTAGCTGAGCCTTCCCATGCAGAGCTGATCTCAGCATGTGGGTGAAGCTGCAGCTGGGTGTGTCCCTACCTGTGTGTAGGCTGCGGAAAGAGCAAGCGTGGAGAGTTTAGCAATTTATCACAGCACCACAGTGTGAAAGGGAGCAGAGGCTGGTGGGTCAGGCCGGTCCAGTGGTACCCCAGTTCCAAGTGGCACCCTGGGGGGAATCCGTCACACCACCCTCGTACAATAATCCCAAACATCACTCTGAAGCCTAGAAAGTGTGTTGAGTCAGCGGGAAGGAAATGAAATTAGCTAAAATCGTGGCTGGGAACTCTTTTTGTTTGGAATATCACTAGGTTCAATCATCACTGGGATTCACAGTCTGTTTCCATCCAATTTTTAAGTTCTCAACTGTTTTGTTTGTTTGTTTTTAAAAGCACACAACTTTATAAAATGACCTGAGCGACAGCACAGACTTTCAGCTACTAGTAATGAGTAACATCGGCCAAAAACACTACACAGTTTAGGGGCAATACACAAGTTGTTCAGTACTGTATAATGCCATTTTTGGGTGAAATTTGGCGATACATACAATAAGTGTCTTGACATATAATACATTTTAAATTTCAGACTGAATGAAGTACCCCATTCGAGTTTACCTGGATAATCTGAGCAGCAAGTTCCGGTGTCCCATGTTTCAGGTCATGTCCATTGATTGCGAGTACCCGGTCATTGCTGCAGAGTCTGCCATCTTGAGCAGCCAATCCCCCTTCCAAAAGGTCGAGGATAAAAACTCCTGGCTCATCTGTTCTGCGCACTAATTTAATGCCAAGCTGTTCACTAGAGTCTCGTTTATGCAGCATCACCTGAAAACCATCTTCTCGCAGGGAAGTGCTGTCAGCATGGTTGTGTGTCCGGCTTCCAAATCGTCTCTCTCGGAGCACCGTGAGATGCAGCACCATGCAGGGCTGGGAAAGAACAGCTCGAGCATGGTTATGGGACACGTTGCTGATGTCAAAGTTATTGACCTGGAAAACAAGAAGTAAAACAATATTCATAACTGTTTAGTTGTTTCAAGATGTATCAAAATCCTTGCCAAGTTCAGAGACCCTGTTACAAACCTCTAATAGCCTATACCTGGAATTATCTACTTACCCCTCTCTGCTCCTTCCTCTCTTTATTCAATTCTCTCCTAAATAAACACTTCCTAAGCTGAGCCTGCAAAGCTAACCCACATCAACATTATGCCATCATTACTGCAATTAACACTAACTTCCACCACATTCTAAATTACTGCCATCCTCTCTGTCTCCCAGTGCATTTGTGACTGATCATCCTGGGTCTTTCACTATGTATGCTCCTCAAGGCAGGGGCTGTTTGTTCTACTCATGCCTTTATAGGGCCAAACACATTATTGTCACTTTAAATATGAGTAGCTTTAAAGAATTTTACACATGTTCTTTTTAAAGAAAGGAATGTTAAGGATTGGTTTATAATCTTACATATTTTACAAAAAGTAGTGTTTCTGTGAATGGGATTGCAGTAAATGCAGGTGTTTTGTATCAGAAAAGTACCAAATATTTCAACAGTAGATCATCTCCAGTTGGGATAAGTGCTTAGATATTCAGCCAGTCAGATTATCAGAACACTGATAAATCTATAAAATTGGCCTATAGTACAATATGTTGTAGAATAAACTGTTTTTGACTACTGTACAATTCTAATTCATGTTTAGAGTGTGAAGAAAATATTTTTTTTTTCATGTATTTCAGCATACTTTATATTACACTTATATGTTGCCCTAAAGGATAGTATCTGAATTATAGGATGTTCATTTCACAGTTCATCTTGCAGGCCTAGAGCTCATGAACAAAAATGTAAATGAGATACCACATAAGTACATAAGGAAGCAGAGACAGATGCCGTCTTGGATGCAAGTTCAAAACTATATTAAGTCATGCACCTCCTGTACCATAACAAACAAAGAAATTAGCACTGCTGGGCTGAAATACCAACATCTGAGCTACAATCAAATAATTCAAAAGTGTGCAAGATGCAGAATATTAGAATTATGTCTATCATTCTTATTATCATACCTTTTTTTAATTAACTCCACCTCAAATCTGATCTGATTTTACTGACTTCTATCTGAGAACTATTAGAGCTAGATTCAATGCTGGAAGTGGTCTGAAAGCTTGGAATTTCAGCTAATGCTTTAAAAACATTAATTTTTAACTCTTAAGAATTCTAGAATATTGGCTGCTAAAATAGTAGGAATGGGAGGGGAAGAGAGATGGAAAGTCTGAATAAATTGACTTTTGTGTTGTGTATTACCAAAGTTATTAATTTTCTTCCTCTCCTAGGAAAATGAGAGCACCTTGGAGTTTCATGCTACGGCTGCCATCTTGAGCAGTTCCCTGTTTCCACATTCAGAATGATCACAGCACAATTAAGTGGAGGAAAATATTAGATTTAGGGGGAAAAAAGCATAAAGTCAACATTTTTTCAATATAATTGGACCATTGTAGCTCTTTTTGAATGTGGAAACAAGCTGTTTACGCTAGCAACAACATGAGACTCAGACGTCTCTGGAAGAGGGAAACATTGAGGAGGTACAAATATTCACTAACATGTTCTTAAAGAGCTCTGAAGCTAATGCCAAGATTTCCAGAAATGAGTGCTTAACTTTACAAATTAAAGTTTTGAAACCCTTGGCCTTAAGTTTTACGCAGCAAAAATTTTGGAACTATAAAGGTTAAATCAGATGACACCTTCACTTTAAAATTCTGTAATTCAACACCCATTAGTGGTACAGAAACTTTGGGCAGCTGGTATAAATACTTTCAGGCCCATAAACTGTAAGCTAGAGCTGGGAAGGAAACATTTTTCCAGTCCTGTAAAAATTTGAGGTTTCAGAAATGCTTCCCATTGTACGTTGGGATGGGACTTCTTGAAGCTTTTCACAAAAACAAAACAAACAAACAAAAACGGGGACACAAACAGACTATCCTAGTGGGAAGGGCATTTACCTGGGATGTAGGTGACCCAGGTTTAAGTTCCTGAACTAAGTCAGGCAGAGCAGGGACTTGAAACTGGCTTCCCCACAGCCCACGTGAGTATCCTACCCACTGCGCTACTAGCTATTCTTTGTCTGTGTCTCTGGGTTTTGACCAGGAATTTTGTCCTGGACCTAAGAAACCTCTCTTGACTGAAGTTTCATCAAAACCAATATACTTCTGTGAAAAGGTTTCTTTCTGATTATGATTAATCACAAGGCAAAAAGTGCAATATCTTCAAAAAAAATCAACAGTTAAAATGCAGAAGTGTTAGGGTGAAACCCTGTTCCCATTTAAGTTAATAGCAAACTCCTGTTGATATAAATGGGCTCAGGTTTTGCCCTTACAGCCTGTATTGTTAATATAAAAACCAAACCAAACCCTACAGTATATAAACTGCCAGACCTGTTGACTCACTACTCTGATATGCACTAATACAATAGCTGAGATATCTGAGCCATTAATGATTCTCTTCAAAAAGTCGTGGAAGACAGGAGAGATTCCAGAGGACTGGAAAAGGGCAAAATATAGTGCCAAACCATAAAAAGGAAAATAAGGACAACCCAGGGAGTTACAGACCAGTCAGCTTAACTTCAGTACCCAGAAAGATAATGGAGCAAATAATCAAAGCAATCAATTTGCAAACACCTAAAAGATAATAAGGTGATAAATAACGGTCAGCATGGATTTGTCAAGAACAAATCCTGTCAGACCAACCTAATAGCTTTCTTTGATAGGGTAACAAGCCCTGTGGATATGGGGGAAGCAGTAGTGTATCTTGACTTCAGTTAGGCTTTTGATACTGTCTCATATGATCTTCTCATAAACTAGGGAAATACAACCAAGATGGAGCTACTATAATGAGGGTACATAACTGGTTGGAAAACCATTCCCAGAGAGAAGTTATCAGTGGTTCACAGTCAAGCTGGAAGGGCATGTCGAGTGGGGTCCCTCAGGGATTGGTTCTGGGTCCAATTCTGTTCAATATCTTCATCAATGGATGTAGATAATGGCATGGCGAATACACTTATAAAGTTTGCAGGCGATACCAAGCTGGGAGGGGTTGCAAGTGCTTTAGAGGATAGGATTAAAATTCAAAATGATCTGGACAAACTGGATAAATGGTCTGAAGTAAACAGGATGAAATTCAATAAGGACAAAGGCAAAATACTCCACTTAGACAGGAACAAACAGTTGCACACTGAACTACTGGGTCCAGTACTGTGCACCACATTTCAGGAAAGATGTGGACAAGCTGGAGAGAGTCCAGAGAAGAGTACAAAAAAAAGAAGATTAAAGTTCTATAAAATATAACCTGTGAGGGGAGATGGAAAAACCTGGGTTTGTTTAGTCTGGAGAAGAGAAGACTCAAAGGGGACATGGTAACAGTTTTCAAATATATAACAGGTTCTTACAAGGAAAGGGGAGATAAATAGTTCTTGTTATCCTCAGAGTTTCGGACAAGAAGCAATGGCCTTAAATTGCAGCAAGGGTGGTGTAGGTTGGGCATTAGGAGAAACGTTGTAACTGTCAATGTAGTTAAGCACTGGAATAAATTGCCTAGGGAGGTTGTGGAATCTCCATCATTAGAGATTTTTAAGACTAGATGACCTCTCAAGGTCCCTTCCAGTCCTACGATTCTATGACTGTAGGAATATAGAGTATTTCTTTTTGTGGCAGAAATGTTTCAATTCAGTACAGTCATTTCCTGCAGTCCCTAAAACAATAAATACATCTGCAATGAGATTTGATAGGGAAAAAACAGTAGAAAAAAATCAAAAACATCTACCTGTAACAATGAATTTAAACATTAAGTATCTGAGCCAAATCCACAAGAAGTAAGGGAAATTCATAGTTAAGGTTGAAACTTCAAGGCACAATGGGATGAGTTAAGGATGATGTTGTAAGGGTCTCCAAACATTCGGTGATTTTACCATATTATCAGTACATGTGCTCCAACACTTAGGTACAAAGAAGAAAATGAAGGAAAAAGTTTTGAGAAAAAACACCCTTAATAAATGTATCATTTTAGTAAATGAGTGCTGGTACAAAATAGTCCATAATGGGCATATTATTATTTACCTTAGTCATTTCAATCTGTAAGTTTCATGAGAGAAATGGACAAATATAACCTGGTATCAAATCCCTGAAAACAGGAATTTATAATGGAATCTCTGAGAGAGATTTTATTGCAGGATCTCTTTTGATAAATATCTAAGATGTTTCAGTTATTAATCTGTATTACAATTGGTAACTAACTTCTTTTGGTTGATAGATGACATTTCTTGACGTAAGTGAAATGACCTCCAATGTCATATAGATCTACGAAAGTAGAGTTTATATGGGAAATATGTTAAAGGAAGTGTATTTTTTCTGGTCTCTTCCAAAAATGTGCCATGAAAGAGAAACCTGAAATGAAATACAAGTTCAATTTAAAAACAAACAAACCAACCACAAACAATGATGTTTTTCATCCACTGAGTAACATTTTTAAGCCCTAGTCGTCCTTGCTTTAGAAGGAATCAATAGTCTACTTCTTACACACTACTGTGTTAATTCTAAAACATATTAAAGCAAGCTGGGTGTGAAAGCAAAATATCTATTTCTTCCACACAGACCTTCTAAGTGAAACACAGTGGAAAAAGTATGTGGAAAAAGTGCCAAATACCTTCTTTTTAGCATTTAGCAGATGACACAATAGTAGCTCAAAGTAAAATGTCCTTGAACAAAGACATATTTCTCTTTACCCTTCTCTGACAAAATAAAGACCTCCCTCAACTGTGTGTTATAACATCATGTGATTCGTAACATAATAGTGCATCAAAAAGTCCATAACACCACTATGCAACACTGTAATCTGAGAGGGACGAGGTGTGGAACACGCTGTCAGAAGTCTTAAAAGAGCAACACTCCAATGCGGAAACTACAGAACCCGAACCACCAAAAACGAAAATCAACCTTCTATTGGTGGCATCTGACTCAGATGATGAAAATGAACCTGCATCAGTCTGCACTGCTTTGGTTTGTTACTTAGCAGAACCCGTCATCAGCATGGAATCAAGTCCTCTGCAATGGTGGTCGAAGCATAAAGGGACACACGAATGTGTAGTATATTTGGTACACAATACGCTGGCTATAACAGAGCCCTGCGAACACCTGTTCTCATTTTCAGGTAGCATTGTAAATAAGAAGCGAGCAGCATTATCTGCCATAAATGTAAACAAACTTGTTTGTCTTAGTAATTGGCTGAACAAGAGTGGACTGGTAGGCTCTAAAGTTTTGAATTATTTTATTTTTGAGTGCAGTTGTGTAAAAAAATAAATAATAATTCTACACTTTTAAGTTGCACATTCTCAATAAAGAGATTGCACTACAGTACTTGTATGAAGTGAACTGAAGAATACTATTTATTTTATCTTTTTTACAGTGCAAATATTTGTAAAAAAAATAAATATAAAGCGAGCACTGCACACTTTGTATTCTGTGTTGTAATTGAAATCAATATATTTAAAAATGTAGAAAACATCCAAATGTTAAATAAATGGTATTCTATTATTGTTTAACAATGTGATTAAAACTGTGATTAATCTAGACTATTTTTTAATCGTGCAATTAATATTTTTAAATTGTTTGACTTTCTTAATGTTTACATAAAATTACATACATTAAATAATATTAAGATTGATATTTATAATGTTAGGCAAACAATGAATTAATCAGATTTTTTTAAAACCCTGTTGATATGAAATATACTTTATAATTTTATATAATAGTATTAAACCTTGTGCCCTCAGTCAAGTATTAAAGGTTACCTGAAAAAAAAAATACTTCTCCATTCATCTTAAAGCTAAAGTTCATCTTACAGTCATATTCAGCTTGTCTAAATTTCTCAGATAACACTCTCTGAACAGATCTTCAGATGTCCACAACTGAAGCATGAACATATAACTGCATGCAACACAATACCTAGTTTTGGTCTGCAAAGGCCAAGCCTAGTAAATTTCTTGAGCCATCTTAGCATCAGCACAGGCCAACTCTGAGCAAGGAAGCCCTTAGGTCTTCCACAGAGTTTGGTTTGTGTCATCTGCACCTCTCCACACCCTGCTTCTACACGCCCTTCTTACAATGGCAAGGAGATTCTACTGAACTTGCTTACAGAGTTTGCAGAGCCTCAGTGTTAACAAGTCTATAGGGTTTTTACACTGCAGTTCCAATTTTTTCCCATCTCGAGGCACTTTACAAATACTTATAGCTTTTGGAACCATAACTGCCAGCTGCTCAACAAGAATTTCTACAGCTTCAACAGGCTCATCATTCTGGCAGCTCACGACGCAACCCTTGATTACTGAAAGGCTCTCATTGGCTGCTGGGGTTAGTGACTGGATATAGCATCCAAACAACACCTGCAACTGCCTGGTTTTGAACATATCTTGGGTTACTTTTTGCCAACCTCTGTCATAATATTCTGTGATAGTAAAAGGGCTGGTTTCTCTAACGTCAGGAAAGGAAGATTTTATTTTCTGAAGTCCATACTAATTTTATTTAAAGGATACTAAAATTTCCCAACCATGTCTACCTGCTGGATTTTGTGTGTGTGTGTGTGTGTGTGTGTGTGTGTGTGTGTGTGTGTGTAAAATACAAAAAAAAATCCAGCATATGGACAATCTACAATGAGGTGGAATTGTCCAGATTTGGCGAGGAGGGGGCATTTACTATGGTATGTCAGATCCTAAGGACAGTAATACTTAAAGTACCTGAAAATAAAATTAAAGAATTCATTTGAAATAAAACAGAACCAAAGCTTTTAATACTTTCTTCTGCTATTTCCTCATTCTTCTAGATTTATTATATAATTATAAAAATAATAACCAAAGTTATTTTATCTGTTAATTTTAAATACGAAATATAACCCTAATATTCATAACAGAACATTTCAAATCACATGAGTGAAGGACTTCACCACAAAATTTTTGTTTTTAAACATAATTGTTGATTTCAAGTAATAAAGAATGGCAGGGCAGCTGCAGCTGGAAGGGAACATTGCAGCCTAGTTAGCATAACAAACAGGGCAAAAATCAATCCAGTAACTCACAAATGCAATTGCAAAAGGCAAATTAAATTAAACTTCCTAACCAAAAATAACCTTTGCTTTCTTCGGAGGGGGTGCCTATACCTCAAAAGAGGAGGAGGAGAGCCTCAGACCATTAAAAATAGAAAATAATACACTCAGCCTTTCTTATCCTTTTAAAAGCTATTGAACAGAAATAATTATAGGAAGCCAAGCCCCATGAACTATGTAAATCATTGGTATCAGTAGTGGAATAACAGACTCTGCTCAGTCTGAATAATAATTTGTTTTTAAACTAATATTGCAAAGCTAACATTTACACAACACAGATTGGCAAGAGAACTACCACCATCTCATAACATACTGTACATCAATGACTGAATGCATGCAACTAGATAGACAATTTAATTAGATTCCATACTTGAAGTATTTGGTCTCCAGCAAGGAGTCTTCCATCTCTGGCAATGATCCCATCTCGATAAACCTCTTGAATAACAATGTTGATCAAAGGAGTTTCATTGCCACCTACTATGCTAATTCCTAACTCAATATAAGGATTGGACCGGTGAATTTCAATTGTAGTGATTTCTCCTTCGGGCAAGGTAGGTGGCTGGTGGGTTGCTGACAAGTTTAAAGAAACAAATAAAGAAAGGTTAATATATTTTATATCCCAGTACATTTTCAACATTGAAAATTATTGGAGGACAATATAAGCACACCAGACGACAATGGTATAATGCAAATAAAACAAATTGGATTGGCTCCACTGTTTGCTGAAATACCTTGGTTAACAAAAAGATAAAGACCTAGAATAAGTGATCAGTATCCATGCACTAAGAGAAAAAGACAGGTATTACTTTAAAAAGAGGATATTCTGAACCCTTTGGGACCTAACCTTTAATCATAGAATCATAGAATATCAGGGTTGGAAGGGACCTCAGGAGGTCATCTAGTCCAACCCCCTGCTCAAAGCAGGACCAATCCCCAATTTTTTCCCCAGATCCCTAAATGGCCCCCTCAAGGATTGAACTCACAACCCTGGGTTTAGCAGACCAATGCTCAAACCACCGAGCTATCCCTCCCCCCCATTATTATTATTTAAAAATAATTATCTTCTTTTTCATACATTTTCTTTTTCAATTAGCTCTTTCAAATGTTTCAAAAGTTTATCTAAAGTTCCGTTTATAAAAGATAATAATAGAAAAGAAACATAACATTGTGAGTCCAAATCTAAGAAGTTAGAATTACATATTTGTCACTCCTTCCTTAACCAGTTCCGCACGACAGCAACAGCTGTCACTGATCTACAAGGTCAAGGCAAGAAACAAGCACCCCTCCAAACACAAACACAGACAGCTACAATGGAAGAGGAGGATGCTAATGAATGGTGAGTACACAGCCTACAAACAGGAAAAGGAAGGGGAAAGACCACCTTCCTCTGTGGTAAGGCTCAGTGTTTCCTCTCTAATATCGCAGATGCTAGAGGTGTTACTGTTAGTTCGATGCAGATGGATGCAGGAGTTACTCAGTTGCCTTTTCGTTCGAACAGGACAGTATTCCATAGGTGGGAAGCCTGTTGATCCAGGGGGAAAAAAATCTCATCTTAGAAACCAGCTTCAGCAATTCTATAGAAAACACATTGCCTCAATGTAGCTATCAGACCATTAACAGAACGCAGACATTGACATGCTCTACAGTACCGGATAGCTTTGTGTTATACCAGTATGATACTATTGCAGTAAAAACAACAGATAGATCTTTCCCAACTAATTGTGTTTTCATTCAAGTGCTACATTTTCAAGTAGAGAACTCTTTGGGGAGTTTAACTTTCCAATAAGAATCACTATACGACAAGCACAGCAGTTGGAGATGTAGGGTTTGTTATTTGTTTGCAGGAGATAAACTTACAATTATGTCACTTTAAGTTTCTAAGTTTGATTTAGACAGATCAAACAGAGAATTAAAAGACAAACATGACATACCATCTGCTACTGTGCTCTCTTCAAAGGCAGGGTTGTCAAGGCCAGGCTCATCTGTCCACGCAGGAAGAGTAGTTGGTGTAAAGTTCTGATCCACTGGCACAGGTCCCGGCCCAGCATGGTCTGTATCTGGAGATAACGTGCCTGGGTGATCTATCACACTCGGCCCATTTTCATTCTCAGCTTCCGTCTGCAGTTTGCTAGACTTCCTTTTCTCCAGTACAACCCTTCGATGGGAAGCTCCAGGACACCTAGAGATGGACTGTCATGTTACTTTCAAATATATATCAAAAGTGGTCATATTACACAGCACAAAACGCTTGAACATTCCTGTCCCAAATTTCATGTAACCCACTTCCATGGCTCTCCAAGTCCACAGCGCCCACTGCTTCCATGTTCCCCAGTCACCAGCATGCCTTCCAGTGTACGTCCTACCAGTCTCTTGCTCCCCTTCCAGGCATCCTTTCGTTTGCCATCCATAGAATGCCCCCTTCCTCATTTCCAAGAACAGGTATCACAGTTCCATGATACCCAATCCCTTACTCTGAGTCCAAGCCCTGCCCCCTTGTATGCCCCCTATTCAACTTCCCTCCACACTGTGATGGGTTGGATCACAGAAACCCCCTTGGGGCTGTCAACTCATGTGCCAAGACCACTTCTGCCCCTGCTTTCCCTGCCAGCTTGGGACTCCAGCACCCTGTCTTGTTGAGCCAGACAGGCCAGTCTGCTCTAACACAGACCCAGGGTCTGAGCCGTATGCCCCAAAGCTGCAGACTTAACTGAAAGCAGCTTAAGAAGTGTTTCTGTCTTTAACACTCAGATGCCCAACTCCCAGTGGGGTCCAAACCCCAAATAAATCCATTTTTCCCAGCATAAAGCTTGTACAGGGTAAACTCATAAATTGTTTGCCCTCTATAACACTGATAGAGAGATATGCACAGCTGTTTGCCCCCCAGGTATAAATACATTCTCTGGGTTAATTAATAAATAAAAAGTGATTTTATTAAATACAGAAAGTAGGATTTAAGTGGTTCCAAGTAGTAACAGACAGAACAAAGTGAATTATCAAGCAAAATAAAATAAAACACACAAGTCCAAGTCTAGTACAGTAATAAAACTGAATACAGATAAAATCTCACCCTCAGAGATGTTTCAATAAGTTTCTTTCAGACTGGAAGCCTTCCTAGTCTGGGCATAATCCTTTCCCCTGGTACAGCCCTTTTTCCAGCTCAGGTGGTAGCTAGGGGATTTCTCATGATTGCCGCCCCCTTTGTTCTGTTCCACCCACTTATATATCTTTTGCATAAGGCAGGAATCCTTTGTCCCTCTGGGTTCCCACCCCTCCTTCTCAATGGAAAAGCACCAGGTTAAAGATGGATTTCAGTTCAGGTGACATGATCACGTTACTGTAAGACTTCATTACCCACTTGCCAGGCCACATGTATAGAGGAAGACTTACAAGTAAAACAGAGCCATTTATAGTTAATTGTCCTGGTTAATGGGAGCCATTAAGATTCCAAACCACCATTAATGGCCCACATTTTGCATAACTACACTAGGACCTTAGAGTTATATTTCATATTTCCAGTTTCAGATACAAGAATGATACATTTATACAAATAGGGTGACCACACTCAGTAGATTATAATCTTTGTAATGATACCTTACAAGAGACCTTTTGCATGAAGCATATTCCAGTTACATTATAGTCACACTCATTAGCATATTTTTATAGAATTATATAGAGTGCAATGTCACACACACTTCCCCTCCCATCACACCAATCCATGCCTCGAATAGGTAGCATATCAATTTGTATTGCTTAACAATTTAAAGCCTGCTTCTGAGTCAGCTCTATATGAGCATGGCCAAGGCTGTAGCCAAAAATAACAAATAAAGTGGGAGTGGGAAGGGAAGAAAAAAACTCTACATCCTGCTGTCACCTGTGCATGCATAAGTTTTCTGAACAGAGCATTTCTCTACCCCAGGCTAGTATACAGGGAGCCAGAACCAGGGCTTTCTTCATTATGGTTAAAAAGACAGCAACCAACAGATAATTTCAGGCAGGACATAAAAAATGCACAGTCCTTAATTTACAAAGTTTCCTTTTAATTAGTATAAAGCCTTTTATTTTCCCAGCTCCTCTTGCTTCCTGACCTATGGATGGGTTGGAAACACACATTTTTCCTTTTCCCCCCACTTGGTCCTTCCCTCAGAATTCCACTACCTCCTCTTCATAACTGCTTTAATGAGCCCCTAGTTAAGCTGTTCCCCATCTACTTAGTGTTTTTTGTTTGTGAGTTTCCTATATGTTATTTATATGTGGCGACAACTGTAAGCTCAAAGGGACTATACAATGTTATGGTGATCTTTCATTTATATAATGGTCTTACATTTACATAATGCCTTTCATGTACATTGGTGATCAGGTCTGGACCTGGGTCTTCTGTCTCATCCGTAAGATGGAGTGTTGCCAACGCTCATGATTTGATCATGAGACTCATGATTTGAAGTGTTTTTCTTAAAGCCCCAGCTCTTGGAGTCATGAGAATCTCAGTTTTGTTTTTTTAAGAATACGTTTCTAGGCCTCATGGCTGCAGAGCACAGATTGAAAATGTGAGTCCCAAAAGGCTCAAACACCAGAAGACAAAACAAATTTATTATTTAAAATTTCATGATTTTTAAGTCAATATGATATTTCAGGATCTGACTCGTAGTTTTAAATGCTTGAGTTGGTAATACTGAAAAATTTCCAGCAGCACAGTTCCCCCTAGCACCACACTGGGGTTCAGTATCTACACCAAAGGAATCGAGTTCCACTTACTGAAGCACGAAGATTACTGCCTGTAGAAGCTTCCCTATAAGTCTCATTAAAATATTGATCTGTTCTAACTATCAATCTAGCTCATGAGATCTATAGACATCACAGTTTAGGGGATATGGATGCTGGGTAATCTAGAATTTTATTTTGATACTGTTAGAGAAGACTTTTTTTAGAAATATTTTTGAAGAGTCCTGTCTCTGTCAAAACTACAACCAGCTTTACAACCGGGTGTCAATTCTTCCATAGGGTGTATTTCTCATAGGTATTTGGCAGATGACTAAAGTCTTCACAAAAAATAAGGTTTTGGTATTATTTTCCTAAATAGGAACTTTATAAACTGAAGTTAAAATGAGGAAATTTTGATAACATGATAAGTATGTCCAGTGATCCCAGTGTACTTTTCATGCAGTATTCTATGTGACTAACCTATTAAAACATAATTAATCCAATTTACAGATAACAAATGCTTGTAAGAAGAGCCTCATGAATGAGCTAGAATGGATAATGAAATGCCAGTCAACATTGGGTGGGAGGACCCAAATAATCCTTCAGATCAGAGGAGGGGTTGAGTTGCAGAGATCTCTCTTCCCTCCACCCTTTCTTGTGCAAGCTAGTCCTTGACCTTGACTATAGACCTAGAATATCTATCTATCCTATAGCAGTATATAGATTCTGATTACTATACAAATAGCTGAAAGTCTGTGCTATTGCACAGGTGTAATTCATAAAGTTGTGTGTGTAAAATACCAAAAATGGCTGAGAACTTAAAAATTGGATGGTAACAGATTACAGATCACAATGACAATTGAACCTAGTGATAGTCCAAATAAAAAGAATTCTCAGCTATGTTTATAGCTTTCCCCCTCACTTCACACTGACTCAACAGACACTTTAGGCTAAAGGGTAATGTTTGGGGTTATTGCGTGCTCTGTTTGGGTGATTATGTTGATTTGTGTGTTCTGTGCTAGGAGAGTTGCGTGGATTTGTGCAGGTGGCAGTTGGGTATAGCACCAAGGCCAAATAATCTCCCATCTGTGCAGTCTCCCTCATGCAACCAATGCAAATGTGGCAAGCAAATTAGCTATAGAGTAGAAAGCAATGATTGGTTGAGTTACCTGATCTTATAATGGTCTAGGACTCTAGGCATGGCATAGATACATGTCATGATAATACTGCAGCTGCACACTTCATAGTGTGATTAGTAAAGTCAAATGGCTGAAAACTTAAACATTGGAAGGCAATAGACCATGAACCCTAGTGATGATTCTACTGGTGATATTCTGAACAAAAAGAGTTCTTAACCATACTTGTAGCTACTTCCATCATTTCTCACTAGCACAGACACTTTAGGCTTCAGAGTGACATTCCTGGAATCTTATTATCTAGATAAAGGGGTTTATCATGCACAGTATGTGTGCATTATTCAAATATTGAAGCCACCCATTCCAAACAAGTGGCCAATACAAATTCCAGACCATACCAAACACCTTGACCTATTTTGTTTATTTCAAATATTTTGGAGAAAAGCTATTTTTGGGCCCCAATCTTGAAATTTGTTGTATATGGGTAGCTCGCTGTCCTGAGGCAGAGCCCTGCTGAAGTCAGTGGGTCTCTGTGAGGGCACAGAGATTGATCTTCACACAACAAGCTACATGATCAGAACTTCAGAATGTAAAATGCATTTTACTGGCACTATTTTTCATGTTATTCTATCTGTAAAATCAGGTCATCTTACTTATGAATAATAGAAGAGGTGGTATTAGCGTTTTTAAAAATCTCCAAAATGATGTAAAATAGATTTTCCTTAGATCAGGGCGCCATATGTGTCAGAGCTAATGTATCATGGCCTACCAGGATTAGGAGCAGCAGGTCAGCAGTAAACCCATGCATTGGTGGTATCTATTCGCTTTGGGAGTGTGGGAGAGGACCCAAAAAACCTCCAGGAGGAGGGGTTCCATTGTGGAGATCTCTTTTCCCTCCACCCTTTCTTGTGCAAACTCAGAAGCTGGAGGAGGGGTAAGAGCAGTGATGAGGACCCCTTCTCTCAGTAGCCAGGAGGGTGAAGAGTGGGAAAAACCACAGAAAGCTCCTTCACCCTTCCAGCAATTGGAGAAGTTTTGGAAAGCTAGAAAAGCTTCATATGCATCAGACACTTAGTATCTAAAGACAGATATGAAAGATGAGCACCCAAAACAGGGGCCAGGGACAGCATCCTGGTAGGAATCCCAGCACTTTCCTCCTTCCCAGCAACCGAGTGTGGCAATGAGCTAGGCTTTCACCAGGGCATCTTGTTGATGGGAACACAGCTTGTAACCTAGGTGAGAATAGGTGTTAAGCAAGGAACGTTCGAACTCCAATCCTTTGGTTTTTCCTTACTTTTGAATAGTAGGTTTTGCATTTATTGTAATGCTTTTTTCTGTAAATCTTGCTATAGTCATGTATGAATCTACACATTAAATATGCTGGTTTCCAGCCACTGAGCAACTCAAAAGAGGCTTTTATAGAAGGTTTAAATTTAACTTTCCACAAAAAATTCCTTTTAAAGGAAGCACTAAATGTTCAGTAATGGGGGATATGGAGGAGTGTTGTGGTACCTTCTGAAGTGGCTATACTTTTTAATACTGGATGGCAAATTGTGGCTCAGCTTAAATAAAAATAATAATAAAAAACCACTAAGACAGGGCCTAAATCTTCATGTGAACCAAAACTGCATTGTGCTGGACAAAAACTGTACCTTTCTAAAATGGAATTTGATTAGATCTGAAGACTCAGTAAGTTGAATTTAAATCAAATATTGCAGAAGTTCACTAAGGTTTTCTTGGACCTGTGTCAAGTAAACGATCTTTGATAAAGTAGATACCAACACCATTGTTAGTTATTAAACATTAACAAGCTTTCAAAATACCACATGCTAAGGAAATAAAGTACAAGAGACCCTTACAAGGGCTGACTCTAAGGGTCTGTGGTTCCCAAGCAAATTTGATGAACCTGAAAAACTGATAAATCAAGGAGATTCTAATTAAGCACTGAAAACTTGGGGGTGATTATTGCCCATGAAATCATCAAATTTGTGCCTCCTGCTTCTAATTTCCTTGATAGAGTGGTCTGCATTTACCACACACTCTGGAGTTGACTGGTGGATATTATAAAATTTCTTGCAGCCTTTCTGCTTAAATTAAGCCAATTATTATTTCACTGGAAATTTTAGTTCTGAGTCTGAATGTTTTTAACAGTGAGACTAGCATATTTCATTTCTTAGAAAAGCAGGCATGTTCATCCGAGTGCTCGCTGAAGCTGGTTTGTAATATCTAAGACAAAGATTACAACAGTACTGAATTGTACATTTATCTAACATGTAATAATCAGTAGTAGTATTTTATTGGATTCACCAATCCATATCAAATCTAATTCAAGCTATGCATTTATTGCACCTTTTATGCCAGCAGAGGTACTTTACATAAAGGTATTCCAATGTTTACAAATAAGCTATATTGAAAAACAACTTTACCACATATATAAAATGCATGAAGGTTATCAGTAGCACAAGTCAACAGAAAGGGAATTCCATATACATGGTGCACAGCAACTGAAATGTTGTTACAGACTGATTGATGGGAATAAATAATGATTCAGTTTAAATTAGACCTCATTATATGACTTGTGCATTAGACACACAAAGATTTTATAAAGTGCTGAAGTGTGTATGCATTGTATTTTACACCAAAGTGACAAGTCCCTGCCATGAGGAGCTTACAATCTAAATTTGACTCAATTGAGAAAGAAATGGCAAATAATGGAAGAGGGCTAGGAAGGGGGCAACAGTAGTGAAATATCATTTGAATGTAATGTTCGGGATGCATCTCTGTTTTTTTAAAAAAATGATTTAATATATTAGGGTTATACGGTTAGCCAAATCAGATTTTTTTTCACCATCATGTAGGTTAGATGTGATCCTGTCCTGAATGAAGAAAAACAGTGAAAGTTGCTGACAGAAAGCTGAATGCAAATTAAAAATAGTTATTTCACTGGGGGAGGGGATTGGACCTTTTTCCAGAGAAAGGCAGAGATAGAACTTTATGGAAACCTCCGCCTTCAATAGTGTATGTAATACATTGTTTAAAATGTAAAACGCAATGTGCGTGTAAAGAGGCTTGAACGAAATAACATCTACGGGTGGAAAAAAATTTCTGGCATCAGATGACCTCCTGAGGTCCCTTCCAACCCTGATATTCTATGATTCTATGGATTCCATATTTCACTTTTATCCATCACCTCCCTCTTTTCATTTAATGCTTGACCATATTCCTCTCCTATTTTAATTTTAAGACCACCAAACCCTTTAAAATGTGACACTTATTAGGGGCTACACATTCACAATGCTTTTCAACACACTAACTCGCTATCACTGTCATACTTCAGTTCCTCACACCAAATGTGATGGGATGCTCACATTTTTGTCGATGATGCAAATTTGACTCAGCTTGGCCCCATTTCAGTTCATGAAATAAGAGTAATAATAAAACCCTCTAAATATTTACTGAAAATATCCTGAAATATTGTTTAGAAAACAAAAGCAATGAAATGCCGCTCAATGAAACAAAGAATGTTAACATTCTTATTACAAAAAAATGACAGTTTACATTTAAGAGTGAAATACCGCCTAGACAACACAACACAACTGTACTACTAGATAGTACTTTCCTCAATTGTGCATATAGCAGACATTGGGGGGGCCAAGTTACATAACTTCATCTTCTCTAATTTGGTTAAAAGACAAGGAGTACTTGTGGCACCTTAGAGACTAACCAATTTATTTGAGCATAAGCTTTCGTGAGCTACAGCTCACTTCATCGCATGCATTCAGTGGAAAATACAGTGACTGTTACATCACTGTATTTTCCACTGAATGCATGCGATGAAGTGAGCTGTAGCTCACGAAAGCTTATGCTCAAATAAATTGGTTAGTCTCTAAGGTGCCACAAGTACTCCTTTTCTTTTTGTGAATACAGACTAACACGGCTGCTACTCTGAAACCTCTAATTTGGTTGTTTGTATTTCTTTTTCCCTTTATCTTGCTCTCCTTTCAATATTTCAAGATATTGGGGAGTAAGAGGGAAAAGAAATATAAAATTACCAGGTTTATTTTAATTTGTGTAGCAGAAGGCCCTAAACCTTTGAGTAATATCTTACAAAGAAATCTCAGAGGCCATCACTTCACCAGGGTAGCAAGTACAGTATATATTCAGGCAGTCTGGTAGAGTTTTAAGGTTTACACCGCCATCCTTTATGAGCCACCAAGCCCTCAGAAATAATCCCTGTCAGTTGCTCTATAGCAGCCATTTCTACTCCTCACCCTATAACAGAGGTGGGCAAACTACGGCCCACGGGACCATCCTGCCCAGCCCTTGAGCTCCCGGCTGGGAGGCTAGCCCCCAGCCCCCCCCTGCTGTCCCCCTCCCCCGCAGCATCAGCACGCCATACCATCAGCGCTCTGTCCCGCTGCTCCTCCTGGGCAGTGTGGGTGGCGGAGCTGTGAGCTCCTGCAGCTCTGAGCAGCATGGTAAGGGGATGGGGGGGGGGTTTGGATATGGGGCAGGGGGTCCCGGAGGCAGGTTGGATGGGGCGGAGGTTTGGGGGCGGGGCAGTCAGGGGACAGGGAGCAGGGGGGGTTGGATAGGGAGTGAGGTCCCATGGGGCAGTCAGGGGCATGGGTGTGGATAGGGATCGGGGCAGTCAGGGGAGAGGGAGCAAGTGGGGTTGGATAGGTGGTGGAGTCCCAGTGGGCGATTAGGGGCAGGGGTCCCGGGAGGGGGCGGTCAGGGGACAAGGACTGTCGGATGTGTCGGCGGTTCTGAGGGGGGCAGGAAGTGGGAGAGGGCGAATAGGAGGCGGGTGTCAGGCTGTTTGGGGAGGCACAGCCTTCCCTACCGGCCCTCCATACAGTTTGTAATGCCAAGGTGGCCCTCGGGCTAAAAAGTTTGCGCACCCCTGCCCTATAACCACATCATAGCACAGTGCACTGCAGCTCAGTTCCTTTCACGTCTGGAGACAGACCACAGAGCAAAAACAAGGAAGATACTCCAGAATTTACACCCCCCAAGTTATATAGCACAATCCACCCTGTCTGCTCATAAGGGACCCAATCCTGCAAAGTGCTAAGTGTCTTATTCCCATTCATTGGGAGCTGACGGTGCTCCAAAACTCACAGGATGAAACTTGCAAAAAAAAAATCAAACACCTTATAAGTGCGTCTGCTACCCCACAAAATAAAATAAAATAAAATAAAATAAAACCAAACACAGTTAAGCAATGAGTGACTGACCTGTTCCAGGAACAGATTTCTCAATAAACATCTTCTATACTGAATATTTGACAAAATTTTACTGTATAAAATCCACACAATTTAGACTGCTACTAAAACTATCCTAACAATACAAAAAGCTGTACTAGACAATCCCCTCCATTGCTCACCTGTTTTTGAGATGTGCTTCCAGCTCACATCGTTGCATTACCTCCTGACATACTGAAGAAAAGGGACACAAAACAAACAATTTATCTAACAGTTTATGAACGAGAATACTGGATTTTTTGCAGAGTTTAAAATGGAGCCTTTTTCGATCCAATGGACAGAAATCCTTCTCCTGCAAAAAGTTCCTTAGGCACTTGTAGCAGAATGTGTGTCCACAAGGGGTGTCTAACGGCTGCAACAAAGGCTGAAGGCAAATATGGCAGACCAAGTCATCATCCACTTCATTCTGATAGTTGTACAAATGATTCTCCCTTGTCCAATGTTGCTGGCCACATTCAAAACACAGAGGGTTCAAGGAGGAAGTCTGCTCTACTGAAACCATCTCATCATTTGTAGTACCCATTGTACAAAATATGGTGCAGGTTTTGTTTCTTCATCAGTTAGACTTGTTGTGTCGTCTTGATTTTTTACAGTAAGGTGACTTATTCTTATGCTCGTTAATGAAAGTTCATTTTTCTGCAACATACAAGAAAATTAAAGTTATTCACGCTGTGCTACAAATGAGCAATATGAAAACACTGTTTAGAACAGTTTAAATTGTTCCAGTTTATCAAAATATTTATTAAAAATGCCCCAATTAGATTAATGGATATAAATTTTATTTTTCTTTCCAGAAATCCATCATAAAAGGGTTACAATGAAACAAACCCATAACACTAATTTTGTATTACAATAGAAACATTTTATTGCTACGTAACAACTGTAATGTAATACAATTCCAATTATTGTGTAGCTTTTGCCTCCAAGAGGATTGTGGGTTAACAGCAAGGATACTATGTTATATTATTTTAGATTAAAACAAAACAATTAGTTTTACTAACTAACACAAATATATTCCACTGTGAACTGAGGTTATGAGGCCAATTAATCAAATGTATACTCTAAAACATGAAGAAAGGAATTTCTTCAGCAACCTCAATAGCTGCTCAGTCTGTGGCATCCCATTAACAAAATACTGTTCACATGCCACATTGTGCCTATACGTTCTTAATTAGTGGATTACTGCACATTGAGGGTAACTAATTCTACCCAATATTATACATTTGATTCAAAATGTAGTAAAAGGCCGGGAAAAAAGGTATGGTGTAAACTGATCATAAATTGTGCATAACTATTGACACCACACAATCAATATGTTTGCTTTTACATCTAATGAAGTTAAACATAGCACACTCACATAGAAAGAATTTACACCTAACTAGGATACTCAAATGTCAGTCAAAGTCAATATTTAGTCCTTGCTTATTATGAGATTTATTTTCCAAACCTTAAGCATGTTAACTTTATTAATAAATAATGAGATATACATGGCCAGGGAACTACACAGCCTAGTCACCCTATCACAGAAGTTTCAGTTCTACAGTAGACCTAAAGTTCATACAAATACTGATTGGGCTCCTCACCAATTCTTATTCCAATTTTCTCTCTCTTTACAAAAAAATAAATAATAATTACTTCTGCCTCCAAGTAGCTTTGTGACTATAAATGTTTTTATTTATAAAACAAATCTAATGTATTTTAGGCTTTTTATTTCTCTAAACAGCTGTTAGTCCTTCAAGATTTTCCTGCATTGCAAAAACTTTTTTTTCCTTTTTGCTAGACTGCACATTCTAACCTCACACAGCGGAACAGAAGACTTTGGGCACATTTTGCAAGGATTATGATATTCTTTGATGCAAAAAGGATTCAATAGCAATCTGTAATCCAGGATTCTATACTGCTGTGGAAATTGATGCTCCTCATTGCCCTATCTTGTAGTAGATAATGTGCACCTTTGGCAAAGGATTTCATGAAGGAATAGGATAACAGTTTTTTGTTACTAGTGACAGTGAATGCAGAACTAGATGACATGGAAACCAGCCTTCAATATATTACGCAAGAAATCTGACAAAAAATTTGACAAGGAACCTTGTGTCTAGGGCCTCTCTCTATACAGAATCTAATTCCCTTAACTTTACGTCCACACTAGTCATTAAAATAATATAGAAGGTGTGGGACTTTCCTAAGGACTGCTCTCTACACATAAAATCAGTAAAAAAATAAATGTTCTAGAAAACGTAGTGTGACAGACCCTGACAGACCGTTTCCCAGTCTTAAAAGGATCCATTCCCTCCATGGCTAGTGAAAGCCATTATTCAGTATCCTGTAGCCAGCATGACTATGTACAACTGCTGAAATGTCTCCTAGAATTATAGTATTAGCTAAAGAAAACTGCAAACAAGTGGAAAAAAAGCTGTAGGGGGGAAAAAAAAGCAAAAGTGTTCTGACTTTATCTTTCAACACATATAATTCACCAGAAAATAAGTCTCCTAGGATTTTTGTGAGACAGCAGAATAGCGCAGGTGGTACCCTTGTCGCTATAATAAAATGCCTTGTCCCTTAGGCAACTGCCTGTGACTGGATATCCAACCGTGCAAAAAATATTTAGCAAGTTCTTTTTTGTCTAAAATTGGTCTTATTTATGGGTCTTTTGGTTCTGATTTACTGATATAACTACAATTCTCAGTGAATCGTCTCAAATTCCTGAAGTGGCTTGAAATGTTGTCTGTTTGGGGTTTTTCTGGGGGGGAACTAGATTCAAATGCCATGATTTTCACCTTTTTTTCTGGAACAATACTATAAAACATTAATAGTACAAACAACAGCTGTGCCCTCCCTCACATTAGTGTACTGTCCCCTTCATGCATGACAAAGAACAGACTCTATTATTTCACAATTTAAAGACGACTATGTATTTCTGAATGAATGCCTGGAAGAATTTAAACTAGCCTGGTTCAAAATTTCACATTAAGAAATTGGAGGATTAGTTCTTAATAATTATTTATCATTTTTAAAACTGTACAACAGATTTTTCCCTGATCCCAAAATACAAATTTTTTTAAAATTAACTGTTTTACATTCTCAGTTCCTCTTAAAAGTTTCACATCCCAGAGTTTCCAGTTACATGTGCTACTCTGCACCTTTTCTTTCAACAAAAGGAAAGACCAACGAGTACCCTCTCAATGACTGCCACCGTTACTCCTTTGCTGTACTCAGTGGCCTCCCTGCATGGCATCAGCTTCTCTCCAAGACTGAAACGATCCAGCTTTCATTGCTATATAACTAACTGATATAACAATTTATTTTGGTATGGACATTTGCTCATTAAATATCATGTATATAAAACCAATCAAATGATATCCAATTGAAAGCTATGAAACCAAACTGATAGTAAAAAAATAACCAGCTCTGTTCCCCCTTGTTCCAGGGCTGTTCTATGCTGGCCTGTTCCCCCAGCCTCAGGGCTTCTCTAAATTGGGCTGGCTACCAACAGCCCTAAGGTGCTACTCTACTTTCTGAGGCATAGAGATGCCCTCTTTCCCCAGCAGCTCTGGGTAGGGAAGGTGTAGGAGTTACTATGGAGGCTTTACTCAACCAGCAGTGCCTAAATATAGGGCATCCTACTGCAACCAGATAGAGGAAATCTATTCCGGCAGGGTGATGCATAGCTGCTCTAACACAGCCCAAGAGATAGCTAGATGAAATAATAACTACATGAACAAATCACAACGCCTCATTCATCAACATGTTGGGTCACAGGATATGTTGACTAAGGACAATATATGTTATAAGAGTCTTTAAAGATTTCTGAATCCTCTTCTGTTCTGGTTCTTGTACTGCACCCATCACCATGCTAGCTGAGCACGAGGTAGCTGTTATTATATTTATTCTCCATAATTACATATGATTTTACATTTTCAAACCTTCATACAAATATAAAATAACCTTCATACCACCCAAAAGGTACAGGTAAGCACCACCCCTGTATTGTGTAGATGACGAAACAGGGAGAGGTTTAATCACTTGCCCCAAACTACAGCAGAGCCAAGATTAAAAATTAGAAATTCCTGGTGTCATAGTTTCAGGGTAACCACACCTGTATCCCCCTACTCAGTGAGTCCACTCCCGGAGTGCCCAATCAGGTCTCCAGCCATCACCTGTCTCTGGGCAGGCACTCTTGTCCCACTCCCTTTTGACTGGGGGCTTTACAGGCTGCAAAGGTCCCTGCCTTACACTGTGATACCACCAGCAAGCTGGTCTGCCTAAAGACCAATGTCACCCACACACCTCCGGCGTGTGGTGCTCTGTCCCATCTAGGGGCACTGAGACCAATTAGAGAGAGATTAATGAGTCTGCTCTACAGCCTTAGCTAACAGAAGTATGGCTTTTATCTTATGCAGTAGAGGCTCATGCATTTAGCTCCAGAGGTCCCAGGTTCGATCCTGCTCACCGACAACCGGGGTCCGTCGGTGTTACACCAGCACCTGTCCTTTGCTTTATCTCCAAGGGCTGTGAACAGTGTACTGCCAGCAGTTACAAGTTACCGCACAGCTCTTTCTAGGCAAACGCCTTTATTCTTATGGTAAAAGCATTACAGAGAAAACATTTAAAAAAAAATCAAAGCACACTAAAAGCTTACCAGAGGTCACCATTAGTCTTATAGGGCTACAGTAGGGCAAAGTCTTTCCAATCCTTCTGCAAGGGTTGGGGCCCCCCTTGGACAGAAGGCCCTGAGTCAGTTTAAACACAGCCTTTTGATATCAAAACTCCTTTCTCTTTGTTGGTCTCTGGAAAACCCAGTTTGAACCAGTATATGTGAGCCTCCTGAGTGTGTGGTACCTCTCTGGAGATATTTACAATCCTGAATTATTCATCTTAATCATCTGCCATTGTTTTTGATTTCTAGAGAAGCTGCAGTAGTCCTCCGCCCAGAGTTGCATACAATACCTGGCCCACAGTGACACACAAATCATTTATAAACTAAAAACAATATGGTCCACACGTATATTGCATGGGATTGCATTATCTGTCACACCTAGTTCCCAGTGCAATGTTCAGTCCAATATCATGCTTACCAGTAAATACAGTATCTAATATGGTGACTCTGATAGCTGTTTCAAGTAGGCAATAGTATGACTAGATAATTAGAGATGGCAGAAACGCTTCCATATTTAATCTCATCATATTTTTCATGACAAACATCTGGTGCTGTCATAAATATAAAGGGAAGGGTAAACACCTTTAAAATCCCTCCTGTCCAGAGGAAAAGCCCTTTCACCTGTAAAGGGTTAAGAAGCTAGGATAACCTCGCTGGCACCTGACCAAAATGACCAATGAGGAGACAAGATACTTTCAAAGCTGGAGCGGGGGAGAAACAAAGCTTCTGGGTCTGTCTGTGTGATGCTTTTGCCAGGGACAGAACAGGAATGGAGTCTTAGAATTTAGTAAGTAATCTAGCTAGATATGCGTTAGATTAGGGTTTCTTTAAATGGCTGAGAAAATAAGCTGTGCTGAATGGAATGGATATTCCTGTCTTTGTGTCTTTTTGTAACTTAAGGTTTTGCCTAGAGGGATTCTCTATGTTTTGAATCTAATTACCCTGTAAGGTATTTACCATCCTGATTTTACAGAGGTGATTCTTTTTACTTTTTTGTCTATTAAAATTCTTCTTGTAAGAAACTGAATGCTTTTTTCATTGTTCTTAAGATCCCAGGGTTTGGGTCTGTGGTCACCTATGCAAATTGGTGAGGATTTTTATCAAACCTTTGCCAGGAAGGGGGGGTGCAAGGTTTTGGTGAGGATTTTGGGGGGGAAAGACGTTTCCAAACGACTCTTTCCCAATAATAAACCTGGTCAGACGTTTGGTGGTAGCAGCGAAAGTCCAAGGGCAAAAGGTAAAATAGTTTGTACCTTGGGGAAGTTTTAACCTAAGCTGGTAAAAGTAAGCTTAGGAGGTTTTCATGGAGGCCCCCACATCTGTACCCTAGAGTTCAGAGTGGGGAAGGAACCTTGACAGGTGCTATAGAATAAGAGCAGTGCTCCATGTCAATTCCCACTGCCTACATTGCCTATCAGCCGACTCAGCAGGTACAGCTTCTGTTTTTATTATTGAAAATATACACTAAAAATACCCATGTAAATGAAGCAGAACTAGAAACAATACTCTGATGGCTTTATAAGGTCTGTATTAATGATTCAGATATCTGGGGCTTCATTATATTCATATGCAGGAAAACAGATTTTAAAAGTAATTTTAAAGTAATCCTGTAAGATTTTACTCTGAAAATACTAAAAGTTTATCCCAATTCTAACTTTGGGTATTTATTATTACTAATTATTATTTGTATGGAGCATAGGAGCCCCAGTCATGGCCCAGGACCCCATTGTGCTAGGTGCAGTACAATCACAGAAGAAAAAGACAGTCCCTGCCCCCAAAGAGTAAGTATAAGAAAATATACAACAAATGGATACAGATAAAGTGACTGGGCAGTATAAGGAAACAATGGGACAATATTGGTCAGCATGATAGGTTGTGGTCTCAGCACACCAGCAGCTTAACCATTGTCAAATTTTTTGTAGGATATAAACTATTAAAATGCTATGATGCCACAGGAAGGTGTCTGGTAAGTCAAAAATCAATAACTTTGCTGGAGAGGCAGAAGTGCTGACCAAAGCCCTGGCAGATTTCTGTTAAAGGTCTTTTTATCCAACATGCACATTTTCAGACTGACGTTCAGCCCTATCGTATCCAGGAAAATTAAAATATTAAGTTCACAAGAATAAGCAGGCCTTTTGTATTCAAGCAAATAAAATTACATCCCAATGGTAAGTTTTGTATATGGCCAAAATTATACCAGAACCAAACAATGCTGGGCTCAAACTACTGTCATCGATTTACATTGTCTTTTCCACCTACTCTAAGTATCTACGTTCCATAAAAACAATGCCCATATAATAATTATACTTTACAATTAAATCTGTGCTCATAGTAGACTGCATTTGGACAGTGCATCGACTTCAGAAAATTTCAGGAACATACTGCAGACAATGCTTTTGTTTTTATGCTTCAGGAATTCAGTTTTAGGGTTTTTAAATAAGTCACATCTCTAGGAAAAGTACTTTTAGCTACTTCAGCAGGAAGGCAGTTTTACTGGGTAACAAATGAAGGATCACCTAAATCTGGTGAATGCAGATTATGGAAGAGTCAACACTACGGAAACTTGCATTTCATATTTGTGGTGTGCTACGTTTCTATAGTAACAAAGAGCTACAGGCTTTAATTACAGCAGCTCCTTTAAACAGAGTTCTCTTGCAAGGACACCTGCTGTATGTTTTCTTATAAAAAGCTAAGACTCTGGAATAATTGGATCAATGCAATATCATTGTAACTTTACATTCTGTGATCCACTTGTCTAGACTGATAGGATCCAAGTAGTGATCCTATCAACTAAAGGAAAAGATGCACGGGAAGGAGAAGCAGGTACACTCTAAATCAGGGGTGGGCAAACTATGGCCCACGGGCTGCATCCAGCCTGTCAGACCTTTTAATCCGACCTTCGAGCTCCCGCCGGGGAGCAGGGTCAGGGGCTTGCCCCGCTCTGGGCTCTAGCCAGGGAGTGGGGTCTGGGGCTTGCCCCACTCCGCGCATGCTGTGGCTCCATGTGGCTTCTGGAAGCAGCGACATGTCCCCCTCCAGCTCCCTACGCACAGGGGCAGCCACGCGGCTCTGCGCGCTGCCCCGTCCGCAGGCTCTGCAGCTCCCATTGGCCAGGAACTGTGGCCAATGGGAGCTGCAGGGGTGGTGCCTGTGGATGGGACACCGCGCAGAGCGGCCTGGCTGGCGCTGCGCCTCTGTGTAAGAGCCGGAAGGGGGACGTGCTGCTGCTTCCAGGAGCTGCTTTAGGTAAGTGTTACCTAGAGTCTGCACCCCAACCTCCTCCCACGAGCCAACCCCCTGCCCCAGTCTGGACCCCCTTCCATACCCTGAACCCCTCATTTCTGGCTCTACCCTGGAACCTGCACCCCCAGCCCAGAGCCTGTACCCCCTCCCATACCCCAATACCCTGACTCACAGCCTGGAGACCACTCCCATACTCTGAACCCCTCTGCTCCATCTCCAGCCCGCAGCTACCTCCTGCACCCCAAACCCTTCATCCCTGGCCCCATACCAGAGCCTGCACCTCCAGCCGGAGCCCTCACCCCCCCACACCTCAACCCCCCTGCCACACCCCAACCCCCAATTTCATGAGCATTCATGGCCCACCATACAATTTCCATACCCAGATGCTGCCCTCGGGCCAAAAAGTTTGCCCACTCCTGCTCTACATGAAAGTAGCTTGGAAGGTGCCAGAAAGGAACCCTATTAAACCGGGCAGCAACTACAAAAGACCAAATATTTAGCCAGAAGTATTTGTTCAAAGTGTGCAAAAATCATCAAGTGGCCACCTTCCACAACCCATTTAGTGGGAACACTCATTTTTGGCTCAGGAGCTTGCAGTAGACTTACTCTAGTCAAACAAATCTGAATGGAAACAGGAGAGATGAGGACTGGTACCTCATAGGACTCTTCAATGAAACGCCAAGCTCCTTATAACACATACAGAGACTACATCAGATAAGTCTCCGACTCAAAGAAAAGGAGAGATCAAAGAAGATAATCTTTAATGTAACACACACACACACACACACACACACACACATATATACATTTATATATTTATTAGATGTGGAAAATTTAGACCGAGCAAGAGACCCTCAAAAAGTTGGAGGAAAAGAGAAACCAAGATGTACAGTAGAATAAACAATGGTGTGAAAGCAGGGAACACCAAGTTATTTTTTTTAACACTTTGTCTATTTGATGCAAAAACACCAAACCCCACTTAGTGACAATCACCAAAATTATGTGCTCTCTCTCCTCCCTTTCAGAACCTACTTCACCCACTCCTGACTGAGGCAGGGAGCAAGAAACTCAGACAAAATTGTTCTAACACATGCAGGACTTCTTAGAAATTTAAAACTAACTCATTGCCGAGCAAGGACATAATATAGGGATTCTGGCACAGGGGTAATATGAGAAGCAAATTTGACTCTCACAAGAAACCTAATAGCTGCATTCTGGACACACTGGAGAAAATATGTAGAGAAACAAGAAGAAGGCCAACATACAGTACTTTATAAATAAAAAACAGTCAGCACATTTGTATTTAAAGCATGAACAAGTTTTTACGCCATTTATAGAAAACAAATGCTCTATCCAGGCTCTGTTATTGAAAACTCAAAACAAAATATTGTAGTTGTATAGAGTAAAAGTTCAGTCTAAAATATCAAAGTTTTCTAGAAAAGCAGGCCCAAGGTACTTTACACTAGTGCTTTGGACCAAATTAACAGCAGAATGACCTGAACTATATTAAAGACAATGACCATCTGTTGCTGTCAAATATTGAATTTCAGCAGATCAACTTAAAAAGCAAAGCAAACCTGCATACCAGAATCAGACATAAAATACAAATATATTTTGGTGTCATCTGCATAACAGTGAAATATTATCTCAAAGCCTTTAAATAATGGCAGAATATTCTGAAAATGCATAAAGAACTAGAGAGAAGTACAGAATCCCAAGAGATGTTCTAAATACCAGTAGTCATAGTTGGACATATATTCAGGATCCACAAGTGTTTAAAAATTCTTTACATTAAAAAAAATCACATCAAAACAAGGATGTAAGAGTTCAAACTAAGACCGTAAACATTCAAGGAGCAATGGGTTTCTATCTTTTTCATACCTGTATTGAGACCCCATGCTACAACACAAAAAAATTATGGGAGCTCCCTCCCATTAACCAGGAAGAAAGGGAAATGGTTGTGAACCCTTGCTTATGACTCCCAGGTTCAAAACCCACATTACAGTGAAATAGTCAGGATATCAAAAGCCAAGCTGGCTATTCTGTGGCCACAGCAATCATATGCCATAATGCCAAAATAAATATGCAGAACTTTACAGATCTTACCCATGGCTTCTATTATACCATGAAAATAAAACACAAACTTGCCATAAACACAGAGTGTATACCAGAGGGACCTATGGATGTGTCACCATTATACTTCAGACAGATGAAACTAGTAGGTGATTTTTTCCCCTCTCTTCAGCACTCTGCTGTGTTCTATCAGGAAGAAGAGTAAAGTACATTACTTTTGAAATAACAGACTCAATTTCATCTAATAAGGAAAAAAAATCATTCAGGATTATACGTTCACCAAGTCTGAGACCAAAAATTGTTTGTTTTAAAAACAAAGCTTTTTTTTTTTTTTTTTGGTACAAGACTGCAAAATTTTAATAACCTGATTGCTCTCTTAGTTGAAAAAACAATTTCCCCAAGCTTAAGTAATTCAGCTAAACATGGCTTTTCTCCAAAGTATAGAAAAGCACCAACACAACCTTTGATTAACATCACTGTAAGCGGTAGGATTTTATGTCTGAGAAAAAAAAATTAGTATGCCTGCAGTCAAGAAATTAACAGCAAGGGGATAATTAGCCAGACCGCTTCTTTCCTACTGATTGACTGAATTGCAGAGGGAGGCAGAGAGTGAAAATGTTGCTTATCCATGCATTTATTTTCTACAAGACAATCTATCTAACAGCTTTTAACATTTGGGTTGCCCTTTCTGTTTGGAGAGATTAAGACAGCAGAAAGCCATCAATCAAGAAGCTAAACCTTCTATAAAGCCCATTCCCATGTATCCTGTTCCCAAATGACAGCTTCCACAGAAAAGCAGAACAACTTTAACTACATTAAACATAATGGGCTCCTGGCTACCCAGAATGTAACATACAAAAGACATGATTTGATTAAATTATATAGATTTTTAAAAGTCAGAGGCAGGTGAGAGAAATAAAAAGTGAAGTGTGGCTATATTCCCTTTTCATCTTTCTTGAGAGGTGTCTTAATTGGAGAGCAAGCCCCCATCACATCAGTATCCTAAGGGTCTAAATGAAGACATCCCCAAGGAGATAACTATCTTGGAGCTACCCTGGAGAGAGGGTCAAGGTCTCAGCAGCCACAAGAGGTGAACCCAAAACAGGCAGAAAATAAAGGGAGGGTGGGGGGGAAAGAAAGAATCAATTGCTACCTGCAAGTTCCCCCAGTGGAAGTAGATTCCAGAGTAAGAGTTTTTAGGGTGTCTGTAGGCAGAAACAGGAAACCTGACCCTTCAGACAAACTTACACCACCTTCCATGACAGACACCTACCTCCTTTTTGGCTTTCCCTTCTCTGCCAGTCAGTCAAAGTCTGGATGGCAGTGGGAGTTGAAATTATTTTGTGAGGCAGATTATGCTCAGTAACAAGCTCTTTGGCTCAGTAAAAGGATAAGGAAACTGGGTAAAATATATGATCAAATGTAAAAGAACACTTATCTAAAATGGAGAATTTCTAAGGAGATCTAAACCGGACAGGTGGGAACTCTTGGTTCTGCCCACTCTTCTTGGTGTGAAGGATGGACTCTTGAGATAAAGCAAGGAGATAGTTTTTACAAATGGCTCAGCCCTTGGCAGGGAAAAGGAAGGCCATAGCTCTCCGTCAACACGCAGGGGGAATCAATATATCATAGGTTACCAAACATTCTCAGAGAAGTGCAGGAAATACTTCCAACCGCAAAGCGTAAGGCACTTTATGCTATGAGGGAGAAGTGTAAGGGGTTATAGAAAGGGAACAAAAGGCATCCTGGGGGACTTGAAGCTTCAGTCACTTGCATCAACTGGCTAAAGGCCATCACTAGCAAGCACTTAAACTGGCCTCCAGTCATAACAAAGGAATGCTTCTCCAGAGATCTGGAGACTATTTACTTATTCCCAGTGCATGGTAAATATTACTAGGATGGAGGCAGCTCTTAAAAAATAAATTTACCTTCTTATGTTATGTTTTCATGGCAGACTTATCTATACTCTAATTAGCCTACGTCGAGTAAGAGCTGAAAATTAGCATTTGAGTTGCACAGAATGACTGTATTAACTGCAGAGTTATTCCATTTAGTCTGCAGCACAGTGTGATTGTATCAGAGCTAATGAGTTGTGCTACATGCCCTGGTGGATCAGTCAACTCAAGTTAAAAATTACCAACACACTGAAGTTATGAGGTTTTAATGTGTGGATGGCATTTAAATTGGGGTAACATCTGAGTTAACACTGCAATAAAGACAAACCTCTAGATGGTGGTTGGTCACACCTGAGTTAGATCAATTGAAGTGCTCAGACCCAGGTGCAGATCAAGCGAGTTAACTGCAGTGAAGACATACCAAATGGGTGTTGCTGTAATATAACCAAGTTCATATAGTAAAATAGTGCATGAACAGACAAGAGAGGAAAAATAAATTAGAAATCTGTATCAAGACATCCCCTGACAGTGGCCCAACCCAGCACCTCTAAAGTCAATGCAAGGTTTGTCATTGGTTTCAATGGGAGCAGGACTGGCCCCACTTTAGGTCCCAAACCTGCACCGGATGGATGTCTCCTGCACAGAGCCTCACTAAAGTCAACAGGGCTCTGCACAAGAGCTGGGGTCCACTCATGAGGAATTCACAATGCAGCCTCTGGTTTTCCTTGGTTTTTAGTTCTTCTGAATGATTTTCCATTCACTTCAAAGCACCACAGAAGTTTCAGAATGTCACAGGTTTTAGCAGTTGGTATACTACAGAAACTACAGACCTTTCTGCAAAATTTAAATCCAGAATGCCATAGAAAACACTGGATGCCCTGGTTATGAGTAACTGGACATTCTTATACCACCTAGTTTTAAGTAAAAATCTTTATTGCATGCAAAAGAAATTCTAAGGACAAAAATACAACACTTAAAATAAACAGATACTTATGTGATACAAATCTATACAGTAATAACTTGCAACTTGTGAAAGAAGGCTCAGATGGTTGGGACATGTACACTGTATGGAAGATGGGAGACATGCTAAGTAAACATTGAACTGGGTACCCGAGAAAGAACAGAGAAAATGAGCAAGGCCAAGGAAGAACTGGCAGAAAACAGTGACAGAGAATATTGAATGCGGTGGCATCACCTGGGAAGAAGTACTACAATTAACAAGCGACTGTAATCAGTGAAGGAACTGGACTGCCCAATGTGTCAGCGTCACAGGAGGAACTAAGGTCTAACACATATCTGATATAAATCTATCCAAACTACTCAGTAGTAACTTAGAATCATAGAATACCAGGGTTGGAAGGGACCTCAGGAGGTCATCTAGTCCAACCCCCTGCTCAAAGCAAGACCAATCCCCAATTTTTGCCCCAGCTCCCAAATGGCCCCCTCAAGGATTGAACTCACAACTCCTGGGTTTAGCAGGACAATGCTCAAACCACTGAGTTATCCCTTCCCCACAACTTGCTACATTTAGTGAATATTATGAGACACCCATAAAACTTTCTTTTAATTAAATATTGTGTTTAGAAAGATAAACAGCTCTTTACATATATATATATATAAATATATATATATATTTACACACAAACACCCCTACCCCACCCACTTTATCTAGGATTTTAATAATAGAATTCACACAGAAATTAAATCTCTGTGTGGATATATCCAAAAGAGACAAAGAATATACAAATTAAGATAACATTGCATTTGTATCAGTCAAAAACTGGGCATAATACACTTTCTTACTCCAGTCTTTGTAAGCACATTTCATGGCTGTGGAATTAGAGAGACTTGTAAGGAGCATTTGTTGGATAAAACTGTTTTTCTTAAATCCATTTCCATATCCATTCTATGTCTTAAAGCTTTTTAGTTCTACACCCTTAAAATCCTATTCCAGTCACCATCTTGGCTGGTTGCAATTAAAATAAATAGTAATCCTGGGGTCATCAGGATCCACAGAACAGCAAGGTTCTCTCAATGGTATGTAGTACGTTAAACAGTACATACACTGGAGTGGGAAGTTTGTCCAGTACAGTACATCCCTTGTATCCTACAAGAGTGTTCTTGGGAACAAAGTATTTCTGTATTTCAGCAAGAGGTTATTGAAATACAGTAGAGCAGTGGTTTTCAAACTTTTTTTCTTGTGACCCAGTTGAAGAAAATTGTTAATGCCCATGACCCAACGGAGCTGGGGATGAAGGGGTGAGGGCTGCGGGGTGGGGCTGGCAATGAGTGGTTCAGGGTGTGGGAGGGGGGCTCTGGGCTGGGGGAGCAGGCTCTGGGGTGGGGCTGGCAATGAGTGGTTCAGGGTGTGGGAGGGGGGCTCTGGGGTGGGGCCAGGGATGAGGGGTTTGGAGTGCAGGAGGGGGCTCCGGGTTTGGGGGGGGGGGTCAGGGCTGGGGCAGGGGATTGGGGCGTGGGGTTGGGGTGTGGGCTTACCTCAGGCAACTCCCGGGCAGCGGCGCAGCTAAGGCAGGCTTCCTGCGTGTCCTGGCACCGTGACCGCACTGTGCCCCAGAAGTGGCCAGCAGCAGGTCCAGCTCCTAGGTGGAGGCCCGCAAGTGGCTCTGCGCAGCTCTCGCCCACAGGCACCGAGCTCCCCAGCTCCCATTGGCTGGTTCCCAGCCAATGGGAGTGCAGAGCCGGTGCTTGGGGCTGGGGCAGTGCATGGAGCCCCATGGGGCCCCTCCCGCCTAGTAGCTGGACCTGCTGCTGGCTGCTTCCGGGGCACAGCACGGTGTCAGAACAGGTAGGAACTAGCCTGCCTTAGCTGGGCAGCACTGCCGATGGGACTTTTAACGGCCCAGTCAGCCGTGCGGATCAGAGCTGCCATGACCCAATCCCTTCCATTCCGTGACCTTGTACTGGGTCACGACCTGCAGTTTGAAAACCACTGCAGTAGAGGGTTCAAGTGTAACTGTGAGCAAAGATGTACAGCGTTACCATAACACAGCAACTTAACAGAACAGATTCTGATACACATTCTAGGTTTACTCTTAAACTTGCATGGCACTCTGGAGCCAGATGTTAAATAACTTGTTTCCACTTGATCACATGGAAGGAAAGCCCAATTTTCAAAACACTGGACACAGAAGGAAAGAATAATCAGTCCTACATGCCAGCAACATCTCTGTTCACTTTTCTTGGAAGTCTAGCTCTTTTTTTTTGGTTAAAACTTAAAGACACAATAGAACATGAGCATGAAAGTGAAAATTACTACTTTGTAATTAAATAGTAGTCAGACTTCATTTCATACAGCTGTACAGAAGCCATAACAAGTTTTAGGAAAACCAGAGAAAAAAGTGAATTACAAAAATGAGTAATAAGTACTAATGCAAAACACTAAAATAATTTCACCTAATTACTGGTTCATAAAAGTGGTGTTGTTGTAGCCGTGTCGGTTCTTAGGATATTAGAGAGTCCAGGTGGATGACGTAATATCTGTTATTGGACCAACTTCTGTTGGTGAGAGAGACAAGCTTTTCAGCTACATAGAGTTCTTCTCCAAACCTGAAGAAGAGCTCTGTTTAGCTCAAAAGCCTGTCTCTTTCACCAGCAGAAGTTGGTCCAATAAAAAAATATTACCTCACCCACCCTGGTTCATGCACGCAACAGATATGGACAAGTACTTCATCCCACGACTAAATATGGAAAAAAAATCTAACTGGGAAAAATCAAGGGGCTCTAATTTGGATTACAGCTGCAGAGTTAGCAAATGAGGGATGTATCATGCTATGATAACATTTACATTGAATGTCAGCCAAAATAGACAGAAGCCAAGATGTTAAAAAATGGATGCCTACGGTTAGGAGCCTGAAACCATGTTTAAGATCCTAAATAAACTGCTGGATTTTCAGAAGTGCCGAGGTCCCTGCAGCTCCCTTTTACTTCACTGGGAACTGCTGGCTCCTCAGCACTTGAAAAATCAGGCCACTTATTTAAAAAGCCTAACTTCATGCATGCATATTTGAAATTCTTGGTCAATGCTCCAATGACAGAGAGAGAATGCGTGAAGACAGTCAATAATATGGGGAAGCAGTCAGCCCTTTCCTCCTTCCTCCTATAGTCTTCTAGGCATTCTTAAATTTGGCACTGCAGATTCTAACAAGGATACTTTGGACTATACTCCCCCAATGCTATTTGCCCAGTTCCTAAGGGCTATGTCACAACTTCCAGACCTACTTTGGGTACTCATGGTTATGGTCTTGAAGCATGGTACTACAGGATGCAATACTTCTGAAAGCAGTTCTTTAAGAAATTACATTCTATCATTGGAAATAACCTGCCTATGTGCACGTAAGACACACAGGGTTGGAAATTCAAACTTTTCTTGACAGGGTAGGTTGGCATAAAGATAAAATTCTAACTCATACTTCTTTATAAAGTCTATAGAATTTTCTCCCCATCCCAAGCTAAATGTTCCAAAATCTTTTTGTAACAAATAAGATACCTACACAAAGTAATATTTTGCATGTCTATCAAGATCTCAGTGTGAATGCAGTGCAGATTAGAAATGGGAATGGAGCTTTTCAGCGGTAGATTACTTTTTCAAAAATCCAGATCTGGTAGTGACTCAGGGCTGCCACCATCTCACAGAAACTCAGTACCTTGTGTGACATGAGTCTCACTCCAGTCCCCAAAGGACAAGTGGAGCCTTTCCACACAATTCACTCACAAATGACAGCCTCGCTAGCAAAAAAAAAAAAAAAAAGCCACGTAGTAACTGATTATGGAAAATTAACTACTTTCAATTCTCACCCTTCTAGGTGGCCTCTTCCTGGTCAGATTTAAGGCATGTTGGCAGGCAGTATAAGGAAATCTGCATTGCTGCTGCCCAAACTGTTCCTGTTCTGTGAAGAGACAGAGAACTTCAGTCTCATAGGCTGTCAGTCACCAGCTTTATAATAATTAATTTGCAGGTCGAACTTTGTTAACCCAGAGTTAAGGTTCAGCAGAAATAACACTAATCTTTTGGAAAATGTTCTTAAAGGATTGCCACACTTTTAAAAGTAAAAAACAAAAAACCCTGAATTTTAGTAGCTCTGGAAACCAAAAATTAACATTGCACTTTAAAATTAACCATCTAAGAACTAGAGATGTAAAACCCACCTTTGTCCATCAAGAATACACAATTTCATTTAATCAGCAACATAACTAAGAACACTTTGTGGTAGAATACCCTTACTCTCACTTGTAGTATATTAGAAGACATTTAATAAAAAAAAAAGGGTCAGAGAACCAGCCCTCTCTCTAATGACTATTCAGCTAAGGCAGCGTGAAGAGAACTTATTCCACCTGTGGTTAGGAAAAAAAATCCAGGGATTCTGAAAAGGACTTTAGTTGAATGATCTTGGGTCTTGTCTACAGACTAGAAACACTCTACAACAGAAGAATAGCGTACTGTACTAAAAAGCCCCTTCTAGCCAAGCCACTTCCATTTCCGAGCTTCAAAACTGAGGACATCGGAAACACACAGACTTGCGGGCTGTCTACACAGACCAGTTTAACTAAAGGGCGTGATTTTAACCACTGCAAAATCCTGTGTAGACACTTGTTTTGAAGAATTTCATCTCAGTTTAGCTTAAGTCAATTCCTTTCTGACTTAAGATAAAAGGAAATAAAGCATTATTAAAATATAATTGTTTATACACGATTTTGCATTGGTTTCACTAAAGCTTTTTTTAAAAATGATCTAAGTTAAACAAGTGCAACTTTCTCATGTAGACTAATTAATAGAGTCAGTATTTTTTTCATTCTTAATTTGAGTATGATATGATCTGTGAGACTGTTACAGTTCAAGGCCTGATCTCATAGTTTTTCTGTGTTGGGACTCCTGGACTTCAAATGGGAGTTTTGTATGGAAAAGGCAACAGGATAGAGAATTAACATGATGGCTCAAATACATTTCACTTGGGCTATCTTTTGGAGACCATAAATGTGATGATTTCACTATAAAGTATTGTTCCACATGAATTATTAATACGATTATTGTTGCATCACATTAAGTTTAATAAACAAATGATGCTAATTGTAAAGCTCCCAGACACACTCTTGGCCATTTTATTTTTCTGTAGTTTCTTCCATGTCGAAATGCTCCTTAGTTTAGTGATAGTTAAAACAATGGAAAACCATTGAACAAGGACTAGACTGAACGCAAGCCTGGGCAGCTGCAGGGGCCAAGGGGTTTCCCACAGGTCTGATAAACGCAGGGGCAAGGAATTGATTGGATCACAGGTGTCTGTGTGACACAGAAGCACCAGAAACACCTCAGAATGACAGGTTTCAGAGTAGCAGCCGATGAAGTGAGCTGTAGCTCACGAAAGCTTATGCTCAAATAAATTGGTTAGTCTCTAGGGTGCCACAAGTACTCCTTTTCTTTTTACCTCAGAATGAGACAGAGACGGCAATAAGGAAGCCTCAGAGGAGCACTTGCAGCATGTCCCTGAGAAAAAGCTAAGAGATCTTTGGAGAAGAGTGCTATCTGGACAGAAGTTTGGAACTGGGAGCAAAGAAACTTTATCCAGTTTGATTTCCACTTTGTCCAGGAAAACAGTACTTTATTTTATTTGTAAATAAAACAGGATTGCATCAAAGAAATACCTGACTCCATCATCAAGTTCTCTGCTTAACAGAAATAACCCACAAAAGTTTTGTGATAAAACTCCAAATTTTGGCTGCTTGCATCAAAAGGAATAACAGTATTATCTTCTGCAAGGACCTCCATTTGAAAATATCAAATATGACTGCTTCAAAATACAAAGCTAGGAGATATTGAATGGGTAATTTTTACTAGCAGGAAGTTCTGTAAGATGAACAGAATTAGAAAAAAAGAAAACTAAATAATAGAGGAATGCAGCTTTGTTTCAAAATGTCTTTATTTACTTTTCTTTTTAATTTAGTAGTGCATCATTTTGAGTGAAGTTTTTAGGAGGTGATTCTTCACATCAAATTTTTGTACTTATTTTGCAATGGACAGAAAGCAAATGAAATCAAAACCTTTCTTCATAAAGTAGCTCAAATTACTAAATTAAAGTTTAACAATATTTCTATGCTGGCTACCGTGAAACCTTATGGATAACTGTATAGCTATTACTGTATGTATCCTAGGAGACCAAAGCGATCTTATGTTTAAAGACTTAATTCCCTACCCGAGTCCTAATACAAATCACATGGATCTATAAATAAAACAAGTAGCCTTGACAAAGGAGAAAGTTGACTTTTTATTTTGGGCCAGAATGTATGTTAACCTTCACTTATGGCTTATTATAAGCATATAGTTTCCTATTGCATATTACCGTCCTTCCCTCCCTGTGTCCCCCACTCTTTTCTTACTACAAGGTGCTAGAAATCTCTTTTTGGCTTCCTAAATTATATTATATATATATACACACACACATACATATACATATACACACACACACACACACACACAGAGTTTTTTTAAAGAAACTTGGATTTTTCAAACCAGAGTGGCTAGAATTCTCTGATCTTAAAAATATATCTTGTGAAAATTACCAAAACGGTCTCCTGTTCTTAGAATCTAAATTCAGATTACTGACCAAACTGTCCAGCAAGATTATCCTGTAAAATACAACAACATGCAGAACCTAATAATTTAGGAAGGCATCTTCAAAAATACATATTTTTTCAAAATGAAATAAAAGGGCATAAAACAGCTAATTTGAGACAGATCAGATTTGTGTAGATGTTACATCTTGTCTGAATATTTTGTGCATTTGAAACATGCAGCATTTGAAAATATTTCCTGTAATTCTTGTTTGTCAGGCACATCACTGGTTCTAACATAGATTATCTAATTGTAAGTCCAACCTCTGAAGCACAATTTCTTCAAAAATGCAGAACAGAACATAGGAAACACCCAGGTAGGATTTCTTACAAATCCTCTGCAGACAGAGAGGCAGACAGCAGAGAGGATGTATTGCAAAACCTGTGAACATAAAGCATGCCAGTACCCTTCCTTAATCTTTTTTAGTCACATATTTTTACCCTTTCATTTCAGAATTTTGACAGAAGTATAAACATACCTGCACAATATGAAGGAAAAGAAGAACATACATTGTTGTTCCCAATGGAGAAAGAGGATATCACATGACGACAGTGAACTTCAAGGGAAAAGGTTGTCAGCATGCTGGTACAAGTGAATACACCAGTGGGTAATTAAAATAGGACCAGCCCCCTCTGTAACTACTGGAGTGTAACACAGGCTTTGATTTATTTAAAGCAAGTAAACACATCTGATCTCATAACGCTGTATGATGCTGGTCCAGCCTCAATAGCTAGAGTTCCAATAAACTAGAGTGGCACCTGCCAATGGTTAAAGGATCTGTATTTAATATGTCTTTTTTCAAAAAATAAATCAGATGCTAAAATTAGCTTCAAGCAGAAACTTGGCCTACAAGTTCTCATGAACATGTAATGAAATAGCATCATGATATGTAATATGCAGCATTTTAAAGACACATCAAGAGCATGTATGTATCACAGATAGCAAGAACAGTGCCATAATACCTCATGCATATTAGCTGTAAATCACGGACAGCATATTTCTGAGCCACTGTATTACATCCTGTCCTAGTGTGTTAACAATATTACGTAAAGCCTAGTGTGATGGAGTATACAAACGCCACACTGGGCTGGAAAGGGTTAAAGGACAGTACTGAGCCCTGGTAGTCCCACCCCGCTGCAGGGCCCAGGTAGCCCCTCCCCCCTGCAGAACATGCTGCTACTGGAGACAGGGTTGAAAATGGAGCAACCCAGCACAGAAAGGGAGTCTGAGGATAGTGTGAAGGCTCCTGACAAAGGGGCCGGAGAAGCCTTCCTGAAGAAACAGGACTGTATGCTGAGCCCAGTTAGGGCTCACGGTTTGGTTTCTTTTTCATTTTCTTTTTTTCCCTTATCCGGGACCAGAAGCTGAAGGAGGAAAGCGGCAGTAGGAAGTGACCAGGGAGGATAGCTCAGAGAGCCCCTTTGGAGGCCAAACACTGCTGATACTCCTATGGTCACAACCCTTTAGAGGGGGCAGGCCCAGGCTCCCTTACCACAGCTCCGAAGGCTGGGTGTGCATTAACCACTAGGCCACACAGTCCATCAAGGACCCAATTATACCTGGCCTGACCAAATAATGGTCCAAGAACATTTAATGTCTGTTTTCCTTCTCTGCACCCTTTTTTATTTAAAAAAAACAAACCCTATTATTAAAACAGGAGATTAAACACAAAAGTGATATTAAAATTCTCCCACAACTTTGCGTAGGTGATGAAAATATCTCAGGACAGTTTGATCTTATGTATCATTTGTGTTATAACATCTAGTCACAATGGAAGAATTCAGCATGGAAAGCCAGCCTTACACCTGAAAATTACTCTGCTTTTGTTGCTTCAGTCTCTCTCACAGAAGTCTGTTTTGTATTTTTAACACTAGATATATTGCATACTAGCACAGCTATTAACTACAAACTATTACCTCCTACTACATCAGCCATTATTTTTATAATGCTGAATATTTCATTTTTGAACTTCAATATCCCCTCTTTTCCAGTTTAATATGTCACAATTATAATAAACACTGTGCTGTACATAGAAAAAATGTATAATAAATGCAATAGGCATCTAAAGATGACATTTACTATCTCCTTTAAAGATACATGCTTATTTCTGATTCTTTAGTTCACTTTATTAACAAATGCCAAACAGCAGAAAATATGCTCTGGTTCTAAAGGGCTCAAATTCAGCCTCTTGGGGTTGCTTCTACAGACTTTTGGGGACACTCAGGAGCATAGTCTGGTCTCTATGCTGAGGGGGTACTTCCCTCTCAACAGCTGTCATGTAATGATTAAAGTAACACAAAAGTGGTTCCTCTTTTTCCTTCCAGCTTGACAAAGGCTCATAGGAATGACATTGGAGAGGTGTCATAACCAAGGGTGCTGGTTCCTTCCTAACTAGTAAAAAGGACCTACACGGTCCAGATACAATATCTCCCTGGCTGAGCTCTGGAGCCGTCAAAGTTAAATACAAGGGCTTGTTGGGCTGAGAGTGTCATCCCTGCACTCCCACAAGATAATAGAAGGGACATGGAAGGTGTTAAAGAGACTTTGTCCTTCAATTAGTGATGACGGTCTTACATACAATGGTGCATCTTATATATATACACACATGGTCTCTTCCCCAAAGAGCTTACCTTCTCCAAAGCAACTGGAAGTGGAAGCTCCCTTGAGGTATCAAGGGTGAAACAGGAAAGCTCCCTCTGCTATAAATGAAGGGAGGAGGTAGATAGCTAGGGCTTTCTTTCTTCTACTGTTTTCTGCCCTTCGATAGGGGTGTACACAGAGGTGACTCCGTGACCTAGCACTGCAATAATTTCTGTAGGCTATCCCGCCACACTAGAGGGTTTAAAGAGAAGGAGAGAAAAGAAAGATGGATCCAGAACAGGGAGCACTAATGTATGGAAGAACGTAGCTGTTTTTTACTACTTCCCCTTTCCAGAAAACCATACACATCCCATATAAGCCACTTTGTAGGATCTTAAATGGAAATACTTAACTCATTTTACAATTCCTCAACCTTTTTCTTTATATGGGAAAAGCTTCCTTTCAACTTCTGCAATCTTTATGAAAGCTGAAAAGAATCAGCCTTTAGCAAGCTAAGAAAACAAAGCAAAATACAATCAAGGCAATCCCTCCTTTTTCTACCTTTGGATTTTTCTGTGGTAAAAACTGTGGTTCTTCCATTGATATTCCTTCTTGCATTCACAAAACTCAAATAACTTTGTGCTCCTACTCTCAGCTATCAAACTCAATTTGGCCGAACACGAAACAGAATAACATCTCAATTTATAAGCCATCCATCTCCCTCTCTAACAGCCTCATACAAAACATTCATTTATACGTGCTATGGGGCATGCATAATTTAAAACTGAATGGGAACTTCAGGCGCGACAGTCTCCACTGAAATGTTGTTGACTAGACTAAAAGCATTTCCTTACAGACACACAGATACCAAGATAAGCCTCTGTGGCTTGTCACTGTAGTCACATAGAATCATAGACTATCAGGGTTGGAAGGGATCTCAGGAGGTCATCTAGTCCAACCCTCTGCTCAAAGCAGGATCAATCCCCAGTTTTTTCCCCAGATCCCTAAATGGCCCCCTCAAGGATTGAACTCACAACCCTGGGTTTAGCAGGCCAATGCTCAAATCACTGAGCTATCCCTCCCCCCATTGCTATGCCAGGAGATCTACCGCCACTTTCTAAAGGAATGCCTAGGGATCTCTGGTCCCACCTGTCCTCTTCTATCAGCTACCCTGGGATGATATAAACATTTTTACATATAATTAGCTCTCTGCCCATCCACTGTAGGTCAGCCATTTCCAAATACAAATGGTAACATTAACTACTGTTTCCAGCAGTGTCTCTACTAAACTAGGTCTCTACTTAAAATAATTAATTAGCATGTAATGTTTTATATGTAACAATTCCTGATCTAATAGTGAAATCTTTACTTACAGGCATCTGTTATTTATGTTTACTGATACCAAAAGTTAACAAAATCTCAGTCCTTGTGTCCTTTTCTTTCATATTAACTCACTGTGTTGTGGGCCGTTATCCAGAGTCCTTCACTTACCCAGCTGTATTAACTGCATTGCAATAAACCTACTAAGACAAAAAGAAAGGTAATCATTTTTTAAAATTGTGAATTTTTCCCCCATTGTGAAATGTTATGGTTTATTTGCCCATTTCTTGCAACATTTACAAGAGTTTAAAGTGCATTGGCTACGAATGCCTAATGGAGGATTGCACAGATCCATACATTTTAAGGCGAGATGAGACCACTAACTGAACTTCTACATAACACAAACCAAAAGTAATTCCTGTAAGTAGAGGAAATTATTCTTGTAAGAATGTAAGGGAATACTACTGAGCCCAATAATTTGTGGCTAAACCACTTTCAGAAAAGCACTGAATTTAAAGACTATGTAGATAAAGAGATGCTGAATGTACTACTTGCTCTGGTAACCTCTTCCAGTGGTAAAATTACCCGGACTTTTAAAAGTTGGATCTTGTTTCCAATTCGATCTTAAACTTCCAGCCACTGGATCTTATGCCTTTGTCTACTAGTTTAAGTAAGTTTGGTATCAGATATCTTCTCCCTGTGTAGGTACTTACTGACCAATCAAGTCAGATCTTAACTGTCTCTCTGGAAAAAGGAAGAAATAACTCTTTAAGTCTGTAATTGTAAGACAAGTTTTCCAGACCACAAATCATTTTTGTAGCTCTTTTCTGAACCTCCTCTAGCTTTCCCCAACATCTTTTTAAAGCATTAACACCAGAACTGGACACTGCATTCCAGTAGTTGTCTCATCGATGTCATATACAGAAGTAATACCATCTCTCTACTCCTCTTCAATATTCCCCTGCTTCTATATCCAAGGAGTGTGTTAGACCTTTTTGCCACAGAACTGCACTGGAAGCTCATGTTCAGTTGACTACTTATAATGACCCCTAAGTACTTTCAGAGTCCCTGAATTCCAGGATACATCCTGTAACTATGGCCTACATTCCTTGTTCCTAAATGTACACCCTTGCATTTGTCCATATTAAAACACATGCTGTTTAACTGCATGCAGCTCACCAAATTATTCAGATTGTTCTGTGTTCGTGACTTGTCCCCATTATTTATCCATTGGGAACACCAAGAAACTCTGCCTAAGTGAATGGACACAGAAGGTCTCAAACACTGATCATGGAGATTAGCCTCACTAGAAAAATGGCCTGGGTGAATTCCTTTTCTGCTGGGTGTTTCTACAAGGCATCTCAGTCTATGAATATCATCTATCAAGGCTATATAAACTACATCACTCCAGTACTTGTCCACTTTGGTCTTTTAGCCTTGGTCTCTCCCTGTCTCTTCCATTTCCTCCATCTTCTACTTTTATGTAACCTCCTGTTATTCCTTTAAGCAACCTGCCAAACAGCAATAATGAACATAGAGTGATCATGTACCACACTGTCTATTCAGTTAATGCCAGCTATCTTTCATATGTACATGACATTCTTCATCTTTCCAGTGTAACAAGTGAATTTTGTTTGAAAATCAATTATCCTCATGGCACATGAACTCAATTAGTTTCTTATAATTTTGTTTTTAAGAGAAGAAAATAATGTCAGTTATCAAAATGGAAAAACTAGGCAATATTTACTCAATTTTAAATAATTCTCCACAAATGTAATATTATTAAAATCCTCAAGATGCAGAGCAGTAAAACTCTGAGGCTTGTTTATGAACAATCAAAATTCTGTTGTGAGTAGAAAATTAGACTATATTAAAGACTGATCAAAAACGTTTTTCAAGCTTCTTCCACACTTCAATAGCTTCAGCAATTTAATGTGAATTCCACTGTACAGAAACAAGTATCATTGCCAGCTTAAATATGTGAAGTAATTCTTCTGCACACCAGTTCAAATTAATATTTGTTACCTTCTGGCAAACAGTCAATATCCTGTCTATACTCTTCAGAGATTTTCATGAACTTGGGTTTCTCCCAAACAAACGTCTAGGCAAATTCCAAAGGTATTCAACCTTACTTTATGAGGATGACAAAGCAACAGCCACCTTCCCAGCTGCTAAATACAAACAGAAAGTGGTTGCTTCAAAACAATTTAAATCATATAGGTAATGTAATCTCTGACATACCTTCTGTCTGAGCTTACTGACAGAAAGACTGAACCATGTACCAAACAGCCATTTGTTACCACATAAAATAAGATTTTTCAACCACACTGGCTGCACTGTCACAAAACTAATCACACGGCACTTATATTCTCTCTCTCATGCACCTTTTGATGCTATCATTAGCAAATCTAATAAAATATTCAGATCAATAGGTAGGTAGGGTGACCGGGTGACCAGGTATCCGGTTTTCGACCGGAACACCCGGTCAAAAAGAGACCCCAGTGGCTCCAGTCAGCACCACCGACCAGGCCATTAAACGTCCGGTCAGCAGTGCTGCGGCACTAAGGCAGGCTAGTCCCCACCTGTCCTGGCACAGCACTGCACTCTGAAAGCAGCCAGCAGGTCCGGTTCCTAGGCGTGGGGGCCACGGGCGCAAAGCCTCCTGCCCCCCCCCCCCGCCTACTAGTGTTGGACCTATTGGCCACTTCCAGGGCACGCACAACGCGGTGTCAGGACAGGCAGGCAGCCTGCCTTAGCCCTGCTGTGCTGCTGACTGGGAGCCACCCAAGGTAAGCCCCAAACCCGTGCCCCAACCCAGTGCCCCAGTCCTGAGACCCCCCAGTCAGAGACCCCCTCCTGCACCCCAAAGCCCTCATTCCCGGCTCCACCCCAGAGTCTGCACCCCAAGCCCAGAGCCTGTACCCCCTCCTGCACCCCAAGCCCCTGCTGCAGCCCTGAGCCCCCCCAAACCTGGAGCCCCCTCCTGCACCCCAAAGCCCTCATTCCTGGCCCCACCCCAGAGTCTGCACCCCAAGCCCAGAGCCTGTACCCCCTCCTGCACCCCAAGCCCCTGCTGCAGCCCTTAGCCCCCCCAAACCTGGAGCCCCCTCCTGCACCCCAAAGCCCTCATTCCTGGCCCCACCCCAGAGTCTGCACCCCAAGCCCAGAGCCTGTACCCCCTCCTGCACCCCAAGCCCCTGCTGCAGCCCTGAGCCCCCCCAAACCTGGAGCCCCCTCCTGCACCCCAAATCCCTTATCCCTCGTCTCAGCCCAGAGCCCGTCCCCCAGTCCAGAGCCCTCACACCCCACTGCACCCCAACCCCCTGCCTCAACCCACACCCCTCCCGCATGCCAAATTCCTTGGCCCCACCCCCCTACCCCAGATCTGACACCCCCAGCCGGAACCCTCACCCCCTCTGGTACCCCAAGCCCCTGCCCCACCCCAGTAAAAGTGAGGGAGGGAGGGGGAATGTAGTGAGCAGGGGGCAGGGCCTTGTGGAAGGGGCGGGGCCAGGGTGTTCGGTTTTGTGCCATTAGAAAGTTGGCAACCCTGCTTGGAAGGATTTAATTTTTAGTTGTGTATGTCCGGAAATGTTGCATTCACCATATCCACACACACTGATTAAAAAAAATATTTCTACCAATAATCAAAATTTATAGATAGCCAAAGTAAGAAAAATGCTGCTTGAAAACTTAAGAGTTTGATTTAAGGATATTTATTTTGTATGTTTTGAGGCGCAATGTTGACAATTTTGTGTTTTAATGCTTATAAAGCTTTAACTTCTTGAACCTCAGTTTCTAATGTCATTAAATAATTATTGTCTGGTCCTGTTCCTGCCCCCTCAATTTCCCACAGTTGTGAAAATTTAAATAGAAAAAAATAAGGAAAAAATGCTTAAAAATAATCAATATCATCAAAAATTACAAAAAAATTTGAATTTGCCACACCTATGAATAGGGTTGACCAGAGATATCATGCTGTCCTAACAACGCTCTCAGCACTTCTTGTAGTACACACGATAGATTCCCTGTGAACATCACATTGTCCATCTGTACTTATATACCTGCACTCATGGGATAGTTTCTGAAAATGACCTTAACACTTCATCGTCCAGGATACATCCAGCCACTACAAACCCTGATGGAGGAGTATAGTTTGGTTGAAACATTTCCATTTTGTTTATCTATGGATGTTAAATAGACTGCAAGGGAATGTCACCCAGAGGCTACGTCTATCAAGCTATTTTAAAAACAAGCAATACAATTCTTCTTAGGGATGGGCATTTTCTAGAGAACTAAGACTCTCCTCAGAGGTCTTGTTGCAAAGTCCCAAACAAACAACAGTCTTGTAATCAAGTCCAAACACAAACAAAATGCCCCCAGAGTTTCTTCTTCCAAAAGGTTCCTGCTGAGTTTTCAGTCTCTCTAGAGATCAGAAGTTTGTGGGGTACTCTAACCAAGTAGAGTTCTGACTGTGTCCGGTACAAAGAATATCAGCAGCTCCAGTCACAGTTCTGTGGGAAGGAGGTGGTTTAACTCCTATATCCTTCCCCAGCATGACCCAATAGGAAGGCCAGAAAAAGTCACAGCAATTCTGGGGCTACATTTCCAAGGATTCTCTCCCACTGGCCAGAGAAAGAAGAGGATTGCCCTGCCAACACTTCAAGGTTCCAGATGTGAGGCTTCCACAGAGTTAGCTGCGTACATCTTCTTCAAATCACAAAATGCAATTCCAGGACCACCCACTTCCTCTCTCTATTGTTGTTTCCTAAATCTGTGTTTGCAGAACCTCCCACCCTCTCCCCGCCCCGGAATATGATAGACTCCCCTCCACAGTCTTAAAGGACCCTCTGTAGCAATACTGATTGCTAGTATAACAGGGACCATTTACATACTTATTTTGAATGTGAGCTTTTGTTGTTCCCACAATAGGCATGAACAAAGACTGACTTGTCTCAGAGTAGCAGCCATGTTAGTCTGTATTCGCAAAAAGAAAAGGAGTACTAGTGGCACCTTAGAGACTAACCAATTTATTTGAGCATAAGCTTTCGTGAGCTACAGCTCACTTCATCGGATGCGTTCAGTGGAAAATACAGTGAGGAGATTTATATACACACAGAACATGAAAAAGTGGGTGTTATCATACACACTGTAAGGAGAGTGATCACTTAAGATGAGCTATTACCAGCTGGGGGGGGGGGGGGAGAAAACCTTTTGTAGTGATAATCAAGGTGGGCCATTTCCAGCAGTTAACAGGAACGTCCGAGGAGCAGTGGGGGTTGGGGGAAATAAACATAGGGAAATAGTTTTACTTTGTGTAATGACACATCCACTCCCAGTCTCTATTCAAGCCTAAATTAATTGTATCCAGTTTGCAAATTAATTCCAATTCAGCAGTCTCTCGTTGGAGTCTGTTTTTGAAGTCTTTTTGTTCTAATATTGCAACCTTTAGGTCTGAAATCAAGTGACCAGAGAGATTGAAGTGTTCTCTGACTGGTTTATGAATGTTATAATTCTTGGCATCTGATTTGTGTCCATTTATTCTTTTACGTAGAGACTGTCCAGTTTGGCCAATGTACATGGCAGAGGGGCATTGCTGGCACATGATGGCAGATATCACATTGGTAGATGTGCAGGTGAACAAGCCTCTGATAGTGTGGCTGATGTGATTAGGCCCTATGATGGTGTCCCCTGAATAGATATGTGAACACAGTTGGCAACGGGCTTTGTTGCAAGGATAGGTTCCTGGGTTAGTGGTTCTGTTGTGTGGTGCGTGGTTGCTGGTGAGTATTTGCTTCAGGTTGGGGGGCTGTCTGTAGGCAAGGACTGGCCTGTCTCCCAAGATTTGTGAGAGCGATGGGTCATCCTTCAGGATAGGTTGTAGATCCTTGATGATGAGTTGGAGAGGTTTTAGTTGGGGGCTGAAGGTGATGGCTAGTGGCGTTCTGTTATTATCTTTGTTGGGCCTGTCCTGTAGTAGGTGACTTCTGGGTACTCTTCTGGCTCTGTCAATTTGTTTCTTCACTTCAGCAGGTGAGTATTGTAGTTGTAAGAATGCTTGATAGAGATCTTGTAGGTGTTTGTCTCTGTCTGAGGGATTGGAGCAAATGCGGTTGTATCGTAGAGCTTGGCTGTAGACGATGGATCGTGTGGTGTGATCTGGGTGAAAGCTGGAGGCATGTAGGTAGGAATAGCGGTCAGTAGGTTTCCGGTATAGGGTGGTGTTTATGTGACCATCGCTTATTAGCACCGTCATGTCCAGGAAGTGGATCTCTTGTGTGGACTGGTCCAGGCTGAGGTTGATGGTGGGATGGAAACTTTTGAAATCATGGTGGAATTCCTCAAGGGCTTCTTTTCCATGGGTCCAGATGATGAAGATGTCATCAATGTAGCACAAGTAAAGTAGGGGCATTAGGGGACGAGAGCTGAGGAAGCGTTGTTCTAAGTCAGCCATAAAAATGTTGGCATACTGTGGGGCCATGCGGGTACCCATAGCAGTGCCGCTGATTTGAAGGTATACATTGTCCCCAAATGTGAAATAGTTATGGGTGAGGACAAAGTCACAAAGTTCAGCCACCAGGTTTGCTGTGACATTATCGGGGATACTGTTCCTGACGGCTTGTAGTCCATCTTTGTGTGGAATGCTGGTGTAGAGGGCTTCTACATCCATAGTGGCTAGGATGGTGTTTTCAGGAAGATCACCGATGGACTGTAGTTTCCTCAGGAAGTCAGTGGTGTCTCGAAGATAGCTGGGAGTGCTGGTAGCGTAGGGCCTGAGGAGGGAGTCTACATAGCCAGACAATCCTGCTGTCAGGGTGCCAATGCCTGAGATGATGGGGTGTCCAGGATTTCCAGGTTTATGGATCTTGGGTAGCAGATAGAATGCCCCAGGTCGGGATTCCAGGGGTGTGTCTGTGCGGATTTGTTCTTGTGCTTTTTCAGGGAGTTTCTTGAGCAAATGCTGTAGTTTCTTTTGGTAACCCTCAGTGGGATCAGAAGGTAATGGCTTGTAGAAAGTGGTGTTGGAGAGCTGCCTAGCAGCCTCTTGTTCATATTCCAACCTATTCATGAGGATGACAGCACCTCCTTTGTCAGCCTTTTTGATTATGATGTCAGAGTTGTTTCTGAGGCTGTGGATGGCATTGTGTTCTGCATGGCTGAGGTTATGGGGCAAGTGATGCTGCTTTTCCACAATTTCACCCCGTGCACGTCGGTGGAAGCACTCTATGTAGAAGTCCAGTCTGTTGTTTCGACCTTCAGGAGGAGTACTTGTAAAAATACTGACTTGTATTTTTTTACACAGATGAACATTTTGAATATTCAGCTTCTTAGTTGAAAAAAATCTCTATGTGAAATCTGAAATTCTACTAAATCAGTAAATTAAAGTCCAAAATATCTAGTTTAACAATTACTTCAAAATTAGACTAAATTGTTTTTTATTTATGTTTCTGATTAATCTTTTAAAAACTGGCTTTTTTTAAATAAGTTTGTATTTAATTATACTGTATTATAGTATTTTAAACCCCTTCATTTAAAATATTCCTTTACCTTATTTTTGTCCAGGATGGTACTTTTGCCTGCGACACCCAGTCCGATAAAACCTGGGCCTTAATCCTTCAAACACCTAGGAGTATGCTTAATTTTACTACAAGGAGTAGTCCCATTAAAATCAGTTAATGTTACATCTTTAAAATCAATGGGACTTTAAAAATCAGAATAGTAAAGTCAAGTATGTGCCTAATTGTTTACAGGATTGAGGACCTGAAGAGCAAAAAACTTAAAAAAACAAAGACCACACCCTAGCTAGGGCCCTGATCCTCCCATTGTGCTCCATGTGGATGGACTGCTATGCCTGCACAGAACCTCAATGAAGTAAAATCGGTGAAGTTAAAACACATGGAAGCAGTCCTTCCATGTGTTTTACTGAAGCTAATTCCCGCATTGCCTATTTTGCTATGGAATTTAGATTCTGATGATGGAAAAGAATCTGGAAGGGCAGACCTCTTACACCTGTGTGGAGTCCATTTGATGCCTAGGTGTGTCCAGTTATAATCCACAGAAATTCTTTACTAAATCAACTCCAGAAAGCTTTTAGTGAATACCTCTAATGGCCAGAGATGGGGCACGAGATTGGGAGGGCTCTGAGTTACTACAGGGAACTCCTTCTCAGGTGTCTAGCTGGTGGGTCACACATCCAGGGTCTAACTCGGGGAGGTGGGGGGGGGGGCAAACTTTTTGGCCCGAGGGCTGCATCAGGTTTCAGAAATTGTATTGAGGGCCTGCTAGGGGAAGCTGTGCCTCCCCAAACAGCCAGGCATGGCCCAGACCCCGCCCCTTATTTCCTCCCCCTCCTGCTCCTCGCCCCCCCCCGTCCTCGTCCCCCCTGTCCTCCCCCCCACCCCCGGGACTCCTGCCCCATCCACCCGCCCCTGCTCTCTGTCCCCTGACCGCCCCCAGAACCCCCACCCCTGACTTCCACCCCCCCCAATCCCTGCCCCATCCAACCATCCCTTCTCCCTGACTGCCCCTCGCCGCCCCATCCAACCCCCTCTCCTTCCTGACTGCCCCCCGGGACCCCTGCCCCCATTCAATGCCCTCATTCCCTGCCCCCTGACTCCCCCACCCCCTGACCATCACGCCCGAACTCCCTTTCCCTCTATCCAACCCCCCCCCCCGGTCCTGCCCCCTTACCGCGCTGCCTGCCTGGTCAGGCCGGGCTCTGCAACTGCGCTGTCCCAGGAGCTCACAGCTCCACTGCCCAGAGCATTGTGCTGGAGACACAGTGAGCTGAGGCTGTGTGGGAGGGGCCGGGGGCTAGCCTCATGGGCCAGGAGCTCAGGGGCTGGGCAGGAGGGTCCCGTGGGCCGGATGTGGCCTGCGGGCCGTAGTTTGCCCACTTTTGGTCTAACTGGTCACCATATTGGGATTGGGAAGGAATTTCCCCCAAGATCTGATTGGCTGAGACCCTGGGGTGGTTTTACCTTCCTCTGCAGCGTGGGGCATGGGTCAGCTGCTGGTTTGAACTATAGTAAATTGTGGAGTCTCTTTAACTTGGAAGTCTTTAAATCAAGATTTGAGGACTTCAGTAACTCAGCCAGAAGTTATGGGTCTAGTACAGGAATGGATGGGTGAGGTTCTGTGACCTGCAATGTACAGGAGGTCAGATTAGATTAGCATGATTAGGGTCCTACCAAATTCACAGCCACAAAAAAATCATCAAAAAAAGACTGTGAAATCTGGTCTCCCTCTGTGAAATCTCATCTTTTAAGTTCTTTTACCTTATGCTATACAGATTTCATGGGGGAGACCAGTGTTTCTCAAATTGGAGATCCTGACCCAAAAGGGAGTTGCAGGGGAGTCACAAAGTTATTTTAGGGGGTCGCGGTATTGCCACCCTTACATCTGCATTGTCTTCAGAGCTGGGTGGCTGGAGAGGGGTGGCTGCTGACCGAGGGCCCAGCTCTGAAGGCAGCAGCGCAGAAGTAAGGGTGGCAATACCATACCTTGCCATCCTTACTTCTGTGCTGCTGCTGCTGGCGGTGGCTTTGCCTTCAGAGCTGGGCTCCTGGTCAGCAGCCATTGCTCTCTGGCCACCCAGCTCTGAAGGTACCGCCGCCATCAGCAGCAACGCAGAAGAAAGGGTAGCAGTATCACAACCCCCCTACAATAACCTTGCAACCCCCTACCCCACAACTTCTTTTTGGGTTAGGACCTGTACAATTACAACATTGTGAAATTACTGGTGATGACTCTCCTTGTATCTAGTTGCTTGCCTGCATTAAAATAAACTAAAAATTGATACAAAGAGTCCTGTGGCACCTTATAGACTAACAGACGTATTGGAGCATAAGCTTTCTATTAAGATGTAGTCCATACTACAGACACTGAGAAACCATAGGCCACCAGGTAATGACTGCTGAAAAATGTCTCTTGCCAAAATAAGGAAGCAACCTATTTTCCCCAGGTGGCTCCCGGCGCTATGGGTCCAGTTGTGCTGTCAGTGAAATCAGTTGGAGCTTTACTAACCACTTTACTTAGGAAGACTGGACCCTATATTTTAAATGATGTAAAAGGCAGCAGATATAATAATCCATAGGCACATGAATAAATCATTCACACAAGAATTGGTGAATGGATGTCAGCAAAATGTCGACTGTGCTGTTGAAAGGGAAGTACAGTTAAAAATGCATTTTACAACATCTTAACAGTCACTCGTGCCAAATTTTCTTGAGTTAAATTTTATTTTTCAGAGCTACAAAGAATCCCCTGCACTGATGTGTGTTCAAAATGAATTATATTAAAAAAACTGCTTATTAGTGAAAAAAAACCTATATATTTGGAATCTTTCCCCCCACTTGTATTCATGTTTATGCTTTATTAAATTTTAGTATTACCACTCTGCATGACTACATTTCTTAAAAAAAGATATCTTTCCTTCTCAAAATTAATTTGCAGTTTGGCTGTTCTTCCCTGTTACAAAATCACGTAGTGGCATGAACTAAAAGTTCAGATCACTTCGTTTTCATTATCATCACAAGCAACCTAAGAAATGTTGCCATCAATAGTAAATTCACATGAAGCTGCATTCCGATGGCATGTTTTGTGCATAGTAATCAATTCATAACGCAATCTAATGTTTAAAATTCAGTTTATTCTTCAATTACTTTGCTAAATTGACTCTAATTTATTACATTTTCTGGTACATTTGATTTTGGATATTATGACATCCTGGTTCATGCCACTAGAGAGGAAACAAAATAGCCAGGATGCCTGAGGACAGATGAGAATATAATATCAACAGCCTGGAAAATCAAGAATATTGCTGTCTGTTTCTGTTACTATATAGGTCTTTTCAGCATTAATGCTAAAAATATTAACATTTCTTACTATAGAAATCACCATACAGCCATACCCTTGAAGGCCATTAAGAAGCTGCATCTGGTGCAGAATGTGCCAGCTCAGCCACTTAATAAGGAGTACATTTGACTGTAAGCTTTTTGAGGCAGTGCAAAGCAGAATGGGACCCGCATCCCAGGGCCTTTAAGCGTTAATGTAATACAAATAATAAATAAACCACCATCACAAGGGCTCATACAGTCTGCAATGGCTTCCTATATGCTTCTGGGTCCAATGCAAGGTATTAACATTGACTTTTAAAGCCTTACATGGTTTAGGACCTTGCTACTTGACACAATCCCTCTTCTCCAGGACCCCTGCAATACCTGAGCTGGAGCTAGAAAGCCCCACATTGTGTTTTTTGTGGCTATTGGCAGTGTTTTCAGTAGAGGGCCTTCAACTCTGGACTACACTTCCCCCACTTGCTTGGAAATTAAGTACATTAACCTTCAGGCACAGCATCAAACCCATCTGTTTACTCAGGCTTTTGCCAGAAAAACAGGATATCGTTACTTCAACTTGTCATCAGAAGAGATGTCTAATTTGCTTATCTATGTTATATTACATTTTGTATTTAAATGTATATGTATGCTGTAGAACACTGGGATAAGGACTTGTTTTTTTAAAATAAAAACATTGCGAAAGCTGGTAGTGACTGCGATATTTAGCTTGCCAGACATTTCCCATTATAAAAGATCCTTGCAACCATTTTCTGTAAAGTTTTAAACCCTTCCATTGTTTGCACTATCCCCTGAAATTCCATTCAGGATTGTGGAAACAAAAATTATTAAAAACTGCTATTTCTCTTCTCCCATTTGTGCTACTCAGGAAAATTTGGGCAACGTGCCAAAATAACTGAGAATGAACATTCTACGGTCAGGCACACAAAACTGCCACAGCACAGCACGCTCCACCCCCTCCAATTCCCCCCACTGTACTGGGAACACCTATGACCTGCCAGAGCAGCTGTAATGGAGTCAAAGTCAGGCTGGGCTTGACTTCCCCCAACCACTCCTACCCCCCCGGTCCCAACACATAGGCCCAGTAGCCCATTTCTCCCCGTGGGATAAAAGCTTCCTTCTGCTGCCATCTAATCCTCAAGCAGTACTGCAAGTTTGGAGTTCAAACCTTGCTGAACGGACCTCATGGGAGGGGGATTGTTATAGCTGGACATAAGGTAAAAAACATTCAGTTAACAGCAAGATTTTGATCATCAGTCGTCATTAATTCTCCTGGTACTTATTGCAGGAGTCCAGATGTCAACCCTAGTATTCTAAATTCTTATTAAGTTGATTACATTCTGCCAACTTAAATTCTTCCCTGAAGTTTCAACAGGCTATGGTATTCTTTGCCATTTCCTATTCTGAACTCTTTGTGAGCTGCTGCATTCCTCCCCAGCCATGTCTGCATTTCAGTTGTGGGTACATAGAAGTGCCCATAGTCGGTGTACCTTAGCCCTTGTGACTGCAGTATGTCAGAGATGCATAATTTATTTATGCTGAACAGCTCTGCACAAGGACATCAGAAAAACTGAGGAATCATCTCCTGTACCTCACAGATTGCAGAAGGAACCACCTTCAACAAGAAATTGTCGAATATTTCCACACACTGGAAGGAAAAAAAAAATCCGGAAACCTACCTGGAGATCATATAAGCAATCCAAAACAACTATAAAAAAAACCCTGATGACAGCCATCCAACAAAAACAAAAAATGGAACCAACTACATCTCCACAACCCACAGAACACCACTTCTAAAAGAAACCATGATACCAGGGCCACTACATGGATACTACATGATATCTCAACAGCATCAACTTATCAAGGCTATCCCTAACTGGAGCTGAATTATCTGTACTTTCCAAGGAACTGAACTTCTGCCCTGTCATAGAACCTGACACCATATTAACATTTGGAGAACTAGACGAATTCTTTCGCAGACTCCTCTTAGAATTCTTTCACAACAAAGATGACACCAGCTACAACTACCATGTCCCCACTAACAGTCATAAGAAAAAAGAATCATCTGACTGGACATCCCACAGCGGACAAAACCACACACTTGATCATTACAATGACTGCTTCAGGGAAAAAAAATTGACTGTGAAATCCTTAACAAACATCACATCCACCACAATCTCTCTACTGCCAAGAAGACAGCTATACAGTCCCTGAAATCCAAGCACCAGATAGCGATCAAACCAACAGACAAAGGGGGTGCTATCTTGATCTTCAACTATGATGCCTACGTCAAACAAGGCCAACCGACAATTCTCCGACACCATATACTGTAAAGAATTCAAAGAAGACACCACCCCACAACACAAATTATCCAGCAATTTAAGGATATTATCAAATTCTTTCCCAGACAACTCCAGAAGAAACTCTACAACCTCATCCCCCACCAACCTGCCCCAGGGACATTTTACATGCTTCCCAAGATACACAAACAAGGGAGCCCAGGCACACTCATCAAAGCTGGCCATGGCACTCTTATTCAAGGAATATTGGGAATCATAGCAACCATCCCCAAACCACTCATCACACAAGGTACCAGCTTCCTCCAGGACACAACTGACTTCTTCCAGAAACTCCGCAATGTTAATCACCTCCTTCAGAGCACCATCTTTGCCACCCTCGATGTCATCTCCCCATACACCAACATCCCTTCTAATGTGGCATTGCTGCCTGCCTCAGAGATCTACAAGACAAAAGACAACAAACAGATATCCTTCCCAAACACATCGCCAAATTCATCCATTTCATCCTCACCCGTAACAACTTTACGTTCAACAACAAACACATTTTGTCCAAACCATGGGAATAGTGATGAGCACTATGATGGCTCCCTAAAATGCCTCTTCTTGGGTTACCTCAAGGAAGAATTTCTGGACAAATGCAACACGGAACCAATGATACATCTGAGTTACATGGACAGATGACCTAAACTCCCTCAGGTTTCCACCACAACTTCAACAACCACCACGCATCCAGCAAACTCTCTCTGGAATACACCCATACCAGCATCAACTTCCTGGACCATGATCAGCTTCAATAATGGAAAACTACAGACAACTATATACAAGAAACTGCCGAATCACCACACTTACCTTCACAGATCCAGTAATCACCCCAGCAATAAAATCTGTTACCTACAGCCTGGCACTTAGACACAACAGAATCTACTCCAAGGAGAAAGTCCAGGATATACACCTTAATGCGCTTAAAACTGCCTTCATCAAATAAGGACATTCCACCGGAGAAGTAGATCGCATCATGGAACAGGCCACCCAAATAACCTGAGAGAATCTGATTCAATATGGAAAAAACAAAAAACCCTCCTACTGCACACCCCTAGTTGTGATATACCACTCCACACTGGAAGCCATATGGGGTATCTTTAAACAATTACAACCCATACTTGATAGGGACCATACCCTGAAAGAATTCTTTTCTGAACCTTCAAACAACACCCCAACTTCTCCAAGCTCATCATCAGAAGCAAGCTCCTCACAAACCAGGCCACACCAACTCAAAGTGGCACCAGACCCTATCAGAACAACACTGTAGCAGTGGAGAGAAGTCTACAGGTTTTTTTCAATCTTATCAACTCCTCCCACAACACACCTTTCAAGGTCCATGAGTCCTACACATGCCTATCACAACATGTAGTCTACCTTATCCACTGCACTAACTGCCCAAACAACAACTACGTGGATGAAACCAGACAAATCACTATGCTCCTGAACTATTTTTCTCTGTAAATTCATTCAAGACAAAAACCTGTGGGTGAATGCTTTTCACAAAATGATCATTCCACATCTGAACTCACACTCCTCATCCTCAAAGGAAACCTGCACAATGCCTTCAAAAAACAAGCCTGGAAACTTCAACTCATAACTTTGTTAGACACTAAAAATCATGGACTCAAAGACACTGGATGGATGGCTGGCTCACTACAAAAATCTATAACCCACAAATCCTTCCCTGTCCTATGACCGCAGAGGTGTTAAGTGTCCACTTCACCTTGAGTGGTCTCTTACAACATGTGTTAACTCCTTGTGCTAAACAATCTGTTCTACCTTGTCTTTAGCTGTGACACTCTGAGTACCTTTCCCAGATCTGAAGAAGAGCTCTGTGTAAGCTCGAAAGCTTATCTCTTTCACCAAGAAAAAATGGTTCAATAAAAGATATTACCTCACTCGCCTTGGCTCTCTAATATCCTGGGATCAACATAGCTACAACACCACTGCATGGAACATAATGTTACTCCACAGGTGTGAAGACAATAGTTAAGTTGACGTTTACTATGACAACTTATGTCAACTTGTATCATGACACTCTGGTCAGGTTGGGGCATTTCCCATAGCATGCAACAGAGGCTGACAATGTGCACCCAGAAGAGTAGGATTTATTTATAAAAGATTTAATAAACTGCTAAATCAATGGTAATGTACAGATAATGGTATTAACAGCTACAGTTGTTCCACAATACATCATTCACGCTAAAGAAAACATTTGGGGGGAAAAGAAGGAAGTTTTTAAAGTCAAAAGCTTGGTTTAAAATATTTTGCTCTAACAAAGAAACCATAATTAATATATGTTAGATACTAATCCTCTTCCAATCAATTTGTTAAAGCAGAGCCATTTTTTCCATTCTCGGATTTCAAAAACCACACTTAAACCAGAAACTTCTGGAGTTTTTAAGATCTGCAGAAATAAAGTGTTGCCCCTTTATTTAAAGGGGCTACCTCAGTTTTATTTCAAATATTGGAAAGTTGACTAACTTTTGAACAGGAAACTTGAAAGGCAAACATCCGTCCCCTATTAATGCAACCTTGCAAACCACTGTTTGTTCTTTAAAAGGGTTACAGCTTAACATCTGAATTCTAAAAGAATTCAGCAAAAAGTTACCCTGAAATATAAAACTCTCCTTTAACAAAAGAGAAGTCTACATACGTGTTTGCAAGGTGTTTGAATAATTGCACTTTATAGTCTGTCATTCTGTATTTCTGAAGTTATGAAAACTGAAAAAGATTAATGCAATGAAAATATTATGGATTCAGTCAGGGTAATATACACATATTAATTGAATTATATTAATTTTCAAATCTATTTAGTGTTTTCTACATTTTTTTGATGCAAACAAATACACAGAAACCATATGGAGTATTCTAGTCAACTATATTTTATGTAACAAATGCTATGGCAACTGAGGAGTATAAACACAGTAACTGAGTATCTTGAACAAACAATCTCTTTGATGGAGATATGGATCACACAGCTTTCATAGTTTAGGCAATACATCAATCAAACTTATTACTATGAAAAGTTAGTGGTAGCACTAGAAGATTAAAAGGTATTCCTGAAGATAAACAAGTGCAGGCAAAAGCAATAAGTTAATGAGCAGTGAAGTTTATCAAAAGTATTTTCTACCAGCTTTCTGTAAAATTTGTATAATAAAGTTAACTAGATATAAAAATCTTAAAATTAGAAATGACAAATTCTTAATGAATTAAAGAATGTGGAAATTTGACTTGATCTAATAAAAAAAATGAACTAGAACCACACACGAACTTAAAAAATAATTCAGAAAAGCTTTCCATTAGTGAGTCAATATAACTGACCCCAAACAAAAAAGGTCCTAAATTGAGCCCAGAATAGGAAAGAGATTGAAACTTGGCTGATAAAACAATCCTGGGTTCCTTCCTTCCTACTCTTTGGCAATTAGAAGTGATGATCCAAATGTTCACCGAAATTCTGTTTGTGAAGGAAGTTGTGTCACAGAGCATTGCAGCAAAATGACAAAAACAAAACAATTCAACAGAAAAACAGGACAATTGAATTCAGAACTGTATCTGTTTTTGGAAGACACGCACTCCTGTCAGCATGGCATCTATCAGGCATGTTTTGGCACATTTGGATTGGTCTGGCTTATCTGTAAGAGCCAGAAGTCAGATTCCTCTTGTATGGTGACCTCAGCTTCCTCCACACACTTCGCAGTTTCATTTTGTTTCCTACACCTTGTCTGAACCATGCTGATTATATAGTCCCTGCATAACACCAAACTCTGCTTCTGTCCAGAAGACTAAGTAGTGCATCAGAATCCCATATTCTGGGTAATTCACAGCTGAAAGCAGAGAGGTTGTTACAACCCTGAGTTTGTGGATAGTCACCAGGTTGATGTACTGGACCAGAACCACAGCTCTCATGTGCTTTTAAGCCTACTGTCTGGACATGACTCAGATTCATTATCTTTAAGTTTGGCCTTTCAGGCACACTCCTGGGTACAGAATCAAATGCTGGTACCCCTTTTGGGATGTGGAACCAAGCAGTCCAGCTGCCCTAGGTCCCAAGACCAGTGCTGCAAGGTGGGAAGGTCCCAGAGCTCAAGCTCAACTGTTTACACCATAATTAAACAGCCCTGCAGCCCAAACCCCACAAGCCTGAGTCAGCCATCATGGCCAGACACATGTTGCTAACGGCAGTGTAGACATACCCATGGAGTTCTCAGAGATAACTGCGAACAGTTCCAAGATTTCTTCAACTCGTTCATTAAGTATCCTATGGTGAATTCCATCAGGCCCTGCTGACTTGAATATATCTAACTTATCTAAATATTCTTTAGCCTAATCTTTCCCTATTTTGCCTTGTATTCCTTCCCCCTTGTTAATATTGTGTTGTGTTAAGTATCTGATCTCAGTTAGCTTTTTTGTGAAGACTGAAGCAACACCTCAACCTTCTTGATGGTGTCCATTATTAGCTCTCCTTCCCTACTCAGTAGAGGACCTATACTTTCCTTCATCTTTTTCTTGCTCCTAATGTATTTAATGAACCTCTTCTTCTTGCTTTTTATGTCCCTTGCTAGTTGTAACTCATTTTGTGCCTTAGCCTTTTTCATTTTGTCCCCACATACTTGTACACATCCTTAGCAATCTGTCCATGTTTCCACTTTTTGTAGGATTCTTTTTTAATTTCAGGTCATTAAAGAGCTCATGGTGGATGCCATGACAACATCAAGCAATATTTTGAAACATCCTACCAATAATAAATCTTTACAATAATTAAAATAATTTACAAGACTTATAACAGTGAAAAAACCTGCATTTCTTCTAAAGGTTTTGTAACAACTAAAAACTGATGGATGTCAGACTTCACCTGAAAGTTTCTCATCAAATATCTGCTTCAGGATAGTATGGCACTTTGCAACAAATATTACTGGCCTTGACACTTTTCAGATAGTTCCACTCTTTGTCAGAGTTATGCTTTTATGGCACATATAGATTGATGCAGAAGAAACTACAGTGCACAGCTTCATTTCACCCTCTCGTAATCCAAGATTTTTGCACCACTATCTGTTTCAGTGATCATTTTCCCATAGATTCTCTTTTTCTGCTTACATGGCAAGACAGCCTAGGTCAAATACATACACAAGCTATGCTGCTGATTCTCCCTTTCACAGCTATTGTATTGCCTGTTTTACTTCAGTGGAAAGCTTCCCCCAACCCCCACTCCAATACCAAGTAGAAGAACCAGACCTGATAACTCACCAGTTATGAGCCAAAATGTATTTCAAAGTGAAAAAACTGTAGAATCACAATACGATTTAGGCAGTACTGTATCTACGAGTGTACACGTGGACTAAGATGGACTTAATGCAGTACATGCGGCAAAAATTTAATTCACCCTATGTTCATTTCCATTTAGAAGCAGAACATAAACTTGAATATTCTATTGCATCTGATGTGTAAGAGTTGCACATACTGAGACAATGTGCAAATATCAGGTGCTTCCGCTGCAATTAGTTTTGCCAGACTAAATAAATTAGTAAATGATACTTTTATCTTTGTATTAGTGATGCTAAAACAAAGAAGTTCAGTTCTTGAGTTTATTCAAATTGTTTTATTTATATAAAGTGTTTTCCACTATACAAAAGAACCATATGTAGAGCAGTTGAGGGTCAATAGTTACAAAAATATAGATTTAACATGCAATCTCTTTAGTCATAAGTAAAGTCTCAGTAACTTGAGGAGAAAAAGTGTCTTGCAACAGAAAAAAATGAGTATGATGGGAAATATCTACTTAGTAGTGGTGAGAGTGTGATATACCAGGGTATAATCCATACTAATCAGTAACTGTGTCACCCCTGCCCTGTAACCTGGGGTGTCCTTTACAATGCCTTGCTGTAGTAGCTTCCAATCAGGACTGCTCACAAACAGTATCCAGCACATAAGTCACTCCCATCTATGTCTGTGGATGTTGCAGCCAGACAGCCACACCTTGGCTCCTATCAGCCTTAAAGATTAACACAGGGTGACCCCAACACACTCCTAGTCCCAGATTCCACCCTCCACCCCTGAAACGTATGTACTGTATTGCCCAGCCCTCACCTGGATAGTGCAAATATATTATGTCCGTCACTCCTTTAAAGGAATAATATACACACAACTTGTTACCACAAATAGTTACCCAGACACTTCAACTTGAACACAATAGATTAGATAATACAATAAAACAAATGTATTAACTACAAAGAGAAAAAATTTAAGTGAATACAAGTAATGAGGCATAAAAGTCAGAAATGGCAACAAGAAAAATAAAGATAAAATGCTTACTGGTGCCTAACAAACTATATTAGATTCAAAGCAAAGTTTTTTCATCACATGCTTTCAGCAGTCTTACTGAACAAACTCTTTAGGTCAGGACTCCTCCCCCAGAGTCCAATGGCTACTTCCTTTGTCTCTTCAGGTGCAGTGAATGTGATGGAGGGGAGGGGAGGGTGGAGGTGTTCACCTTGCCTTGAGGTGTTTGCCCCTGCTTTTTATAGTTTCAGTCCCTCTCTTGAAAAACATTTCCAGCTGGGAGCAAGGTGACAGGTTGTCTGTGTGAAAGGAAGGAAGGAAGGAAATGCCATGCCATTTCTGTGCTAAGATGTAGATTTTTTCCCCTGCCCCCTTTCCTGCCAAAGAACGGCCATTTAGCAGGTAATGGTCCATCAGCCTTGTTTACATCTGGCTGAAACATCATCTTACCCTTTGTCTCTGAGGAACTGGTTTGGCCACTCCCCAGACTTATCTAGAAAACATACTTTTAGTCAGGATTTCAGTTTATGTTTATAACTTCACATATAATGCTGCTATGTGCATTTTGCCATGGTATTATTGAACAGCAAATTATAAGTTTTGACGTAACTTAGAAGATATACTTCATACAAAGATTATTACAATAATGTGTTGGTGTGAACACAGGGGAATATTCTGTCATAGAGAGTATGTCTACACAGCAAAGAAAAACCTGCAGCTGGCCCATGCCAGTCAACTCGGGCTCGCTGGGCTGTTTCATTGCTGTATAGACTTCTCAGTTTGGGTCCCAGAGCTCCAGCTTTAGCCCGAGCCCAGAAGTCTACACAGCAATGAAAGAGCCCCGCAGCCCAAGCCCTGCGAGCCCAAGTCGGCTGGCATGGGCCACATGTGGGCTTTTCATTGCTGTGGAGACATACCAAGAAAGTACAGGGAAGAGAGGGGAGTAGATAAATATGCATTAAATCCAAAATGAACATAAAGAACTAGCCGCACAAGTTCTCATATTTCAACAGCTGTTACTTTGATTTTTCTCTGAGTAGGAACAACCTAACATGGTCCCTACTTATGTGAGTGATATACTGTAGATTCTCAGTGCACTATCCATAGGTTTAGAAGGATTCATTCTTTTTTTTGGTATATGTCAGTAAACATTGATTTAGCCATCCACACACATACCAACAGAAAAATATTTCCATCAGTAATAGGCAAAGTAAGAAGAATGCTGCTAGAGAACTTAGTTTAATTTAAGGATATTTACTTTATATATTTTGACATGTGATGTTGACATAATATTTTAAGTTATAAAGCCTTAGCTTTTTGAAACTCAATGTCTACTGTGATTAGTTGTTGACTGACCCATCATAATTTCCCGCAACTGTGACAATTTAAATTGATAAAAAATTAAGAAAATGTTTTAAAGTAAACATTGATATTATCTGTTGAAATTATTTTAAAAAAGTTAGTTTTGCCAAACCTGACTATCCATGAGTCATGTACAATTACCCACAGCCCATATGTCCTCCTTGAAATCTGATTTACTGTATAACCTACCACTACAGAGAAGTCACCTTTAAGAATCTATTCCTTGGCTGAGAAAGTCACTACCTGGTATGCTATTTGGAGAAAAAAATCAAAATACAAAAGGGCTTTTTAAAGTGTTGTTCTGCACACCAAGTGAAACAAGTAACAAGAAGCACCTGCACTGGATTCAAAAACATACCTGAACAGCCATATTTGGGGTCGGGAAGGAATTTTCCTCCAGGGCAGATTGGAAGAGGCCCTGGAGGTTTTTCACCTTCCTCTGTAGCATAAAGAAAAGGAGTACTTGTGGCACCTTAGAGACTAACCAATTTATTTTAGCATGAGCTTTCGTGAGCTACAGCTCACTTCATCGGATGCATACCGTGGAAACTGCAGCAGACTTTATATATACACAGAGAATATGAAACAATACCTCCTCCCACCCCACTGTCCTGCTGGTAATAGCTTATCTAAAGTAATCGTCAGGTTAGGCCATTTCCAGCACAAATCCAGGTTTTCTCACCCTCCACCCCCCCACACAAATTCACTCTCCTGCTGGTGATAGCCCATCCAAAGTGACAACTCTTTACACAATGTGCATGATAATGAAGTTAGGCCATTTCCTGCACAAATCCAGGTTCTGTAGCATGGGGCACAGGTCACTTGCTGGAGGATTCTCTGCTCCTTGAAGTCTTTAAACCATGATTTGAGGACTTCAATTGCTCAGACATAGGTGAGAGGTTTTTCGCAGGAGTGGGTGGGTGGGATTCTGTGGCCTGTGTTGTGCAGGAGGTCAGACTAGATGATCATAATGGTCCCTTCTGACCTTAGTATCTATGAATCTATGAATAAGCTTGACTGAAAAACAGTGGGTATGTCTACACTGTAATTAAAAACCCACAGTTGGCTCATGTCAGCTGACTACAGCTAAGGGACTCGGGCTAAGGGGCTATTTAACTGCAGTATAGCCGTTCGGGATTGGGCTGGAGCCCAAGCTCTGGGACCCTGCAAGGTGGGAGAGTCCCAGAGCTCGGGCTGCAGTCTAAGCCCAAATGTCTATACTGTAGTCAAACAGCCCCTTAGCCCAAGCCCCTTAGCCCAAGTCACCTGGCATAGGCCAGCCACGGGTATCTAATTGCAGTGTAGACATAACAAGTGAGAACTTACTTTGGGACAAGAAAATGTCAATTACTTTGGGATGGCAGCTAAAGCGTGACTAGAACAAAATATACCTACAGATGTTAGATACCAATATTTCACTTCCATATCAAAAAAATTCTCCATGCATTCCACCTTTCAAAGTAACTATAGTTTTGCCTGTATTTACATCTACCTCTGTTGCTTAGGAAAGCTCTGTGGCTACATATGCACCTCAATACCACCTAATAATTTAGTGTTCACACTCATTTTTAAACAGCAAAGAAAACCACAAAAGATAGAATTTGGAGTCTTTTGACTGCAGTAGTCATCTGCCACAAGTTTTAAAGGGGATACAGTTCATAACAAAGGGCTCTGGGGTTGTGTATCCTGCATTCAAGTGGAAGTAATGTGTTCTACATATGTTAGTACAGAAGCAACCAGAGCAATACCAAAAGAGGTTGCAAAAATGGAAGAGATAAGGAATACTGACTTGAACCTTATTGCAGTCACTGATAGCAACTGTTCTTATTCCAGCATCATCTTCTGATCAAGCAGTAAAAAGAGATGCATAACACAGACTTCCTGACATAATTTCCATTGGACCTGTGCAAGCTCTTGGAAGATAATGCACTACAGTTTCATATTCTCACGGCTATCACTAGAAGAGTTAGTAAAACTATAAGATATTTCAATATCACTTATATGCTCTCAAGGAAATATTTCTCTCTGTGCTTTGATGCACAACTGTGGGAAACTCCAATCATTTCCCCCAACAGCTACACAAAGAAGAAGATTTGACAGAACTACACCACTCCAGACAGGAAAAATTGAAACCTAACCCTTGCCTTTTTGCAACTGCTATTTTTTGATTCCTTGCTTCCTGCACACACCTCTTTTCAGTTGTGTTTTAATCCAATACATATATTGGTAGGTATAGGTACATCTTAAGCATCACATTTCCTTAATGTCTTTTTCTTTTCTGGGTATCTATCACTGTTTGTACCTAAGATTTTAGACCTTTAGAAGATGGTATCTAATTATGTAATGAATATGCGCCTCCGCAGTCACCATGATTTTTGCACCACAGCCAATAGTTCTTACATAAGTATTTGTCTACTCTAACTACCATTAGTTAAGTAAATGTTCCCAAACCTCTGCAATGAAATTTACCCTCACTTCACTAAAGGAATTGGGGGTGGGGGAGGAAACAGTTAATTGTCTATCTTCATCCACTGGACAACAAAAATCAAATGTGCAAACAGGAAGCTGGATATCCTCTCACTTACATTAGCCTATTTCCTAAAGCATTTCCATCCTAGACAACTTCCTGTCTAAACAGGATACCGTGACTTAGTTATTGTCACAATATCTGTTCTGCGAATTAGAAACTTTTATTTTTAAACTGCATCTTGAAGAAAACATTTGCCAGGTAAATTTGGGATGGTGACCTAGGGACAAAAAAGTATCATTTCAATGAAAGATCTATCAGAGTGATTTCAAACCTGGAGTTCTAATAGGCTTTCATCCTTCTTTTTAAGTGAAGGGGGGGAAAGATGGTTGAAGGCAGATGGAACATGGGGGGTGGGGGGGTCAAATGCCTGTGTCCGTGCAGCGTGGGGAGGGAGAAAGCAGCAGGGAGATTGGCTGAAGACTGAGCAACCCCCACTACCTGAGGCTGCTTCTCCTTCCCTGCTGCTGGAGTCCCAGCACTTCTCACAGTCTGCTTTGCAGACCGCTCACTGAGGTGAGTCAAAGTGGCATCTTCCAGATTGGGAACAGGAGCAGCAACATGGTGCTCAGCACCAGGCAGCTCAGGTGGAGCCCCATCCAGCCCAAGAGCCTTGGGGGTGAGCGAGGGGAGCAGGCTGGGAGGGGAGGGGATGGGAAGAGTGGGGAAAAAAGGGCAGACCCTGCTGCTTCCATGCCATCCCAGCAGCAGGGGGGGGAGTTTAAACTCCAGCAGCCTCCAACATGCGTATCAAGGAGAAGGCAATTTGGGAGTCCCATATTCCCCCTTCCAACAAAAAGTGACTGATAATTCTCCAACTTCTTGTTAACTGAGACGATCCAGCCCCAAGCACAATCCCACCCTGGTGCCACTCACCCTGATGATTCATGGGGGAATGTGCATCCCAACTGTGTTGCTCCTTTTGTTAGTCTTATTTTGAACACTTGCTAAATTGATTGAGTATAGTTCAGGCAGGGATACCTGCAAGCTCTGTAAGGGGCTGGGCAGCCACAGGACTGAGAAGAAGGAGGTAGTTGCTATTGTATGTTATGTACATACATATCAAGTTTCAGGGGATGGAGACAGAGGCAACATACAAAGTGGTCACATGCCCCCACAGAACCTTTCAATTGTGACTCCCCCCACCCCACCCCCATCCACAGTTACGTGTCACCTCTGGTTGAAGGGTTCCCTACTGTACATACTAATAAAGTATCCTAAGTATTTTACAGTATTGGGACCATAAAATGCATACATAGGCAGATTCAACTGACATTCAAGTCAAACATCTGATTTGTTTTTGTTATTTAGGGTAATGGAAAGAAATATGAAGTTTATATTTCAGAAAAAGTAGGGCCTCCAGAGATCCAAATGACCATATATAAGAATAGCAGTATCATTTCTGGCTTCATTGCATTTATTTTATTTTACTTTATTATCTGCTTTGACCTATTTCACTATGCCAAATGGTAGTACAAACAAAATTCAGATAATTTTTAAGAGGCTACAGTAGATACAGAGCAGTTTCACAACTTATTTACATTTTTATAAAAAGTGAGAATGAAACTACTTAACAGGGCTGTTGTGAGGCTTCATTCATTAAATTGTGGAAAAATTTGCTAAGTTTTTTCGGTGGAAGATGTTGCAGAAATGCAAAGTATTATGTTAATTTTTGAAATCTCACAAGCTAAATGCCCTTCCTCTGAAAGACTGCATAATTATACACATACAGCCATAACTTTTTACAGTATAATCCATAAACTATCCTACAAAAGTATATTTAGAACTTGATTACAAGTGCATTGACATTTAGAAACAAGAAAAATGCTTAGATCTTCAAAACACATGCTTTCTTACATTCTTGCTGTACTGAACAAACATGATCTTAACCAGATTAATATGTACTTCCTTGAAGCTCACGATTTCATCTCTTTCTTTTCCCTATCCAAAATACTAAAAAGGGCACATGAAATGAACACCTACCAGTTTATGGAATTAACATTCATTGACACAAATGCAAATCTAAAACAATATAATGGTTTACAACATAAAAATCATACAATCAAAAAACTCTTTTAACAATTAAAAACTATGACACGTTTACATTTTTGTAAAATATGCTGCAAATATGATGTCACGACATATGCAATCATATTGTCATCAATAAGACAACAGTACCGCTAACAGAGCTATGAGCTGGAAAAGTATCTTGGAGCTGGCATGCCCATTGGATTTGACACACACCCACACAAACTACAGGTTTCATGCAAAATATGAAGTGCTTTGGTATTAAGCATGGATGGTTAGGTTTATTCCACCAAATTTATTCCTGTTAAGCCTGGATCCTGCAAACACTTATGCACAGGTTTAACGTCAAACACAAAAGTAGACCCATTAGCTCCAATGAAAATACTCACGTTTAAAATTAAGCCCATGAATAAGTGTTTGCAGAATTGGGGCCACAAAAAGCATGCATTACAACATTATTTTTTATTGCACTATAGACACCATGACCCAACAATTACATAATTAAATAATGACAGTTGAAAGGATTTAATTTTCATCTTTAGAAGGCAATACACTTTCTGAACAAGTAACTCTATAGGTCTACTATAAGACAATTAAGAAGCATGCAAGTCAGTGATTTGATATTAACCAATTGTCATTGCAAATAAAAGTCAATACAGAGTTTTTAAATACGGAAGATCAACGACTGACTGAGATTTCATGTCCTCTGTTGTCTTCTACAGCTCCGACAAAGAACATTTTGCTTTTAAATTACTGCAGTTTTCTTTTTAGTTACAACATTTAATACTTAGTAAACACACTACATCTTACTGATTTCTGAAATCAATTTAGATTAATCCAATAACTAATAAACACTCTCTCTTTATATGTTTCACTTTTAATTTTAAAGTGATACTCTCAATTGAAAAAATGCATTGGTCTGAAAATGTTTTACCTCCTATTATTATTATAAGTGCAAGACTAAAATAAGAAAATCTATTTTGTTCCATTTTCTTGTTATGATTATACATAAAATTTTGTCAATTTCACTCTTTCCTCTGCACTGTCTATTTCAACTACATGAAGATTTATTTTAAAAAGTACAAAACTGAGATTATAAAACATATGAGTGAGCAGGGAGACTTAGGGGCTTGAAACTACTTTAACTTATCTTTTGAAGTAGATTAAATTTCTATGGGATGGTGGGGCTACTTTACATCAGAAGCTAACAAACTTGCTTGTTGTCAGCAAATAAGTACATAGATATATGCACAGATATATTTTGTTGTGGTGGTTTGACACACTACATGCACCACAGCCCTGATTCTTAGACTGTTCTGTGCAGGTGGACCCTTATGCCAATACCTTGAAGTTAGCAAGACTCCTGGGAGAGCAGACCCTTGGTGCCAGTGCAGCTTGCAGTACCATGGCCTATATTTCTTGTAATCAACAAGAACAAAAACATGGTGCCCACTTCTCTTCCAGAACTGGATCCATGGTTTATAGCTTTGTTTAAAGTGAACTAGTTTGTTTGTTTTTTAAAGTTGCTAGAATAGAACCCATTCATATATTCCATCACAAGAAGCAAAAATATTTAAAACCCAATATTTGAAAATCATTTTTCCTTTACTTACTTGCCCTGAGTTCAGGGTTCTCCACCCTGCCTGAGTTGATGATGTTACTAAATGCTAATACAGGATGAAGATGCAGCCAGATTAGGAAAACAGTACAGAATATTTTAGTTTAAAATAAACTTTAATTGTTACATTTATCCATGTATTTTAGTGATTTAGTAAAGGAAACAGTTATTGTTATTTTTTTTAATTATATAATTTCAGTTCACTTTAGACTAACAAAGTGGTTCTCTTTGCATTTGCTTCTCAGCCTGGTCTAACTTTCCATCACCAAAACACTGTATTATTTTATGTAGCACCAACCACAAAGGAAGATAAGATTCCTACTCCAAGAAGCTTAATTACAGAAGCAACGCTAACAGTGCTCTATTAAGTCATGCTAATGTTCTAAAATTTGTATTTAGATTATGTACCTTGTTTCCATTCTGAGGAAATTTGTTTTAATAAAGTCACAGCAGCATAAGGCACTACATCTTTATTTTCAAAGTGGATATGGAGCTGGACACTATTTCAAGCCATCTGATGTTTCTTCCTAAGCCTCCTTGATCTGCTATCTGCTTGTATACTTAGGATAAAAATTAGCAAACCAAAAGAAATGGGAACGAGAATAAATATCAGCCATTCAAATTGTTTATTTCATTAAATGAAGAGTCTAGCTCAGAATAGTTTCTCTTTTTAAGAATAGGTCAAATGCACTTACGATTTTGAATTTATTTTCAGAGACTATCATCAAACATACGCCAGAACTAATCTGTAACAAATATTTTAATTTTGTCTGAAGACCAAAAAATAAACCCACAATATAATGTAATTAAAAAAAGGAATTAAATTAAGCTCAGAAGTGCTTAATAGTGGATTTCTACAGATGTAAACAATCAAATAGTATTCATTAACAATATGGTAAGGGACAGTCATATTTGCCACTGCCACATCTAAAACAACTGGTTATTCACTTAGCTGACTGAATACTAATTTTTTTTTAAAATAAAGAATAATTTCTAAAGCATTCCTTGGAAAAATTCAGTTGTTTAGCAGAAGACCACCCTAGCTTTTACATTATTTTTCTAATAGAAAAAAACTAGAGCTCAAAAAAGGAAAAAGCATTTGTTATTTAAAAAGTAGACGTCTACATTTAAGTTCTGAAATGGCTGCCTGTTCTACATGCTTCTGGGAAAGTTTACATATGTCTATGGTTTTCTTTGGCAAGGTTGTAAAACACACAACCGTAATCCAGTTCCTGTAATAGGGGCTTGTTTACAGCGGTTCTTTCTTCCTCCAACACACTCAGTAATTCAACTGCTTTTCAGACCTTAGTGCTCTTTCATAAAATAATATCAAAGTAAAATAGATGTATTTCAATATCTGACAGAATAAATGCATCTGTAGTCAATCCTCTGTACATAAGCTAAAGCATAAACACATCAGTTTTGGCGCACATGCAATTTAGGATTAAGTACAGTCTTTAGCACATAATGACAGTTCAGGTTTGGGTAGAGAATTGTGTAGTTCTTGGAAGACACCTAGTGTGCAGTTCCATCCAGAAAATACCCATTTTTTCTCCTTCATTGTGTTTAATACCACAAGCACCAGGAATAAACCCCATTTCTTCTCTACAGGGATGAGAAATGGCAACAGCCAGCCACAGGGGGCAAGGTAAACCCTCTTCTCTCATTACATTTTTGCAACGATGACTTTGCCTTTGCTTTTTTCTATCCTCAGAATGTGTGGGTTTTGTTGTTTTTGTTTTGTATTTTCCCCCAAAAGGTAATGACAACTTATTTATATTCAAATAAAAATTTGAATATATATATAGACAAAGTCAAGCTGACGGTCAACAGACATATTTAGGCAGCCTCTGCTTGCAATGCAGGATTTATCCAAATCTTCTGTCTGAAAGGTATGAAACATGGGGGGTGTGGGGGGAATTCACAATCTCCCAGTTACAGTGATAGGAAATGCAGTATGTTAGAATTTGAAGGAGCATAGAGGTAATCACCACCAACATATCCTCAAGAAACAGTAAATCTGCCTCAAAATACATGTTAACTACTTATGCTGAACAATCGGTTTCACCTCGTACTTAGCTTTGACACTCTGAGTACGTTTCCAAGACCCGAAGAAGAGCTCTGTGTAAGCTTGAAGCTTGTCTCTCTCACTAACATAAGTTGGTGCAATAAACGATATTTTCTCACCCAGCTTGTCTCCCAGTAAGAGGCTGACTCACCCACTTCACAAATCTCTAACATGGAGAAGGGACTCAGAGAGAACTATGGGGAGTAGGAGGAAAAATCAGTATCTCTCCCCACCCAATCTTTGACCAGGTTGAGAACCAGTGGATATTGCGAATACTTTTATTTACACAAATATAAAACAAAACTTTGAACTAATCCAGAACTTCTGAGGTATGCATATTATTATCCTATATAAATACATGTTCTCATTACTTTTATCCTGGCCATACTCGCTGCATGTGTTTTAGGCCCCGAACAAACCTTGGGGTACAGGCTGACCCCTGTACCCCAAGCAAAGCCTCAGTGACCTCAATGGGGCACTATGTGGGGGTAGGAGTCCACCCAAGCAGATCAACTTTCAGGATTAGGACCCTAAAAGCAGTAAGCTCCTTTGAGGCAGGTACTGTGTCATTTTATGTGTTTGCAGAGTGCCCTGCACAGTGGAGCCCTAAACCTGACTAGAACCTTAGGGCACTGCCACCACAACATACATAAAGAATAATGGTCTTCCAGAGACAGAGAGACAGCACAAGGGGAGATGGAGGAGGAGATATCATTATCAACACCCTACCCCCATCTGCCACTGAGTGGAGACTGAGAGACTCGTGCCCAGGAAGAGAAGTGAGTAGTCATCATCATCATCAACCCACCCACACATCCTCCCCCAAAACAGACCCTGTCCCCGTGAGAGAGGAGAGGACCTGCCTCCCTCACACACACACAAGAAACAGAACTGGGGAAAGGAGAGAGATTATTTCCCTGCCTTCAGATTTCAAGCACAATCACTATCTGTGGTCCTGAGCGCAGGTTTTTACTACCCTGGTCTGATATTAGGCTAAAGTAGCAGCCAGTTGACAGAAGCCCACAGGGGTGGAGATGTCACCACCAGCTCTGATACAGAGCCCAGGAGGCACCAGCCAGCCCCCGAGCCCACTGGCAGCCCAGCGGCGGGGCACAGGGCATGGCGGCGCTGCGGCACTAAGAGCGCGCAGCCGAGCAGCGAACTTACCCCGACCGGCTTACGCCGTCACCTCCTCCTCCTCCTCCTCCTCCTCTCCGGCCCCAACTCAACGCGGCGCCCGGGTCCTGCTCATCCCGCGGCCGGGGGCCGGCTCTCTGCCCCCGCCCGCGGCGGCTCCGCCTCCCACTGTCACCGCCGAGGTCCTGGCAAGAGACAAGCGCCCAACTCCGGGCAAGGACTTCGCCGCACGCCTCACCTGGGCGGGCCGCCTCCTCCTCCGGGCAGCGCCGCGGCCCGAGTGACGGCGCGGCTCAGCCACTCAGCCGCCAGCCCGGGGCCGGAGGAAGCTCCGCAGCCAATGGGAGCGGGGCCAGGGCGGGACCCGGCTGAGGAGGCGACATCGGCCCGGCGCTGGGGTGTCCCCGCCGCTCGCCTGATTCCCGCCGCACACGCGCCCCGCGGGGCGGGCTGGGGCAGCAGCGGGGAGAGGTTAACGGGGAAAGGGCAGGTGGGTGTGGAGCCCGGGGGTAGGCGATGGGGTGCCGGGGAAGCGAGGGGGGGAGTGATGGGAAGGGGGCTTGAGGCGGGTCTGGCAATAACTGGATTTAGGGAATGGGCAATATTAGACTTGAGATGAAATGAGCGAGGGAGGAGCCCGGAGGAGACCAGGGCGAAGCAGTAGGAGGATGAGCGCTGGATACATAAAAAGGAGGGATTTTTTTCCGCTTTGCAAGCACCCCATTCTACGTTACCAACTGTGGCTAGCTGGAGGCCGCACTGGAAACAAAAATTAGCTTTTTTCAGTTCACAGGTTGCTCCTGTGTGCTGGGTTACACGCAAAGCGAAGCCACAGTTGCAACCACTAGTGGGGATGAGGGTAAATAACCCTTGTCTGTGTGTATATAAATCTCCTCACTGTATTTTCCACTTTATGCATCCGATGAAGTGAGCTGTAGTTCATGAAAGCTTATGCTCAAATAAATTGGTTAGTCTCTAAGGTACCACAAATACTCCTTTTCTTTTTGTGAATACAGACTAACACGGCTGCTACTCTGAACCCCTTCCCTTTTTGTAGCCTGGTTACTGTCATGTTCACGTTCCCCTCAATGCAGCTTCAGATCGTGCATTTTCACTGCTGGTCCCCCTTTGCCTCCAGCTTCCCTTCCCCAGTCACTGGCACCGGAGTCATTGCAACCCCACTCACCAGCCTGCTGCCGCTGTCCGCCCTGTGCTGGGCACCAGGGTGATCAGTGGGTAACCTCTGTAGCAACACCATTATGCAAAACTTGGGGGTGGACCGAGGGAGAGACGCCCTTTGGGATGGAGGCTTTGGGGAAATTGTTGGGGTTTCTCTCTGGGGCGGCGGAAAGGAGGCGTCACGTACCCAGCAAAGCCCTCTGCGCCCATGTTGAGAGACGAAGAGCCTGAGCACAGAGCAAACCCCGCCTGCCCCCCATCTCCAGAGGGGAATTAACACACCGAGGGAGAGGGAAGACCCTATGGGCAGCGGGTGTTGGGGGTGCCTCCTCCCCAGTGCGGCGAATCGGGGTCGATAAGGCCATGGGCGTTGGGGGCCTAGCCGCCACCTCCAGCACATGGGGCAGCAGCGGGGCCCAGACCCGGTGGAGGGTGGGCGGGATCCGAGTCCCCCTCGGTCTCTGCCCACCCCGGGCCTTGCCACAGCGTGGGGCGGTAAGAGGCACCCAGGGTAGGCGGCGCTCGCTTCCCCCCTGCCCCCGCTCCCAGCTGCGGCTCGCCCCGCCCCCGGCCCAGCCCTTCACGGGGTCCTCGCGCCCGCGGCTCCGCCCCTTCGCTCCTCCCTGTCCCCAGCCGCGAGCAGCGGATGGGCCCGGCCTACGTCTGTACCTGAGCCGCCGCCGCGGTGTTTCTGGCCTAGCGGGGGCCGCGCCGCATCGCCCTGCCGCCATGGAAGAGGACATGGAGCTGGAGAGGTGAGAGGGGCCCTCCGGGGTGTGTGTTCCCGGGCGCTGGGGCGGGGTGGGCCCGCTGTGATCTACCGCGCCGGCCTGGCGCACGCACTTGTTCCCCGTCCTGGTAGGCCCCCTTCAGCCCTGGGGGATGGAGCAGAGGGGTGTGGGGGCGGGGGAAGCGCAGGGATGAAGAAATGAAGAGTTTGGGAGCGGGGTTACCTGGGTAGTTCCCTCTTGAGTTTTAAAAGTTCAGTTCTAGACCCGCCCCTTGACATCCTCCTGGTGGGAAGGGGTCATGGGTAGGGTTCGTGGCCACTCCTGTGCCAGACCTTTGGGGGAGGCGGCCCCACGACGGGCTGGTGCTGGACCCAGTAAAATGCACATTCGTCATGTCCCCTCCCTTCTCAGTCTGGAAGTGCCTAGCTAATCTTTCTGCTGTCAGGTAACAGCAGCTGATTGAGAGCCCACCTACTCGCTGTGGTGTGGGGCTTGAGAAAGTAAATAACCTGCATTTGTAGTTCAGAGGGGCGATTAGAGAGCCTTGAAGAGAGAAGCTGGAGCACTTTTGTTTAGGTTTCAGAGTAGCAGCCATGTTAGTCTGTATTAACAAAAAGAAAAGGAGTGCTTGTGGCACCTTAGAGACTTAACCAATTTATTTGAGTATAAGCTTTCGTGAGCTACAGCTCACTTCATTGGATGCATACTATGGAAAGTATAGAAGATCTTTTTATACACACAAAAAGAAAAGGAGTACTTGTGGCACCTTAGAGACTAACCAATTTATTTGAGCATGAGCTTTCGTGAGCTACAGCTCACTTCATCGGGTACATACCGTGGAAACTGCAGAAGACATTATATACACACAGAGACCATGAATGGATGGGCTATTACCAGCAGGAGAGTGAGTTTGTGTGTGTGGGGGCGGAGGGTGAGAAAACCTGGATTTGTGCTGGAAATGGCCCAACTTGATGATCACTTTAGATAAGCTATTACCAGCAGGACAGTGGGGTGGGAGAAGGTATTGTTTCATGGTCTCTGTGTGTATATAATGTCTTCTGCAGTTTCCACGGCATGCATCCGATGAAGTGAGCTGTAGCTCACGAAAGCTCATGCTCAAATAAATTGGTTAGTCTCTAAGGTGCCACAAGTGCTCCTTTTCTTTTTGTGAATACAGACTAACACGGCTGTTACTCTGAAACCTGTCTTTATACACACAAAGCATGAAAAAATGGGTGTTTACCACTACAAAAGGTTTTCTCTCCCCCCACCCCACTCTCCTGCTGGTAATAGCTTATCTAAAGTGATCACTCTCCTTACAATGTGTATGATAAACACCCATTTTTTCATGCTTTGTGTGTATAAAAAGATCTTCTATACTTTCCACATATGCATCTGATGAAGTGAGCTGTAGCTCACGAAAGCTTATGCTCAAATAAATTGGTTAGTCTCTAAGGTGCCACAGGTACTCCTTTTCTTTTCACTTTTGTTTACTGTCTGTTGTTCACTAGTGCTGATTAAAGTATTGAAATTTCCTATTTTCCACTTTGTTGTAAAGAGACCCTACAGCGTTCTATGCCATATAATAAAAATTGAATCTTTTTTTTTTAAAGGGGGTTGCATTAATGTGGATGCTTACAGTTTCATTTACCTAAACATCAAGCCTGCATGGCCTGGAATATTTGGGAGGACAGGGGTCCCAGTTTACAGAACACAAACGTACTTGCAAGAGACCTTTGACTTTAGTTTGAGAAGTAGAATTGTTTTCCTATTCTTACAACATCAAGTATATTTTACTTTTACCTGTCTTAGACTATATAAGTGGTTTCCACATTGATGTTGAAGCATATACAGTATACTACCAAAAAACATTTAAGATGTACTTTGCAGTACATGGAAATAGGTACTATAGTATTCCAGGATTTCTGAGGCTGCCATTCTTTATGGGAGCCCTTTATCTCCCTATTGCAATATCATTCCTCTGTCCCTGTTGTGAGGCAGTAATCTGATTCCAAGTGGATGCATTCAGGAGAGTAGTTTATCACAGAGGGAACTCAGGTTATTAGTGAGAAAAAACAGGGGCATTGAAGATACTGCTGACTTTCTGTTGAATTCTGAAATCCTCTGTTGGGTTGGCGCAAGTTACCTCATTGTCTTACTCTATCCCATGGCCTGGTTATGATCTACTGGAAAATATAACTACCAGTCTTAAAAGTGAGACTAGTGTGCTCAGAAGACTTTTTGGGCATGTGGCCCACAATTGTGGAATTTGCTTCTGGGAAGACTATGAGCCTCAGTGTCTTCATAATAAAATGTAAACTCAACTTTTTCAAACTCCTTACTTAAGGAAAAGCATACTTGTATAAAATAAATAAATGAAACCTCCCTATTAAATGAAGAAAGATGGGAGATTTTCCATGATCACTTTAATAAACTTGTGTTGCATGCCAGTACCAGTTATGACTGCAACTAGATCACAGTGGAAGTTGGAAAATTAATAAGCCTTGTTTTGTTAATTGAAATGAGAAAAGCCTAATCTCTGACTTTGTATTTATTATAGTCAAATTGTGACTATGTTGACTGGAATAACTTTCAGGGAGAATAAAATGACTGATGCTTTACATTCTGTTTGGATGAGATCGATCATTCTACTATGCAAATTGACTTAAGTCATATCCAGACGAACACATTCAGTTTAAATGCAGGTTCATTTAGTTGACTGCAGTCATATCAGACCTCTGTTTTACTTTCTGGTTTGGAAATGGACCAGAAGCACCTACGTTACTGGTAAATCTTGTTGGTGTTATGCTACTTATTGTAGAATTGCCTGGGAAGAATGACTGAAATAATAGTTCTGCAGCATGACTTGTCAACACTACAACTAAACCATGTATAAACAGAATCTCATGTGAGATTACCTGTTAGCTGTATGTCTAACGATGATAGCATGGGTAGTGGCAAGGCAAGCTTCCCCCACTGCTCGTCCAGTGTGTCTCACAGCCAACTATAAGGAACTAACTTGATGGCTCCATTTACAAAAAATAACTTGTTGCCCCCACTGTCTGCCTCCAACTGATATAGTAGATGGGACAAAGATAATAGTTGTGCTGGTGGAAGTGAGGGGATAATCGGGCCTAAGAAAATTTAATGATCCATTTGCTTCTATAATTTTTCAGTAAGGCACCTTTCCCCTATGATCTTAAAAAACTACTACAACCGCACTGGTCTGACATATCAAACTAAATAAGAATATATCATGGTGAGGGGTGGTATTGGCAAAAGTTTGTGAAGGCCGCATTACTTGCTGTAGCAAATCTAAACTATACCATCATGACTTCTACATCTGCCACACATGTTACAGAAAAGCTATTTTAGGGATGTTTTTAAAGAGTTTTAAAAATATTTATTTGAGCTATTTTTAGGTGCCTTAGCTACCATGAGTCCAAGTGCTCAAGGAAACATACAGGTTTATAACAGTGACTTAAAATAGTGTTTTAAGTGTCTACAAGCATTATACATTTAAAGTTTGTTATGGACACCTTCTGGGTCTAGAGCACCTGCTGAGTCCCACTAGGAAGCCAGAAGTTTTCCAGACAAGGGAAAAAATTCTAATTATTTGTCCACATGCAGGTAAGATTACAGTCTGGTGGTCTGACAAGAAAACTTGGTTGTCCCAAGTTTCTGATAGTGACTTCATTCTCTCAGGCAAATTAAATTGAAAGATAGTTGCTGCTTTGATGGTCTAAAGCAGTAATACTCAGACTGAGGCTTGCGAGCTGCAGGTGGCTCTTTAGTGTGTCTCCCTCGGCTCTTTGCAGCTCATGATATTAAAACAATGTGTGATTTACTTATTAACCAATCAGGATGCTTTTACTATGTTACTAACCAATTGTAGTTGATAAAATAATAACACTTGGTTAGTCATTTTGCTGTGACTATATCCATCTATCTTCCCCCATCATTATAGATAGATATTCTCCCATCATTTATTTATATATTTTTATATATTCCTCCATCATACTATTTAAATATGAATCGTAGTACTATAATAAATGAAACAATGAATTCACACTACTGTGGCTCTTTTGGGTAATGTTGATTGCTAATATGGCGCCTGATCCACTGAGTTCTGATATCACTGGTTTAAAGACAGTGCTCTACATTCTGTTCGTTCTGTTTTGGATTATTGTGCCAGGTTTTCTCACTTTTATTCTCCTTTTTTACTGTCACTAACTCACTTGGTCTTATGTTCTGTATTTTTCTTGCTTTAATATAAATTAAAATGTTACTGTCACCAGGAATGATGGATGCTGAATTGGCTACCTCTTGTTATGTGACCCTTACACAGTCTGATATTTAAAGCAATAAAAAAGCAGTGACTACAAATACCTGCAGGTTGTAAATAAAGCTATGTTTCTCATTCACCTTTGCCACTATCTATGGCAAGTATGCCATAGAGCTATGCATGCTCCCCCCACTTCCCCTCCTCCCCAATAATTTCAACTCCTTTCTGATGGAAATTAGAGGCTGGCAATTTCCTCTGAACATCCTATTATTAATTGGAGAATATCCAGAATATAAATCTGAAACTTTTCATAGCCTTATTAAGATACTAGGCCAAATTCCAATTAAATGTAATTGATGCTGTGAGTATAACTTACACTTCAAGGGATAGGTATGCAGGGTTATAAAAAAAACTAACAGAAGAGTGTCAAAGTGTCTGACAGGGCTGGATTATTTTTCACCTCCACTGTTCTTACTTTTTCTTCCCTGTTCTACACCTTTGGCATGTTAATTGTTCACAACACCATTTATGTCCCTGCTCTGAAGATTTTGCATTCTAAACAATCAAATCTCCTACAGATAAGATACCCTACCTTGGGCCCTAGAACAACACAGCAAATATGCAGTCTTATGGGAATATATTAGAGGTTGTTGGAGAAAGCGTTGGATATACTTTTCCTCACTCATAATTTCTTCCACAGTTGCCAAAACATTTCACAACTCCTGAATAGCATGTCCTACTAGAACTGCCTTCCAAACCTAGTTTGCAGTGTCATCTATTTGAAATTGTTTGTTGTCCTAGGTGATAAGGCCCTTAGCATCTGGAATAAACTCCTTATAGTATTGTAAAACAATGGGATGTAATACTAAAAACAGTTTTACTTTTTGAAGTGCACAAGTTGCACTTAAAATCTAAATCCTTAAGCTATAAAATTACATGTTAGAAAGGAAGCACAATTTAATAGCTAAAAGTAATCGTTAGACTATAGATCTAGCAATCATGAGATCTTGGTTCTGTGTGTAGGTCTGCCACTTGACATGGGGTATGCAACGTAAAGGTGATCTGCCAAATAAAAACTGAGGATGAATTCCTGTGTGGAATCTTCCCTAATCAGACTGTGGGGGTCATTAGCACAGAAAAAAGCTTAAAATAATGCTTTTTTTAAAAGAAGTGATCTATTGTCAGCCTTAAAACTGTTCAAAGACAGTTTTCAGAGTAACAGCCGTGTTAGTCTGTATTCGCAAAAAGAAAAAGAGTATTTGTGGCACCTTAGAGACTAACCAATTTATTTGAGCATGAGCTTTCGTGAGCTACAGCTCACTTAGTAGCTCACAAAAGCTCATGCTCAAATAAATTGGTTAGTCTCTAAGGTGCCACAAGTCCTCCTTTTCTTTTTAAAGACAGTGGAATTCTAAATCAGGTGAGTTAACTCCAAACTCTCCTAAGGCATGCTTTCCATTTGATTCTTATGTGCCTATTTGGTATTTGTTTTAATCCTGTTTCTTCGCTGTTCAATGTGGCATTCCTCAGGCTCCATTTTTTGAAATCCCTTTTGATCAGTTTCTGTATATATCCATTTAATTATTTCATGTTACATCCTGGGTGTCCATTGTTGTTAATGTCCCTTATGTATGTACCTCTTCTTGCTGACTCTAGTACTGGCATTTTTGTCCTGTGCCAATGCTTGGACAGGTTGTAAAAATAGATGTCAGGATCCTTAGGTGTGTTGAAAAAACAACTAGCTTCTCCAGTTCCAATTACATTCATGTATAATAGAATGGCACTTGTGGTATCCGTAGCACTACCATCTTGAGTTCTGATCTTCAGAGCAAAACCGGGTAGAGCCTAGTCAGTTCTTGAATGTATTTAATGCTGCAGGAAGTGGTTTTGAATATTCAGTCACTACTGAATCAATGCTCCATCTGGTTCTAGGGGACATAGTATCTGAGCACCAGAGCGTAGCCTTTTATTTTATTTACAGTGAATTTTTTGATGTTGTGTTACACTGCCATGGGTTGGGCTCTGATTGCTACAGTTGCAAACTCAACATAGTGAAATTGCTTCTGGAGCTTTTCTCAAATTTGGGGACTCTAGGAACACACAATATCCAAGTGTAACGATCATATAAACACAATCACAAGTACAAAGTCTTATCTGTACTATAAGTTTTGTTAAAGTAATAGGCAAAGTTACAATTACCCGTGTGTTATCAGATGCTGGCGGCATGTGAGTGTTCTGTCAGTGTGCTGTCCCAGCTCTGCTCAGATAGCGGACACAGCAGACCTCGATCGAACTGCCCAATAAAACTACAGACCCATTTCAGTAGCGAAGGCACTTGGCCAGGTTTATTGTCGATGAAGCATGGTATTATGTCCTATACGTGCTACAAGTACATTTAACAAATGCATGCCCATGACAATGGATGCAACTCAGTGAATGGCCGAACTTTCCATTTCCCCCTAAGCTGGCCAAAGACACTCCCTCTGAAGTTCCTTTTTATACCCCAATACAAACAAGTTACGTACTGCCCCTCTGACTTGGCTAGTTACTGCCCCTCTGACTTGGCTAGGTACCACCCTTTACCATGTATATGTTGGTTCAGTCAAAACATCTCTATCCATCACACTGTCATCCTGACCTTATCTTTAAAAGGGGGTCAGTGTGTCCTTGTGTCATCTTTGGGGAGTGTGTGCACACCATAATTCTGTGTTCTGGTACCACCCTTCTCGAATGTGCTTGCAGGGGTGTCCTGTGCCTAGTGCTGCTTAGGGGAGTGTGTGTTTTTGCAATACCAGCCCTGTTCTGGCCAGGGTCTGTGAGCCTGCATGCAGGAAGAGCCTGACTTCTGCTCACAGCCTGCCTTTTGCTTTATGTTAGCAGGACTTGACCACTACTTTAGTTCATGCTTCAGGCTTCTTATACCAGGTCTCTTGTCTCAGACTCTCTCTTTCTACTACACCAAGCATATAGAAATCCTATGAAAACCTATGCAATTATAACTATAGTCATTGTGATGGTTTCCCCCTGGGGTGCCACCTGGAACTGAGGTACCACTGAGCCCCCTCACCTGCCAGTCAGGACTCCTCCTCATGCTGTTCTGCTGTGACACGCTGAAAAGCTCTGCAGCCTGCAATTTCGCCAGCAGTCATACAGATCAGGACACACGTAGCTGCAGTTACATACAGGCTATCTGACCAGCTCCTGCATAAGAAGGTTACACCCAAGGTAACTCCCAGCTCCCCTGGCACGCACCCCCTTTGGTGTATAAACCCAAAATTATACTGTCTTGCACTGGACAGTGATCTGTACACTATAAGCTCATAAAATTCGCCCCGTCCCTTAATGTGGAGAGGAATATGCAAAAGCATTTGCCCTTTGAGCTATGATTCCCATATGCTGCACTCCAACTCACTGGTTTAGATAAAGCAGAAACAAATTTATTAACTACAAAAGATAGATTTTTAGTGATAGCAAACAGATCAAAGCAGATTACCAAGCAAATAAACAAAAAATGCAAACTAAGCTTAATCTACTAAATAGATTGGATATGAATTAGCAGATTCTCACCCTAAGAGATGATGCAAGCAGGCTTCAGATTCTTAAGGGGCAAGCTGCAGTTGCTTTACAGCTTGGGATCCCCAGGTGTTTCATTCACAGGCTAGACATCCCTTTAGCCTGGGTCCAGCACTTCCCCCAGTTCAGTCTTTGTTCCTCAGGTGTTTCCAGGAGTCGTCTTGTGTGAGGAGTGAAGAACCACAGATGTCACTCCCTGCCTTATAGCTTCTGCGTATGGTGGGAACCATTTGTTCCAAAGCTTGGTTCCCAGACCAGTCTGTGGGGAAAATTACTGGCATCCCAAGATGGAGGCCAGCATCCTGTGGCCTGGTCACATGGCCTTGTAGAGTCAAAGCAGCCGTTACTTACAGGGTGTTTGGAGCATTCTCAGGACAGCTCACCAGGTGGGAGATAAGCTTCTCCTAAGGCCTGTTGTTCTTTCTAAGGCCCATTGCCCTGAATAGGACCTTCCCCACCCACTAACTAGACTGAAAGTCTAGTGGGCATTACCCAGGTGTAACTACATTTGAAATACAGATACATAGTCAACATTTATAACTTCAGATACAAAAATGATACATGCATGCAAATAGGATAATCATTCAGCAAATTATAACCTTTTCAATGACATCTTACGTGACCCATTTGCATAAAATGCATCATAATTATGCCATAATCATATCATAATAATATCACTGAAAAATATGGAGTGCAGTGTCACAGTCATACTCCCATCCTAAAAGATATTCTAGGGTCTGATGGAGCTCTTAAAAGACAATCATCAGTAGAGGAACAGTTCCTGCTGGGGTTTTCACATAGGTATTCCCTTGGGTCTTCCCACTCTTACCCAACCAGAGTACTCTCTTTTATATTGTAGTTCTGACCACACCTAATACCTTATGCACATGCATGCAGGTGTCAACCTTCTTTCCCTTATCTGAACTTCCACATCCCGTGAATATTGATTGGGATGCCCCATTTCTCATAGGTTGTTTGTAGTTCCTCTTATTCTCCTTAGCATCTACGTATGACATGTACCCTATGGTCAAGATAGATATTCAAAGGTCTTACAATCGGGTGTCTCGTGGTCTTGGACAATATGTTGCGGCCTATTGCAATACATTTTTCCATAACCTCACCTATTGGCACTTCTTATGCGGTAACCTTGCTGGCATAGGGTTATTCCTAGGTCATGCATACATGTCAAGTGTTCTAAAACCTATGGCCTAGTCTGGCTAAGCTAAAATCTTACAAGTCTCATCCTGTTGGCCTTGTGTTTCGGCCATGCTTTACTAATACCTAATGCACGCTCATCACTCTTAAATACTTAATCTTCTATTTCTATAATTCTACAATTTAATCTGTTTAGCATACAGGGTGAAATTCCTTCCTGATCCAGGCCTCCTGACCTCTGAAATATGAGGAATGATATATGCTTCAGCCTAGGTAGTGTAATGGTGGTGCTATTCTTGCTCCTATGACTGTTGACTTTGTTTTTGAATCTCATCCCACTTTTCTTCTTCAAGTAGATACAGCCGTGTGTGCTACTTAGGTGTGTGCATGCCCAGCGCACCAGAGCCAGAGAACTTTGCCCAGCAGTGCCCAAAGGGGCGGCACTCACGCTTTGTGCCCCGGGCAGGGCAGCACCACCCCAGCCCCCTCAGTTCCTTCTCACTGGGTGTGGCTACAGTCAGAGCTCCGTCCGGTGTTTCGCCCCCTGCTCATTGGTCTGTGTTTGAGAATTTTTTTCTTACATACAGCCGTTCGTAGTACCTCTGGGTAAGTTTATGTTAGTTTAGTTATAGTGGCTGTCTACTCTCTCACCAGGGTTCAAGCGCTGACTGTCCTGTGGGGCGGCCATCCCCAGCAGTGACCCCCATATTGATTATATATGAAACCCATCTATAAATGATAAATGAATGACAAAATGAACTAATTGGCTATAACAGTCTTTCAGATGAGTCTCTAATGGTCCTGGTCAAGTCATTGATCCCAGAGAATTTTTTTAAGAGATGTTAGTCTCTGTGTTCTTTGATAAAATGAGCCATCTCTAGTTTTGTAAGACGCTGTACTGATTTTGGTACCTGCTTTTGCCCACCCTGTAAATGGTTGCATTGTAGTTGTGAAGCAATTCCTGTTTGAGTGTTACCTGTATATGCAGTGTTGTGATAGCTGTGTTGGTCCCAGCATATTAGAGAGACAAGGTGAGTGACTTTACCTTGAATGGTCCCTTGAAATATGTGTGAACTCTTTATGCTAAAGAATCTGTTCCACCTTGTATTTCGCTGTGACACTCTGAGTCCATTTCCCAGACCTGAAGAAGAGCTCTGCATAGCTTGAAAGCTTGTCTCTCTCACCAATCGAAGTTGGTCCAGTAAAAGATATTACCTCACCCACCATGTCTCCATTCCCTGTATAGTTCATAATGCACTTTAGGATCCTGGCAGATCAAAGGTGCTATTAGAGTTGAAGCTAGCAGCAATAGCTAGAAATTACCTAACGCTTTCTATCATAACAACCTGTTTTCAGTTGCTTATATCTTAGTTGAACTTAACCATTCAGTCTAAACTTTTCATGCTAGGTTTCAGAGTAACAGCCGTGTTAGTCTGTATTCGCAAAAAGAAAAAGCTTATGCTCAAATAAATTGGTTAGTCTCTAAGGTGCCACAAGTACTCCTTTTCTTTTCATGCTAGGTGATTTTCAGCAAAAATGAGCCATCCCTTTCCAGGAACGAGGTTAGGGGAATATATGTTGTTTGGCTTGACTTTACAGCCTTAACTTCCTTTTTTTCTTCATATATAATATAAATTTAGGTTAGAGACTTTTTACACAAAGTATTCTTTGATCATCACTTAAAATATGCAGCAAAATTTTAATCATTCAGGAATATAAGAAGACTAGGGACCATCCTTTCCTGCAAGGAAAAGAACCTCTTGTTCTCACCAAACTTATCTCCCCAACAGACCAATCTATTGTAATTATTTTGGTCTTCTTCCGATCATTCAAAAATATGCAGGTTTTGGATGCTTTTGCTGCTCATATTATAAATGATGCCAGTATTACTAGTTGTGGCATTCCTTTGGGATCAGACCATGCATCAGTTTTATTAATTATAGCTCCCTACGTGCTTTGGGCTCTTCTCCTCATATGGAGGTTTTGACTGTTGTGTGCTAGTCCTTTCCTTCATTTATCTGGTATTGCTGTTCTAATAGTTGAATTCAGCAGTTGCAAGAACGTTTGTATTGTACCCAAGCTTTATAACTGGAGACAGCTAGGAGTGCTGAATCCCGGAGAGTCCTTTTAAAAGCCAATATAAAACCTATTTACACAATTGTGAAGCCTTTGGCTGATTTGTGAGAGAGTATAAATTCAGCATGTGGAAATACATTACATGGAAGATACTCTTAAGTGTTTTCCCTTTGTCTTTATACCACTCTCTTCAATTGACTTTTCATATTCCTTGTGAGTCAGGAGCAACAAAAATTAGTGTACTTAAAAGAGGATTATTATGGATATAAAGACTCAGATTAGCTAGGAAGAGACAGATCAATGAAAGACTGCTGGGTTGGGTGTCAAGTCAATCTGAGTTGCAATATCATTTATAGATAAATACAAATCAAAATGCCTGTATTTTGTGTGTGTTAGTTTTCATATAATCCAGTTCTATTTAGCTTCACTTAATTGATTTGTAGTGTTTCTAACAACATTTTAACTGTAGTTTATATTATTGTAAAAATATAATTGTTTCAGACCCACTTAATTCTTTCAGGTATGATTTAAATCATAAAATAACGTGAGATTCACTGAATTTTAATCTACCTTTGACACAGATCTTTCAAAGAACAGAATTACGAAGATATTTTGCAGAGTGCTGTGATGAAAGTCAACACTTTTACTTTTTGTTTTTCTATTACAATCCTGTCTTTTGAAGGTTTGGTATCCTAGATGTCTCTAAATGCATTATGTTCTCTCATGATACATAGCTTATCAACCTAGATGCAGATCTTTTTATTTTTTTTTATTCTCTCAAACTTGCCTTCCTCCACAGTTTTAAATAGCTTATCGTCACTCTCTCAAGGTAGAGTGGGGAAATGGCACTCTCAAAGGAGGAAATTTGGAAGTTCTCTACTGAGGCATTTGAAAAGGCTGTTTACAGTTTTCTGTTTAGATTTTAGGCATTGAAAGGCAGAAAAAAGGGGGTGGGCACACCACTCGTTTCACTATTCAGTATGTCAGACCTGAATTTTACTTAAATGTTATTGAGACTCGGTAAGATTGCCAAGAGTAGCAAGATGGATCACAAGATATCCCTCTGTTAATGTTACCGAAATAGTGTGGAAAAGGACAAAAGGGCCTGACATTAGCACAACACGAAAGATCATTGGGAAACACTGTGGGATTGATTTACAAAAGCGCATGCACAATTGCATGTCCTGACTTGCACATAGGAGGAGTTGTAACTGTTTGCAGATTGGATATTTGCTAATGCATATGAGCATTAGAAACAAATGGCAATTTCCATATGCAAATACCCAATTTTCATGAACAATCATGGTAATTGCATGTGTAAACTAGACACACAACTGTGCACTTACTTAAAAAACTAGCCCCAAGCTATTGAGGAACAAAGTATTGGTAAAGTCAAGCTGATAATCTTACCCCGGAACCTGGGGTCTTGTAGAGAACTTTATAACAGTGCTCTACTCATAAAGCCAACAGGTGGGAGATCTGACACAAGATTCTCCCTCTTCTGGGGCACCAATCAGTTATCCTATACTTAAATCCTCAAACCACACTGCTTCTGCAAAGCCTTTCAATAATGAATCCCCAAAGAAAAAAGGTGTGAGGTGTGGGTGTGTATGTATATGTGTGTGGGTGTGGGTGTGTGTGTATGTGTATGTGTGTATATATATATATATAAAATACCTGCAATTTTAAAAAAATAGACCTTTTGCTCCACTAGCATATTTGTCTGTCTGATGTAGATCATAAACCTTTTGTGGCAGGAACTTTTTTTTCTCAGTGTATCATGTAGCCAAAGAGCACGAAATAAATAAATAAATAAATAATAAATACTAGTGACTGATTTTGAAGATCTGACTAGGGAATTTCATGTCAGAGAGTTGCTTGGTGGAAATGATTATAATGTGGTAAAATGTTTCTGTGATAGTTGGATGGAAGTGGGCAGAAACATCTTTAATCTTGGGGAAACCACATTTTTGGTGCATTCCAAGGCCACAATGTAGCCACGCTCTGACATATATTCTGACTGGATGTATTTAGCAGCAAGGTCAAACTTTTTCCATTATTAAACAGACCAGTGCAAACGGACATCTTGACTGAAGAGATTAAAACCATATTTGTAGAAAATTCTTTATAAAATGAAATAAACAAAGAAAGGAAAGTCAACTCTGGCAGCTGAAAATATATGGAGGTAAAAAATTCCCCCCCCCCCTTTTTTTTTTTTTTTTACAAACATGTTCTAAAGGGAACCAGTAAAGACGTACTGTAGGACAGAAACAAACTGATACCCCAACAAGTGATGTTTTGTACCAGCAGGTTCTTATCACAACGGTCAGCATATCTTGATCAGCAGACATGAATTGTTATGTAACTGAATAAAATGTTCTCATTAGATGCTGAAAACCTGTTTAAACAAGTATACTGCAAGTGGGTGCATGATTGGGCACTATGATGATGATAAAACCACTAGTTTCAGAGTAACAGCCGTGTTAGTCTGTATTTGCAAAAAGAAAAGGAGTCCTTGTGGCACCTTAGAGACTAACCAATTTATTTGAGCATGAGCTTTCGTGAGCTACAGCTCACTTCATCGGATGCATACCGTGGAAACTACAGAAGACATTATATACACACAGAGACCATGAAACAATACCTCCTCCCGCCCCACTGTCCTGCTGGTAATAGCTTATCTAAAGTGATCATCAAGTTGGGCCATTTCCAGCACAAATCCAGGTTTTCTCACCCTCCGCCCCCCCCCCCCCCCCACACACACACAAACTCACTCTCCTGCTGGTAATAGCCCATCCAAAGTGACCACTCTCTTCACAATGTGTATGATAATCAAGGTGGGCCATTTCCAGCACAAATCCAGGTTTTCTCACCTTCCGCCCCCCCCCCCCACACAAACTCACTCTCCTGCTGGTAATAGCCCATCCAAAGTGACCACTCTCTTCACAATGTGTATGATAATCAAGGTGGGCCATTTCCAGCACAAATCCAGGTTCTCTCACCCCCCCACCCCCATACACACACAAACTCACTCTCCTGCTGGTAATAGCTCATCCAAAGTGACCACTCTCCCTACAACATGCATGGTAATCAAGGTGGGCCATTTCCAGCACAAAACCAGGCTTTCCCCCTCCCCCCCCCCCCCGGGACACACACACGCACACACAAACTCACTCTCCTGCTGGCAATAGCTCATCCAAACTGACCACTCTCCAAGTTTAAATCCAAGTTTAACCAGAACGTCGGGGGGGGGGGGGGGTAGGAAAAAACAAGGGGAAATAGGCTACTTTGCATAATGATTTAGCCACTCCCAGTCTCTATTTAAGCCTAATAATTTAGGCTTAAATAGAGACTGGGAGTGGCTAAGTCATTATGCAAGGTAGCCTATTTCCCCTTGTTTTTTCCTACCCCCCCCCCGACGTTCTGGTTAAACTTGGATTTAAACTTGGAGAGTGGTAAGTTTGGATGAGCTATTGCCAGCAGGAGAGTGAGTTTGTGTGTGCGCGTGTGTGTGTCCCGGGGCGGGGGGGGGGGGGTGAGAGAGCCTGGATTTGTGCTGGAAATGGCCCACCTTGATTATCATACACATTGTGAAGAGAGTGGTCACTTTGGATGGGCTATTACCAGCAGGAGAGTGAGTTTGTGTGTGGGGGGGGCGGAAGGTGAGAAAACCTGGATTTGTGCTGGAAATGGCCCAACTTGATGATCACTTTAGATAAGCTATTACCAGCAGGACAGTGGGGCGGGAGGAGGTATTGTTTCATGGTCTCTGTGTGTATATAATGTCTTCTGTAGTTTCCACGGTATGCATCCGATGAAGTGAGCTGTGGCTCATGAAAGCTCATGCTCAAATAAATTGGTTAGTCTCTAAGGTGCCACAAGTACTCCTTTTCTTTTTGCGAAAACCACTAGTGTTGTGCTTGCAAATTTAAACAATATAAATGGTAATAAGCCATTGGACTTGGATGGTTTATACCTCAGAATAATAAGATACGTCCGTGTGAGGATGTAGCAAACCAGTTAGCTTATATGTTCAGTCAGTCTGGTACCACATCAGAGGATTGGAGGGTGGTTTATATTACCCATCTATTGGTTTTTCTATTAACATGAACCAAAGGCCTATAAAACAGTTAGTCAACTCATTTCTACCTTAGACTAAAATTAACTAGTCTAAAGAGCAGACTAGTTTTTGGCTCAAGGTTGAAGGTACAGGAATTATAAATAGTAAGTTACATAGTTTTACAAAGTATAGATAACATTTTGTAATATGAGTAAGGCTATTGACAAAGAGTGCTATGATGTTGTCAAGGAACCACATAAATGCATCAGTCTTAGGTCTAGTCTACAGTACATGGTTAGGCTGATGCAAAGCAGCTTACATCAATTTATTTGTGTATGCATTTACGCTCAAATTGGTCTCCTACTACTGTAAGCGACCCATTATGCTGACATAGTAATATCACCTCCCCGAGCAGCATAGAGCCACAGTCAATTTATTTTACTCCTGGGGGAATTCTGTGCCACTGTGTATGTGCAGAATTCATGTCCCCCACATATTAATTTGCTTCCCCGCAGAAAAATGACTTTCTGACAGGGAAGCAAAGGGAAGCTGCAAGAGCAGCCACCCACTTCCTAGCTGCGCAGGTACATCGTTTCAGGCACCCAGAGCAACCGGCGGAGAGGTAAATCATTGCAGGGCTGGGAACACCCCAGCCTGTGGCTCCTAGCTTGAGCCAGGATCAGCTGCTAGTCCAAGCTGGGCTAGAGGCAGGAGAGGATGGGAATTCCTCTTCCCCTACAAGGAGTGGCTGGGGCTGTGTCAGACCCACGCATCTGGACCTTCCATACCCAGACACCCTGGCCAAGCCTCACCCCGTACACCCAGAACCCCCTTAGCCCTCCATACCCAAACCCCACCCCACTGAACTTCAACCCCTGCATTTGGAGCCCCTCTGCCTCCAGGCCCCCACCTGATGAGCCCCACCCCCCTGCAGCACCCTGAGCCCCCACATCCAGATCCCTACACCACTGACCCCCAACTAGCTGCACCCAGACCCCCACCCCACCAAGCCCCACTCCCCCAGTACCCAAACCCCCTGCTGAGACCCCCCTTCCCAGACCCCTCCACTGAACCCCAAACACTTTCACCTGGAAGCCACTGCAGAGTCCCATTGCCCCTGCACCTGGAACCCCCTTCCCCCAAAGAGCATCTGTGCATCCAGATCCCCCCACACCTAGATCCCCGGCTCACCACTGAGCTGCCTGCACCCAGATTGTCCCACACAGAATCCTCTCACCCTACACCTGGATCCCCCCACGCTGAGCCCCTCCACACTTGGATCCTGCCTTGTTGAGCCTACCTGCCCCACACCTGGTGCACCTGGCACAGAAGGGCAGGGCCCTAGGGTGTTTCTGGGGCAGGTCCAGGCCTTGTGCTGTGTCAGAATCAGGTACAGCCTCACCACTGAGTCTATGTCCCAGGGTTGCGGATAGAGAGGCTGCAGGGTGATCTCCCAGCTTCATGCTCCCCACAGCCAAGCTGGAGCCTCTCTGCATTTATTTATTGACAAATAAAACTTTTGGAATTTTGAATTTTCTGGTGCAGAATGCCCTCAGGAATAGTATTTAGGTCAACACAGTGAGTGTGTAGACACTGCGTTAATTATGTTGACACAGTCTGTCCTCCAGCAGCTGTCCCACTGTGCCCCACACTGACCGCTCTGGTCACCATTGTGAATTCCACTGTCTAGGGGTCATGGAGACCAGATGGTCCTCTTTCCCTTTAAAGCCCTGCTAATTTTTGAAATTCCTTTTCCTGATTTCCTGGCTTGGTGAACACACCCAACAGCTCTCCATTGTTGAATGCAGCTGCCCAATTCGCTGTACTGGTTACAAGCTCCAGACGTGCTCCTGGCTGGAGCAGACGAGATATTGGATCTCCTGGGCTTGTGTGGGAGAACAGGCTGTTCAGGCACAGCTATGGACCAGCTGTAGAAATGTCGACATCTACAAGCAGATTGCTCAGGAGATGCAGGAGAAGGGCTATGACAGGGACCAGCGGCAGTGTCAAGTGAATAACAAGGAGCTGCAGCAGGCATACCAGAAGGCCGGGGGGCCAAGCTGCAGACCTACTGTTTTTACAAAGAGCTGCATGCCATGCTCAGTGGAGACCCCAGCACGACCCCCAGCAGCCCCGTGGATACCTCCATGGAGCCCAAATCACAAGCCCCTGCTGTGTACACTGAGGAAGGGAGGAGATGGTGGATGAGGAAGAGGTGTATGGGGGACAGGCAACCTGTGGATCCAGCTGTGCAGTGAGCCAGGATCTGTTTTTGACTCCATCACAGTCCTGCCAGTCAAGCATGGTGGGGGTAAGGGATCTCATGTAAGTGTGTAGATAAATTTTCAGTAATAGGGATGGCACCCCCAAAGAGGCAGAACACATCTTTTGACTTTACTCGTGCTAGAAGAGGTAGTAGTACAACCAAGAGAGATAGAGTTGGTATCTGCTTTTTGTTCCTCTCCATAGCTAGGTCGGAGGCGGGAGGGATGTGGTGCAGTTTATTTACGTACACAGAGATGTCCCTTGAATCCTCCTGAGAGATCTTGATGAAACTTTCATGGAGGTACTCTGCAGTCCTCCCCTGAACATTTCTAGGGAGGGCTGCCTTTCTTTCTCTGAAGTAGGACACTTTCCCATGCCGCTCGGCAATGTCAGCCAGCACTGTTGCAGTACACAGGCTAGTAGCATATGGGCCCAGGCAGCTTGAGGACATCCAACAGGAGCTGTGCTCTCAGTGCCTTTGTTACCCTCAGGATTAAGGTATCCGGTAAAATCACCGTGGCCTGTGGAAAACAGCGCCAGTATTCAGTGCCATTGCTCTCTACAACTAGAATCACGCAACCGAGCAGTTCTCTCCTCATTTCCCCAACCCCAGGTGGGCAGGCCATATTCACTGTGGCAAGTGTATTGAATGGCACCGTGCACAAGCAGTCCACACCAAAAGCAAGAATGTAGTGCATAAAACTTTAGGGGAGCAAGGGAAGTGAGTTCAGCATCTTAATTTTTGCTTTCTATAGTAAATGCACTGACAGTGATACTACTGTGTGTTTTATCTTCAGCTGCTGCCACTGCAGCGGCCTTCAGGGTCTCCCCCTCCACACGCGTGGAATGCATGAGCCAGACAAGGAGGAGAAAGAAGAGGACTCAGGGGGACCTGTTTGAGATCCTGCAAGCCAGTACTGCATCAGACAGTGAGCACAGGGCTGGAAGATGAACATTGCAGACAGCCTGGAGAATGAAAGAGTGGAGAGGAGAGAGTCCAATAAGTCCCAGTAGGAAAAGGAGAGGGAGATGCACCAGGACATAATGGGCCTTCTCAGGCAGCACACGTGTGCTTCAGACTTTGGTGGACCTGCAGGTTCAACAATCGCATGCTCAGCTCCCTCTGCAGCCCAGCGAGAACTCAATATCAGGATCTCCCTAAAATTCCCTGTGGCATCAGGGGTCACTGCACTCTCCCTACCACTCCACTCTGCAGGATATTAAAGACAATCACAGCTTCACATACCTATACAGACCTCTGAAAGCCATGGCTGGTGTATGTGTAGCTGAAATGGACATGAATGTTCTTTCCCTTTCATAAGTTCTGTTCTCTTAATTTATTACGTTGTATTAAGTTTTTTAGTGTACAGTAGAATCTCAGAGTTAGAACGCCTCAGGAATGATGGTTGTTTGTAACTTTGAAATGTTCGTAACTCTGAACAAAAAGTTATGGTTCTTCTTCCAAAAGTTTACAATTGAACATTGATTTAATACAGCTTTGAAACTTTACTATGCAGAAGACAAATGCTGCTTTTATCCATCTTAATTTAAATGAAACAAGCATAGAAGCAGTTTCTTTACCATGTCAAATCTTTTTTTAAACTTTCCCTTTATTTTTTTAGTAATTTACATTTAACACAGTACTGTGCTGTATTGCTGCATTTTATTTATTTATTTATTTATCTATCTATCTATCTATCTATCTCTGTTGCTGTGTGATAGCGTATTTCTGGTTCCAAATGATGTGTTGTTTACCGGTCAGTCCGTAACTCTAAGGTTCTACTGTATTTGTTTTAAATAACACAGGGTTTTATTTTGCACTGATTTTACTACAGAATAAAATCCTATCTGGAACATAATTCATCTTTATTAGTTTATTAGCTGCCAAGTGCTCAGAAGTTCTGAACGCAACTAATTACTTGTTACTACACAATGTCACACAACTCAGGATCATTCACACATGCAATAGATACATTGACAGTGTTCTATTTCTGTATGTACAGCAATCATCACATGATTCTTGCCAAGCCACCAAAGACTAGGGCCATGTAGAGCACACTACAATAACACCCACTACTCTGGCTCACTGTTAAAATGGTCTTTCAAAGCCTCCTTGAGTTGTATAGCTCGGCATTGAGCTCTTCTAATGACCCTTGTATCTTGCTGTTCAGATTCAGCAGACAACCACTCCACCTCCATCACGACAGAAACTTTTCCCCCTTTGCTTCACATACGTTATGCGTGACACAGTGGGCAGCTATAGCCATTGGGATATTTTTCTCACTAAGGTCCAATCTTGTGAGTCAACAATGCCAGTGACTCTTCAAACAACCAAAAGACATTCAGCTCTCATTCTGCACCTGCTGAGCAAGTCTTCTGGAACTTCCCCAGTGTTCCAAGACTTAATGAAAATCAACATTAATGGTCCAGCAAGCTCCTCTGCCAGTGCTTGTAAAACTATTGGATGCAAATTATGTGGATCTGCTCATTTAAATGTCTGACTTTAGTAGCTTCTATTTAACATCCTCTGGAGAGACTAGTGGAATTGGAACTGTGTTAGCACCATATGATGAGACCATTTCATCTGTTTTTCCCCCATTTTACAGAACAGAAATATTTATTGAACGCACTTCTGTCTTTTCTGCATTATTATTGATAATTCTGTCATTTCCATCTAGTACTGGACCAATACCATTTTCAGTATTCTTTTTGTTTCTCATATATTTTTAAAACTTACCATCCTTAGCACTGCAGGCCATAGATTTCTCATTGTGTCCATTTGCTTCCCTTATCAATTTTATGCAGTTCCTAACTTCTGATGTATATTCATTACTATCAATTTCCCCTTTCTTCCATTTGTTAGGTATATTTTATTTTTTAGAGTTGCCTTCACATCCCCTCTAAACCAGGTTGTTTTTTTAACCGGTACGTCCTTCTTTCTCAATTGTGGCAGTGTGACTTTTGGGACATTTTAGTAAGGTGTTCTTAAACAATTCCCCATTACCATTCACGTTTTTTATTACTGTCTTCCTTCCAGATGATTTGATTTATAATTGTTTCAGCTTTGTGAAATTAGCCCTATTCAAATTCCAAATATATGTATTACTGCTCTGGACTTTATTTTATTTGCACATTATAAATGTGATCAAGTCATGATCGCTTTTACCTAAGCTACCATTAATTTTTAGTTTAGTGATCAGTCCCTCTTTATCTGTCAAGATGAGATCTAATATAGAATTCCCCTGTGTTGGATGCAACACCCGAGTTAGAAAATTATCATCCGTAGTATTTAGAAATTCCCAGGATGTTCTACTACCAGCAGCATGAGATCTCCACATGTCATTCAAATTGAAGTCCCCCATGATCTCACAGCTTTTTTCCCCTACACATTATAGATAGGTGTATAAGGAGGCGGTCATCCTGTTCCCTAGTGTGATTTCGTAGTTTTTAGCAGACACTAATACCCCATCTTTTGCTTTATTGGTTAGGATCCTGATCCATAAGCATCCAATATAATTTTCTTCCGAGTTATTAGTGACTTGGAAAGAGGTAATGCATATTTGACATAGAGTGCTGCGTGCCTTCATCTTTTGCCCACTTGATCCTTCCTAAATAGGTTATAACCATTGATTTTTTTCACATTCCAATAATGTAAGTCATCCCCACCACATTTCAGTAATACCATCTAGATTGTATTTATCCTCATAAATGAGCGATTTGAATTCCTTGTTTGTTACCCAGGCTCCTAATGTTGTTGTATAGGCAATTAAATAATTTCTTCTTTTTATGTTTTTTGGTTCCTTGATTAATTTTGTTCTGAATATCTCGATTTTGTGCTGATTGCTCAGATCTTCCCTCTTTTTACCTTCCTCTTTTGATATTAGTTTAACACCTTCCTGACTACTCTACCCATCCTGTCCCCGAAGAAATTGGTTCCCCTTCTTCTGATGTTGAGGCCATCCAAACTATACAGTCCCTTCTCCTCACAGAAGGTGGACCAATGTTCCACAAAACCCAAAGATACCACGAAGCTAGCTATTCATTTCTGTCTTCCTTTTTTTGTGGGACAGGAAGGATCTCAGAGAAGATCTCTTGGACAGTCTTCCTCTTCAGCATACCTCAGAGTTCCATCAAGTCTTCTATTACCAGGGAGCTAGATTAATGCCAATATGAATCATCACTAATTGATCCTTGCCTACCTATTATTCTTGACATCTGGTGTTTGTGCTCTGGGAAAGCAGTACACTGTCCTGTTGTCTTCCTGACCCTTGCAGAATGTTCTTTTGAGTCTTCTGAGTATTGACTCTCCAATAAGGATATTTTGTCTTCCTTGGATGGTTGGAAAGCTCTTTGCGGGCAAGCTTGATTTTCTTACAGGTTGGGCCAAGCTGGCATCTACTTGTCTTCCCCGTACAGCTCTCTGTTCTGTTGGGCCTGCTGGATCATGAGAGATATCTTGCATAGTTTCCATGTTGAAGACCTGGTATTGATTTGAAACTTCTAGCTGTGTGGAATTCCTCCTGGTTCTCTTCTCTCTGGTGGCGATAGCCTGCCTATTTTTCTCTGTCTACAGCCATGTAGATTGCCACCATGTCCTCTTGCCTGTAGTGGTTATGAACTGCCAAGCTTTCGTTCTGAATTTCTCTCTCTCCAGTTCCTTTGTGGCCAGCTCCATTCTTCCTTGAACCTGAGGTAATGGTGTTTCCCAACCCTTGCTGTGTATGATCTCCTCAGCTTCTCTAATTCTCAGTAACATCTCAACTTGCACCTCCAATCCAAGAATCATTTCCTCCAGCACAGCCAACAACTTACACTTCATGTGCAGGACAGGAAAGCGAGCCGAGGGTTTTTTTCATCGACGTAGATAATCCACCTCTTTGAGAGGTGGTAACTAGGTTGAAGGAAGAATTCTTCCGTCAACCTAGCTGTGCCTACAGTAGGGGTTTTGTGTTGTGAAATTTCACAGCCCTGAGTGATGTAGCTAGATTAACCTAAGTTTTAGGTATAGACCAGGCCTTAAGAGTAGATGAGACCACTGAGAGAAGTCTCTAAATGGAGGAATTCATAAGTTGGTGATAAACACTATTGTTTTCCAGTTTTATGTCCTAGAGCAGACTGTATTTGTAAACTAGTAAAACTTGTTGTTTACTCTAAAATTTGAAATAAATAATGTAAGTGATGTGTCTTAAGTTTCTTTAATGACTGGTGGCTTTTAATATGAGCAGATGTAAGTGACGCATTTTGTAGCTGCTGTTGACTTCCTATTTTTGTCTTGTTGGGTAAAGATTTGGACTATGACAGTGAAAGGGAAATAATGACTAGTTGCTGCCTCTTCCATTTGAATTGCTACCTTACACAAGTTGGTGGCATTGTCACTTCAACATATGAGCCAACTTTTCTGTACTTGCAAGAGATTAGTTTTTTTCTTAAATGGTCTATAAATCTGTTTTTAATATTTTTTCCCCCTTTTCATATCTAGAAAGGCAGTAGAAGAGCTTCTTAAAGAGGCAAAACGTGGGAAAACCAGAGCTGAAACCATGGGAGCTATGGGTTGGTAAGTTCCGATACAAATTAAATTAAAAAAATGTACCATACCTTTAAAATATAGATGGAATGAAAAAAAAAAGACACTAAGCAGTGTCTAAAAAATTAAACCATATAAACTTAACATATGACAGAGCTTTTATCTCCAACTTTTAGTTTTTAATAGCATAACATTAAAACATTTATTTTCTTGACTTTACAAATAGTTTTCTCCAAACATAACAGGAGATGCAAAAATTTTAACTCCACTGACTAGGGTAGAAACTGAAGAAGTTTCTGCCCTGAGTGAAGATTGCCATACCAAGCATTTACAGAATATACCAGTTGGAGAACAAGTGGCACTTTTTGTAGTAGCAAGTCCTTATCACAATAGTCACTGTATCAAATTTCAATCAAGATATTTATGAGCCTGGGACATATTTGATAGTTTCAACATAGATGTAATTGCATGTTGGCCAGTAAACATTCATATCCAACTCAGGTTGGATTTTTTTTTGTTTAGATTAAAAATACTAATGTCATAACAAAGAAACTTTATGACAAATATTTTTAATATAAATTGTTCTTTTGAAGTAAATTTCTGTTTAAAGTACAATAGTCTGTAAACTCAAAGTAAAATATACTTTTGGAAGGTGGTTTTTTTCCTTCAGATTTTTAATGTAATTTTAAATAAAATCCACGGGATTTTAATTGCCCTTCAATTAATCTTATTGGAAAGAAAACTAAAATTGTTGATACTTTTAGTATGCATTATGTCAACTATTAAAAGCATTATTTTGGAATAAAAAGCAGTATTTTAATTCTCATAGTTATTCCTTCAAAGTGTACCTGCACATAGTATTGTAATACAATAAATACAGTGATTTGATCAGAGGTACAGTTTATCTGTCTCAAATTGGTTTTGATGTCTTTGATATCAGGCACTCTTAAACAAATTTAAGACTGTTCACACATCCAGAGTGCACCAGTTTAGTGAGACCAGTTTCTAACCGGTTTAAATCCATTTGTAGACAAGACAGCCCTGATTCTCGCAAATGGAAGCTATACACCCTGAGTAATGGTATGATCACAACACCAGCAGGCTTCTCATGTGATTTGTTTTTAAAGTAGCTGCAAATGGGTTAAAGTACAGTGGTAACTTGCTTAAGACTCATTCTTTTCACATCGGTTTGGTCTAGACTTAAAAGTTACATCTACATAGCAATGTCAGTTGGGTGTGAAAAACCTCACCCCTGAGAGATGTAGCTATGCTGACCTAACCCCTGGTGTAGACACTGCTAGGTCAATGGGAGAACCCCTCCTATCAGCATAGGTAGTGTCTACACTGAAGCGATACAAACAATGCAACTGCAGTTTTGCTGCTATAGCATTTTTAGTGTAGACATACCCCTAGTCTTAGACCTGGTGTACTCACAGGGATTTGTATCAATTTAACTATTTTGGTTAGAAGTGTGATTTTTTTATACCAAAATAGTAATGGGGATGTAGCTATATTGGTATAAAGGTGATTCTAACTGCATCCCCATCTGTTTCTAAACCATTGTAGGCCTGGTTTACACTTAAAACTTACATCAACATAGCTACGGTGCTCAGGGGTATGAAAAATCCACTCCCATGAGCACTGTAGATGCACTGGAGACGCAGCTAGGTCAATGGAAGAATACTTCTCTTGACCTAGCTACCTTCACTCAGGGAGATGGAGTTCCAACAATGACAGAAAAACCTTCCATCACTATAGTCTGTGCCTACATTAGAGTTACAGTGGCATAGCTACGGTGCCATAGCTCTGTTGCTAGAACGCCTGTAGTGTAGACATATCATAGTCAAAGAGGTATGAAAACTCTGTGTAGACAAACCCTTAGTTTTGAGCAAAATCTGTACAGCTGGATGTGTTACAAGAGAACAGTTGGGGAAGGGGCATAATGAAGAAAAAGGTAATTTTGTGCCTGTACTTCTAAAGTGCAATCTTAAATAATTCCTGGTCTGTGTCTATATACTATTTTCTATTCAATACTAAATAGAAATCCTTAGCCAGAAACATTGTAGGATACCAAAATTGGGGCTAAAACAGGAATGTTTTGAGAGCATCCCTGTTGTTCTTTGTTTTGATTGCTGCTTGTCTCTATTTGACTATGTCCCTATCCTATTTCTCCTTTCTAAGTTCAGGCCTACGGTTGCGGTGGAAAAGTGTTCCTGTGCTCCACATAGAAATGCAATACACCGGGTGCGTGTTGCTAAGTCAGTGATTAGAATGTCATGGCCCAGTATCTTAATCAGTTTTACAACAGGAAGCACCACCATGTTCTGGAATGCAGTGCTACTCTTCATCTGCAGTTGTCTGGCAGATATTAGATTGAAAAGGAAGGTGGCTCATTGCTTATTAGGATGTGTAGCAGTTGGACTACAAATATTAAAATGCCATTATGCTTTTGACTTAAACCCACAAGACCAGAGGCATGATTTTTGTTCCTATTATGAAGCTATCACAGCATCCTTGTGTTTAAGGTAACTTATTTTTAGATTTATAAAATATGCATTCATTTTAGCCTCTGGGAACGTATACAATATGTTTTTAAAAACACAATACTTTTTAAAAACATACAACCACATTGATATTGTGGAGTAAAAGCGGTGTAATAGACTGTAAATCAGGCACACTTAATTATATGATCACATACATTCCCCCACATACCATATAACCCGTACTTTATGCATACTTCACTTTGAAACTTGAATGTTCTTTAATATTTTTAATTTCCTAGGGTTTTTTAAAATGAAAAACAATAAGCACAAATTCCATTCTGTGGAACTGTTTGCTAGTCAGCAGTAAAATTCTTTATCTTGCACAAAATGCATATTTGCTGTCTTGCATCATTTAAAATCAAAGATATGATTTCCATAGTCTTCTGTGGATCAGACCTTCAATAAGGCAAGGGCTAAAAGAGTACATTTTATTTAGTGAGGCAAGGCTCTTGCCTCATAAGGCTTGTCTACCCTAAAGAAACATTCTAAAATTTTTCCCACCATTGCTAACACTTGGTGAAGTCCATCAGTGAGTAATATGGATCACTCCCAAACTTTATTTTTCGCAATACAACTGTGTACATGCTACCCATCTTTATAAAAATGCTTCTGAGGTGTTCCTGGAATTATTTATTATTTCCTTCCATCCAGAAAGCCATAATCCTTAGTTAGGAGTCCAGTTTAGTTACACACCTAGTATAGAAGGGGAGAAAAAATAAAACTGACATTTACAATGCCTCTTAAAAATAAGCTAAAATAGCTCTTTGTAGATATAAAAATGTCTTGACTTTAGTATCCAGTGGTCTTGAAACTTTCTGGTGCTAGAAGAATCATTTCTTTCCATTTCATTTCTAGAGATGGAATAGTACTTCCAACTTTAGTTTCGTAGTGTTGTCATAAGGTATCCAGACCAGGAAAGATACTGGTCCAGGAATATTACTGTCAGCCTCCAATGTAATTTTGGGGAGATAGAGAATTGCACTTTTGAGGGAGATAAGGAGACACTAAAAATTTGAGACTGTTTGAAGCAGAGGTTTAGAATATTGCAATACATGAGGGAGATTGCAGGTGAGGTGGTCAAAAGTAGAATGTAATATGGGTATCGCCACCACGTGAGAATAAAATAAATGTATCAACATCTGGTGGTGAAATGCAAAAAATCTCTTTTATTTGTGTAACTATGGAATAAACTGCCTTAAATTTGCACATCTGACCATTTCCCGTGCATACTGCCCACTAATCCATCTTCTCTGTCCCACTTTAGCAGTCCAAACTGTTCATATTCAAACTACCACCATTTAAAAAAATAAAAAGTGTGTACTTCAAATGCTTTATTTTCCCTCTCTTCAGTATCTTAGCATGAGAAAAGCCTGGACTGGATCAAGAAAGAGCAGGGAATGCTGTCTTGAAGATGATGATTTGCTCTATTTACTCCTAGATCACTAAAACCTAAAGATTGATATCTCACTGTAATGGGTTATTTTATCCCTGTGCTGCTAAGCTCTGAGGGCTCACTTCATGCCAGCACAGACCCCAATCCATGACACCTGTTTCACCTGGATTGCAGCCCTGCTTCAGCCTCTTTCTGATCTTGGGGCTGATGAATCCCTCCCATCAGGTTTCCTCCACAGAGGACTGTTCCCTTCATTCTCAGTGTTGTGCAGGCAGCAACTGTACCATCAAAAGCAAACAGTTAAACAAGATGCTGTTTATTTAAGGGGATTGTTTTATAAAGGCAGGGACTGTCTTGCTTCGTACTGTGCCATGCACATCAGTGCTAGAACAGTACATTTGCTTAAAAATAATAATAAAAAGCAAGCACAAACAGACAAATGCAAAGCATTTAAAGTTTTTATCTGGGCAGAGGCTGCAAAAAGCTGCCCTAATACTCTAAGAAGCTTAAGGTACAAAGGTTTAAAGCTGGTGGTAAGTTTTCTGACATGTTGGAAAAAATTCTGAGCTTTATCATTCAGGCCTAGCCTTGTCAGCTATCGTAGCTTGTCCTTCCAGTCTGTGCGAATGCTTCCATAAAGTCTTCTCTTTCCAGAAGCTGTCTGGCTGTTTTATACAGAAGAAAGGCTCTTTATAAAGGAAAACACACAACCACCCCAGCCCCACTCTTGAAAGCTTATGTTATCTGCCCAAACTTGTTCTTTGTTTACTTCTCTTTCTGTCCTTTGGCTTATTCCCCATCCTCTCAGGAAGGCTGGTTAACTCAATCCAAATCTCTTTGAACATGTCTGATCTTGGTCCTCATTCCCACCTGCATTGAGAAGCCATTGAGTCGGGACAGAAGTATGTTTCACACAACAAAGCAAATGCATACTGTTCTGTGTTGTTCAATACTTCTGAATTTATCTTATGTCCCAGCATATCTATCAAAACATTCCCTGACTGTTAGGAGTTTGAAACTCCATGTTCTCATTCATCTGGACTTGTGCGGCTGAAAGATCCCAGATTTACATGCAACTAAAATGATCTATTCTGTAAAGCACAGAAAACAGATGTTGTGGGATAACTCTTTCATTGGCACTCTTCTGAAGTGACCTGCATAATTCCCGTGAGGCTTTACTTCAAGAGTAATTATCCGTTAACTTTTACCAATCAAACATTTATATCCCCACATATCATCATGTATTCTAGATCTATATAAATAATTTTTTTTAATACTGAAATGAAACCAGCATTGGAGTGAAGCTTGACAACTGTTTAGCAGTGCTATGCAAATTCCTGTGGAACATGAATGAATACTGTATCCAGTTGAAATTAAGGGAAGATGCTAGATGTGCAAAACGGAGCTGCACAGTAATAATCTCCCCTGTACATTGGGGTTTAAAAGCCCTGATTTCCCAGAAGTAGCCATAGGCTCTGAATGATTGCAAATGATCAGGATGTATTTCTTATATTTCATACAAAACACTCTGCTTTCAACAGCACTGTGATCCCTAACGTGATTCTGGGTCATACGTTGAGAATTAGAGGACAGAGTGCCACCTACTGAATCAACACTTCGGATTTGTAGAGAAATTTTTTGAAGGTTTTTCAACCTGCACATGAACTCTAAACAAAGAAAGAGAAAAATGTCAGTGCAGCTCACAAGGGTAAAAGAAATCTTCAGAAACTTTAACAGCAGGAAAAAAAAAATCTAAATCAGATACTGAACAATCTGTTTTATTCAGTGCATGTGTTCGTAGATGACACGTGTAGGGAATAAAAGGTTGTAAAGAGTTAATCCTAGCAAGAGGAATGAAATAAGTGCAAAATATTTAGTTAATAAAACTAGCAGATAAAAAGAAAAATTGGTATGTGCTAGAGACTATTGGATAAGCTGGTACATGACAAAGATTAGAAACATAAAAGGGAAAAAAGGGGATTGGAGTCTTGGGTTTTTTGAAAAATAAATTTTTCTTTTGAAAGACATTTCCCAAATCTAAAGTTAAACACTTAAATAGCCTATCTATTTTATTACTATAACTGCTTGATATTCCTAATGCAAAAATGCCTTTTACTTTCTACATTTCTCAGTTCATTAAATAAACTACACTGAATATGTAAAACATGATCTTGCAGCCCTTTCCCCTCAGACTTGGAATATATATTATTCAAAAATCAGATAATTTAAGCAGTGACAAATAATTTCTAATATGAACTATGCAAGTCCACATATGTAGAATGTAACATAAGCTTCAGTCTCCACATCTTTTTTCTCTAATCTGTATTTCCTCCCTATTAAAGTAACACAGCCATTCTGCTTCCAGCCTTAAGACTAAGATAAAAGGGGAATGGGAACATCCTGAATGTCTTTTTCTGTACTCACAGTTTACACTAGGTGGCATGCAAGGAAAGCCAAAACCACAAACTTGAATCTCTCTAAAAATTGTGGGGAATTCTGATGTGGAACTTTTATATTTGTGTTAAGATGTTGTTTTATGATTACTTTGAAATGTCTTTACAGGATGAAGTGCCCTCTTGCAGGTACAAATAAAAGATTTCTTATTAATACTATTAAGAACACGTTACCCTCCCAAAAAGAGCAAGACCAAGAACATGAACAGGAGGAGGAGGACAGTAAACCACCTGAGCCAAGCGAGAGCAGGAAAGAAGAAAAACCAAAGAAACATAGAACTTATCCTTACACACCCAGCTTTCAGGCCAGAAGAAGAGTCAGCTATTCTCCTCCTAGGTACCGGAACAGGAGCCGGCACACAAAGGATAAGTACGAAAAGTGACCAAGCAAACAGAGAAGGTGATGAATACATGCTGTTATAAGCCAGGGATGTAATTAAACCTTGGACTGTGGGGATGTTATTTAGTCTTTTAAAAAGAAGATCTTGTTCAATACAGATCTCTTAGCTTTTGTGAGAAATAATCTTGGAGTGGTTTTATAGGACTTTATTTGGGGCTCCTTAAGAGAAAATAAAGTACAACTTTAATTTGTTGATTAGTTTAGAACTACGTACTTCTCCCTTTTTCTCCCCCTCCCTAATTAAACTTAGGGACTTGCTCTCAGTGGGTGTTGCAAGTTAATATATTTCATTGTTCAGTATGACTCTTTTAGTCTGTTTACTTTTTTGGAATTTAATGTAAGTAAATGTGTATTTACATGCAAAATTAGTGGTAACTTTAATGCTAAACTCAGTTAAAAAAAACTTCATTTGTGTTGATGTTAATTTTGCAGGATAGATCAGACCTGAAGAAAGGAAGACTTGAGCCCACATGTACACTTTCTGTAGCTTGTAAGAGGTCAATATCTATCTACTGAAAGAACTGCTGACTTCTATAGATAATTTCTTTAGTGTTAAGAATAAATTTAAAATGGGCAATGTTAGCTTTAATACCTAGGAGGAATTATCTGTAATATGGAATATGATTCACCTGTTCTCATATGTTCTACAAACTGATCAGAAGTGATGACAAATATTAGCAGTAATAAACTATAGATGCAATACTTCTGTCTGTATTTAGACTTTCCTCTTCAGAGGAAGTAGTGTGAAAAACATAGAGACAGTGCTTTGAAAACAACCTCAGCAGCTAACATTACCATGTCTCTATCCAGGCCTGTGAATTTTACAATTAGATATAATACTAGAGTCACAGAGCAAGGATTAAAAAATTGTTTTTTAACCACTGATGTAATAACTTTCAATGCCTGTATGACAGTTTTGTAGTGGTAGAATTCTAAAATTCATAAATGTAATTACACATCAATATACTCTGTATGTCTTCATTCTCTGTGTTCTGATTACTTGTTTTGTGAAGCATTTGGGATTTAAATATCCTCAGACATAACTATTTGAATGAGCATATAGCTTAGTTTTTGTTTCAAGTGAGTTGAGAATAAATGTGAAACCTGTTAACCGAGGATGCATCATGTATCATCTGTAAACTTGGGGAAAGTGAACATTTAAAATTGCTTGATTCTAACTTTTAGAATAAACCGAAACATAATACTTAAAAATACTCTTGCATAAGAGGACTCAGTCTTTTTAAAAGGCTTCCTTAAAGGGACTTTGCCAGATTTCATGGGTCACAATATATAATTAACTTTCAACAATATTCATTTTTCATTAAATTTAAAATAACATAAAAAATTATACTATAAATACAAGTCATGAATATTACCATATGAATTCTGCTAAGTATATCTGCCAGTGCTTTAAATAGGGGTTCATTTCAGAAATGTATTAAATTAGGACTGTGTCATACCAAAGAGGAAATATAGAAGTAAAAAATAAGAGTTATGCCTACATTTTTTTTTTCCCACTTCAGAATTGCAAAATTCAGTGGTGGAGATGGGGAATGGCTCTGAGCTGCTGCCAGAGACCAGGCCATGTGGGCCCCCTCCCCTAGGGGTGAGCATGGACCCCGACCCCTCCAGGGAAGTGGTCTTGAGCACACCCCTCACAGGTTTCTGAAAAACAAAATGGGGAGAAAAACCCTTCCTATTTCTTCCCACAGTGAGGCTCACTGTTCTGCTATGGGGGCAGTGAAGATGGGAAGAGAACTCTGTGAGCAATGGTAGCAAAGGATCTTGGCTTTGGTAGCTAGACTCAGGGAAAGGGAGTGGGAAGGGTTGTTTGTTTGAGGGGGAAATTGGGAGGGATTGTAAGTTAGTAGTTCTGGGCTTCTGACAATAAGTTATCAGTTTTGTCTCTTATCTTTTTTTAGATTGTAAGCTCTGCAAGTAAAGAACTGTTTGTTTGTACAGTGCCTAAAACAGTGGAGCCCCACTCCTGGGCACGCCTCCTAGGTTTGACCAAAATGTCCATCTTTCCTAGGAGGCAGTGCTTCTGGTCTGATGAGGTACTCTTCCAGATGGGATTCCTTTTGCGTGTGTGCGTTGTGACTCTGGCAGACTAGGTGCCAGCTCATGCCAAGGCCTCTAGGTCTTACTGAACACTGACAAATGCGTAGCTGGAAACCAGTCTGGCTCATCTCCGTATTAGCATTGTTAAAATGCTAATATGGAGCTGTTAAGGTGTTAAGTTTATAAGTAGGGCCTTACAAAATTCACGACCATGAAAAAGGCATCATGGACTGTGAAATCTGGCAAGAGTAGGGAGGTCGCAGTATTCTCATCCTTACTTCTGCACTGCCTTCAGAGCTGGGTGGCCAGAGAGCGGTGGCTGCTGGGTGGGTGCCCAGCTCTGAAAGCAGTACCACTGCCAGCAGAAGTGAAGGTGGCCTGGTATGGGGGGGAGGGAGGAAGTCATGACTTTTGAGGGGGGGCAGAGCTGGCCTTATGGTCCCTTTTGGGTTGGGACCCACATGGTTACAACATTGAAATTTTAGATTTAAATATCTGAAACTGAAATTTAAGGTTTTTAAAATCCTATGATCGTGAAATTTACTAAAATGGACAGTGAATTTGGTGGGGCCCTATTTATAAGAATGTGTTTAGGCTTGATGAAATGCTTGTAAGATGTTCTATGTATTGATCTCATTTATAACATCTATAACATCTCCCATGGTATAAAATTATGGTGAGTGTTTGCATTGTAAACCTCTGTAACTGTGTAACTCCCCAAATAGGAAAGAAGCATTTATTAATGTAAAGTACTGGTCTTGTACACAAGAAGGCCTACTGAAACCAAATGAGGCACTGTGAAACATCCAAAGACGAAGACTTTGTTGATTGGCTCTCCACACCCGCGAAGAGGAGACAGCCACAAACACTTGTCCCATGAGTTTGAACTCTGGGGGAATGGAATAAAAATCCCTGACCAGAAGGAAGTGTATCTCTATGCTCCTTGGAATTTGGAGTGGGCAATATTTCTAAGCATAAGCAAGGGATCCCCAAGCTGCTTGGCTTGGATTAGTTCTAGAGGACATAGAAAGCTTGCACATCACAGCAGTTTTTGTTAACTTTTGAAACCAAACACTGTAACTTATTTGTGTGTATGTTTACCTGCTTCAACCTTGTAAATAGCTCTTATTTTTTTCTTAGTTAATAAATCTTTAGTTTATTATAGGATTGGCTATACGTGTTACCTTTGGTGTGAGTTTTAAGGTGAAATTGACCTAGGGTAAGTGACTGGTCCATTGGGACTGGGAGTAACCTGAATATTGTTGTGATTTTTGGTGTAAGGGACCATCTGTCACAAAGGCAAGTTTGCCTGGGTGGCAAGAGCCCAGAGTATCCAAGGGGACTGTCTGTGACTCCATACTTAGGCTGCTATAGTGCTTGAGGAGTTCATGTTTGTTACTTAGTTGGTGAAATCTAAGTATAGATCTCACAGTCAGTTTAGGGTTTGTGCCCTGCTTCTTGACAGTCTGCCCTGAGGCTGGCATTCACTCACACTTGTGAGCTACTCAAGACAGCTTGACATGCATGTCTCTACCTTTTCTGTTTTTTCTCTTCCCCCCACCCCTCCTCTTCTTTTTATCTCTGTCTGTCTAGGTTCTCATAATGATATCCATCTGAGCACATCCCAAGAGAACCAAATTCACAAGAAATATGCTAGTGGTCTAATTTTGCTCCCTACTTCCCCTATGGTTGTTGGGGCTATGCAGCTTTAAAGAAAATAACAACAAAAAAAAAGCCCTGTTGATTTTTTCTTTATCTTCTGCCTCTTTCTCCTCCTGTTCCTTGCTGAGTTTAGTTGCAACTGTGAGAAAGGTTCATTGAACAAAGTGAGTTTTATACTTTATTCTGAAGGCCGTGAGTTTTGTGGTCACTCCCCTTCTCTGGTAATGAGTTCCAAAGCCTTGTTTCTCATGACCTTCAGCTTCTGAGTTCCCAAGGAACAAAATTGTTGGATAGTTTTCTATAATGTCATGGGCCAATTCCATAGAGGGACTTGATAAAATTAACAAACTTTGACTTTTACCCATTATTCTGTGAGTAGCCAGTTAGTACTAAACAGAACATTGGCTGCTGCCTTCTGAACTAATTAAAGATTTCATGATTTGGGGTGCTTGTCCCTAATAGGGTGAGTTGTAGTAGTCCAGCTGTGTGGTCCTGAAGGCATGGATCTCTGTAGCTAGATCTGTGTTCCCTAGGCTAGGAGTTCTCAGACTGTGGGCCGTGACATAGTCCCAGGTGGTCTACTATGGGTGGAGTTAGTGAGGGTGCATGGGGGTTTTGCCCTCCTTCAAACTGTATACATTGGCAGAGTGGCAGCCAGCGGTGGCTTAGGGTCAAAGGAGCTCAATGCCCCTGGTGGGCAGTAGAAGGTGAAGCAGAGCCACCAGGCGGTGGGCAGAGGAGGAGAAGGGGCCGACTCCAAGAGGTGGTGGTTTCCAGGGCAGCTGAAGGGTTTGCTGCTATAAGCAGAGCTGCCAGGCACCTCTTGTTCAGGCCACCTACCCTATCATGGGGCCTCAGAGCTTGGCTGGGAGGGGTGAAAGGGCCTGGCCCTGGCTTCCATCCTTGGGAGGGGGAGAGGCCTGCAGAGAGGCGCTGACTGAGGGGCTTGCACTGTCCCAAGCCCGCACCTGCCACCATGCCAGGGAATGCAACACTGCCCCCCACCTTGACAATGAGGCTGCAGGTACCCCTTCTAGCACCTTCAATACCCTTCTCAGTACACCCACACCCCTCCAATACTCCCTAGCTGTATCTCCTCTCCCCTCAGCAGTGTCCTCTATTTGGGAACTTGAATATGGTAACACTATGGCCATTCCCGCTTTGCCGCATCCTGTGTTCTGGGGCTATTAGGCCCCCTGGAGTATCAGCCCTGCAGACCCCCCAGGGATCGGGCTTGGCCTTGCCCCTCTGTTTCTGCCTGGAGTTTACAATGTCGTGATCAGGACCATCAAGGTAACAGCTGGGCTCAGCCTGAGCACCTGCCTCTGCCCAGCATCGGCGGCCCTCAAGCCTTTTCCTAATTCCCACGGAGTGAGTGTCTGTGAGGCAGCCAGAGTGCTGGGTGGGTGACAGGCAGGGCTGCCGGGTGACCAGTTCAAGGCCCTCAGTGGGCTGCTGAGGTGAAGGCTGTCGGTGGGGGCTGGCTGTGGCACCTGCCAGGCCCCTTTGCCCTCTTGCTGTCCCTGGTCCCTGCTGCGACAAGATGGCTGCACATGCCCACAGGGACCTTCTCCCTGACAGATGTGTGTTAATAGTGGGGCACAATGCCTATTGAAGCTGCACAGGTGGGCCTCAGGGAAAAAAGTTTGGGAACCCCTGACCAATGTTACCCTCCCACCAATATTTTGTCACATTTTGCCCTCTTCTACCCCACCCTTCTTTTCTTCCTCTTTCCTCAAATCCTTCTAGTCTAGACATTAGATATTAGGCATCTGAAGCCAGTAGTACTACTGTACCCCTTGGGACAACACACCAGCCTGTTTTGAGGAGAAGGTAAAACTGACCAGATCAAGGCTATGTACATAGGATGCAGTGATAGTGCCTAAAATAGGCCCTCTGACAATTCTTCAACAAAGGTGAAAAAGAAAGGGGGGAAAGTATTTATTTTGGGTCTCTTCGAGCAGCCACTATACTGAGTGGTGCTGTGCTTCCAATTTACTAAGTCTCCCATGGGAGGGATACTTTTGGCTGGTAGCCGCTTCAGAGAAACTCTCATCATGGGACCATGCAGTTGTTTCCTGGTAGCAGAACAGGCAGATGACTCTTTCCTGTGCCTCTGCTTCTCCATACGCAATGATCTCTGTGTGCTGGTGGGAGCCATAATGTGGTAGTACACTTCTCCTTAGAGGATATTGAAGCGCTTTACAAATGCTAATTTTGCTTCATAGACTCTGTGAGCTCACTAAGGAAGAGAGAGAGAATTATTTCAGCTGCCCATGAAAGACAGCTTCCTCTTGGTTGGAAAGTGGTAGCTGGTTAACAGTTTACATGGCAACACTATAACATTCTGAAACAGCAAGGGCAAATCGGGTGAAGAGAACAATAACAATCATAGTTTCCTGTATTCCCTGTCTTAAAAGCATTATTCTCTCATGTTATAGGGACATGTTTCAGTCCCACTAGTGAATGTCGCTATCTCTTAGGTGGATTCCTTAACCATTATATTTGCAGTGTAGATAAACCCTTAAATGCCAAAGTAGTGGTAGGCAGAGGTATAATTAAAAAAACAACTTTGAATTGTGACTATATTCTTTGCAATAGGTTTGTTGGGCAAATAGTGCAGGCAGCTAGCTTTCCTCCCTGTTTCAGCAGTACTACAGGGAATGACAACTGCTCTATCTTTTTGCTGCTGAACAACCAAAATGGGGCAAGGAGAAATCTACCATCCTGTTAAGCTGTATTTATCTAATTTTAGTGAAATAACAGGAGTCAGAGATCCAGCACTGACATTCCTGGCCTTGTCTTTTAGATTTGTAAGCTCTCTGGGGTAGGGACCATCATTTCCTTTGTTTCCATGCTGTTTAGCTCAATGGGACCCTAACTTTGTTGCTCTCTAGGCACTACCAGACTATAAATGTTAAATAATAATAGTAGACATGAGTGCTCTTATTAAGTTTTGCATTACTGGGTTAATGCTACAACAGTACCAATATGGGGCTGCCCCAGGTACCCTTCCTTAGTTTCCTCTCTGAGTGTGGTGTCTCACAGAAGGGGATACACTCCCCAGGCTGTGTTACATTTTCCAGGTATCTACATGGGGCCAGTTCAGTGGATTATTTATGTGGTCCAGGCCCTGTCAGCTCACTGCCCAGTCCTACTCCCCCTACACGCAGATCCAAGCACTGCAGAGAACTCTCTGGGATGGACTAGGAAGGTACGCGGACAGCGCTGCAGAAATGGGGTCCTGAGATGATCTGGCTCAAAAGAATCCTTTTAAAGCACTGCACTGCTTTAAAGGTGATATTGTCCCTGTAAACGTTTGTAGCACAAGTGGACTTTTTTAAAAGAACAAGTTAAAATAAATTCTAGTTTAAGGAGGGCATTTAGTGAAAAAGCAATCAAGAGAATTGCTGTCTTGCCAAACTTATACTGGGGATTCAGTTATTTTATTTTGTAACACGTTCAATTTTGATTTGTTGGTTGACAAGCTAAGATAGGAGAAATTCATCAGGGGTAAAAACAAAGGCTGTGGGCAGCAGAGCAGGCCAAAGAATGGGGGAAAATCATCACAATTTTATTTGGTGGAACATCTCAATATTTGTTGGGTGAATTATCCACAATCAGTAAATCATCCCTCAGATGAATGAAGATCCATCAGATTTAAAAAGAGAACAATCCATGATTACTAACTAGTGCAATGTCATCTTTCCATATCTGATCCATGAGCCATTCAGCCCATAGCAGTATTGGCTAAAATGTTGTTACCGTCTGATGGCTGTTTCGCAGTCAAGTTCAGTGCAAGGTGTCACATTAGAAAATTCATGGTCATCGTAGTTGGTCAGGGAAGAAAGGAAGGATGGGTTTTGAGAGATTCTTCCTGGGTTCAATTCCTGGCTCTGCCACAGATTTCCTCTGTGACTTTGGGTAAACCTATTACTCTTTCTGTGTCTCAATTCCCCATCTGTAAAGTGTGGATGATGATGATGCTGCCCTACCTCAGAGAGATGGTTGTGAGGACATAATGCTTGTGAGGTGCCTCAGATGCTGTGATGATGGGGAACATAATTATCAACCCAGATAAACAGATGTAGCTGGCACTAACTGGCTTTCTGAGGTTGCCAGCAAGGGTGTCAAGGGCTGAATGGGGCTGGAGACTGAACTGCATCTTACTGCTGTTCTTGCCTGAATAGTGTTTAGGGACTTTCCTGGGACAGTTTGGGGAACATACATTGCACTGGCCTTGCTCTTTCTCCTAGGATAAATAAAGGACTTAATTTTACTTTACTATCAGTCTGGCAACTTTTTACTCAGTAAATTTGCAATGACTGTTTCAAAAAGGGAGGTTTCTCTACACTACAATTTAATATCAATTTTAACAAAAGCATACTGCAGTGTACTAGAGAAGCACCTGGCTGATCTGTAAGACAATAGAGAAATGAGAGCAGGAAGGAAAGATGAAGGTTTTGGGAGGAAAGGAAGGACCAAAACAATGTTGTACCCTTTTTAAAATAAAATAAACAGTTTGCCATTCAGAAGTTGTTTCACAGTTTTTGTAGGTTTTTCTTCATTTAAAAAATCAAGAATTTAAATGAAATATCAGTATAGTAATAATTTGAAGTATTTACTGTTAACTTGATAGCCATTGGCTATTAAACTCAACCTCCTTTGGTTTCATAGTTTGCTACAAATAACTGAGGGCTTTGTTCAGCACAGGATACCGTTATTACTATAACTACAAGAATTTTCAAGTGATTCGAATATTTTAAAAAAAAAATTTAGATGGGGAAAAAAATCCCTAAACAGTAAATTTATATCAAGGTAATATATTCAACATAGAAAACAAATATACATGTAATTAAAATATGCAACAGTGGATTTTATGATATACTTTTATATGCTTTGCCATCCATATTTTGTTTTAGAAAGGATTTAAAATCCACAACAGGAATATTACAATGTTCAATTCTTCTTAACTTCATTGTACATTTTTTTCTCCTTTGTAACATCAATTTGAGTTATTTACAATGCATGTCCGTGAAAAGGCTGACAGATTTGATGTATGGCAGACTTAAGTTTAAAAAACAGATTTTTTTCTAGCTGTGAAGTAAATTGTGGGTATACACAGAGCAGCTTGTTGAGGTGCAGTTATAATAGAGTTGCACAGCGATTACGAAACAACCACTGAAAACTAGTTAACAAAGGAGATGTAAATGTTTTTAGATCAATGGAATAATGTAGCAGGAGGGGGTTGCTTTTTTCTGCACAAACAGAACTGTTTTTTTATTTGTCTGCAAGTTGATTAGTGAGAAGCACATTTCCTCTTCTGCCCTATCAGAATGCCCATTAATAACAATTTTTCAGCTAATGAAACTGGACAAACACAAAAATAGGCTCTCTTTGGGTAAGTAGTAGCAAAACACATTTTGATTGCATTCAGAGAAGAATATTATTCAATTTCCTAATATAGGGCCTGATCCACCAATCGTTTACTCATGACAGTGGTCTGTGCTCATGTTGTTATCCAGTAATTGCTCACGAATGAGGATTTGCACAATCAAGACCACACCGTCTTTGCATAAAACTACCTGTGTTTGCATTAACATGGGCTATTCCATTTGCAGTTGTTTAGAACAGAGGTTCTCAAATGGGGGTGGGGGGAAGGGCGCAAAATATATTCTGGAGTGGCGTGAGAAGCTTTAGGAAAGTGGTGGCTGCTGGCCAGGCGCTCAGCTCCGAAGGCAGCTCTGCTGCCAGCAGCAGCTGAGACGTAAGGGTGGGAGTGCCATACCATGCCACCCTTACTTCTGAGTTGCTGGCGGCAGCATTACCTTCAGAGCTGGGTGCCTGGCCAGCAGCCACCACTCTGCCTTCAGATCTAGGCAGTGGTATATGTACTCGTGTGGCAGGGGGGCCGCAATCAAATAAGTTTGAGAACCACTAGTTTAGAACCGTTTTTGTTGCTTCATTTACTATTGATTGTCAACATAAAAGGAGACATAGCTTTCATGGATGAACTCACAAATCACTGAAACATTTTTAGAGCAAAACAATACATGATCTTTTTTTCTTTAATTTTCTAGACAAATAATAAAGTGTCTATAATATTAAAGTTTATCAGACAGTCAAAACTAAAAAATACCCCTATTATATGTTAAAAATATTCAACAAGCTCTAATTTAGCTACTCATATGAAGTGTTACCACTGTTATATATTCATTTCTTGTCTGTCTGTTTAAATGATACAGAAAAAATGAGGTATGGCCTTCTCCATTTTAGCACCAAAAGCCATTTTCAATAACCTATGCTCCAATCCTGCAATTTACAATATATGAGTGAGTGGCTGGGCTACTGTGGAAGCCCCTAGACTTCAAACTGCACCATATGCAGCAGCAACCAGACCTTTTAGTAAAAGAAAAATTAGGAAAAATGTTCCACTCTCCATACAAAGATGCCCAATGACACTTTGTATATCTTTTAGGATTTTTTAATTGTATTTGTTGTGTGTTTTAAATGTAATGAACTCTCCAACAAAGACAATGCAGGCTAAAACAATTATAACCCCTGTAGCTGGTCACCTTGTAGATTAACAAAATCTTAGGGAGTGAATTTCAGATGTAAGGAACCCTGATGAAAATAACCTATTGCTAGCACCTTCCTTTTCACCCCAGTTTGCCTTTGCAGCACTTTCTCTTTCTGGGAAACCTCCCATTGTTTGCCAGAGGGGAGTCACAGCCCAGCATCTGTGAGCAGGTCCATCACAGTGGGACTATAGCTTGGGAATGTTCACATTTCTCAGGGAAGTTTGTGTGTTTCATGTAACACATGCTGGGTTGTGATATAAGAAATCTCCATGTTTCTAAAACTAAACCGGCTATTTAAGAAAACTACTTAAAGAGGTGCTACAACTGTAGCAGGCATTCCAGCCATGGACAAACAGACTGACTTCCTAGTGCCTCCTCCAACCTCTTCCCTCTGGCCACCTGTGCTCCTCCCTACAAATTCCATGAAGATTGATACAATGGGGACTTGTAAGGGGAGCATGAATGTAGAATCTATCTGTAACAGGTTCCCCCTGGGAACCACCTGGAGCTAGGGTACCACTGAGCCCTCTGACTCACTAGCCTGGGCTCCCTCTCACACTGTGCTGGGTGACAAGCTGCAGACTGCTCCCGGTCCTACAATCCCACCAGCATTCACGCAGGCAGGGACACACCCAGCTGCAGTTACATGCTGGCTCTGATCAGCCACTGCATGCACCAACAATAGAGAGGTTACAGCCAAGATACTCCCAGCTTTCCAGCCTAGGACCCCAGAGGTGTACCACCCTGCCCTGGTCAAAAGGCCGACCAGTATGAATTTATTAGTCAGTTTTTCCCTCCCTCAGTGTGGAGTGGACAATGCACACCGGCCTTGTTAACTCAGCTGAGATTTTCCCCAGACACTTCACTTAAAGGCACACTGGTTTTGATAAAAAATATAAAAAAAGTTTATTAACTACAGAAAGATAGATTTTAAGTGATTATACATGATAGCAAACAGATCAAAGCAGATTACCTAGCAAATAAACAAAAATGCAAACTAAGTTTAACATACTAGAAATTAGATGGATAGGATTTCTCACCCTGACTGATGATACAAGCAGTCCACCAAGTTTCACAGGCTAGAAATCCCTTTAGGCTGGGACCAGCACTTCCCCCAGTTCAGTCTTTGTTCCTCAGGTGTTTCCAGGAGTTCTCTTGTGTGGGGAGTGAGGTCAAGAGATGATGTCACAACCCATCTTTCATAGCTTTTCCATATGGTGGGAATCCTTTGTTCCAAACTCAGTTCCCAGTCCAGTTTGTGGAAAAATACAGGCTCCAAAATGGAGTTCAGTGTCATGTGGTCTCATCACATGCCCTGCTGAGTCATAGCAGCCATTACTTATAGTCTGGCTGAAACGTTCACAGGAAGGCTAAACTCTACCATGGTCCATTGTCTTTGTTGATGAGCCATCAGCACAGTCTGGCTTCTTCATTGTTGTACCTGAGAGGCTAGTTGTGGGTGTTACCCAGAGTAAGCGCATTTGAAATACAGATACATAATATTCATAACTTCAGATACAAAAATGATACATGGATACAAATAGGATACTCATATTCAGCAAATCATAACTTTTCCATAGACACCTCACAAGACATATCTTGTCCAAGATGCAACATAATTATGTCATAATCATATCATTATGAAGGATATGGGGTGCAGTGTCTCACTATGTACAGATTGGAAAATCTGCTTCTCCCCCATCCCAGTTAAGAGCACATCTCTCACATCTTATTTTCCATATGCAGTCCAAAAACAACATTCTGCCTAAGTGTCTAATCTTGAGGCATTTTATGGCATTGGGACAGTTTAAATTTAACAGTCTGATGCAAAATGAGCTCTTGCACAACAGAAACACCCCTCAGGTGCCAGAGCCCCTTCCATCTGGTTTTGCATTTTGTTTCTTGAATCTGTTTGATTGTTCCTATATTCTATGTACAAATCCTGTAAGTTTTCCACTGCTGCTTCCATTGCTGTTGCCAATTCTACTGCTTTGGGCCAGATTAAGTTCCCCTCTCCCAGCACTTCTCTTTGAATTCTCTCATTATTAATACCACAAATAAATCTGTCCCACAACATATCCTCTAGGGCATTTCCAAATGAGCACTATTCTGTTAGGTTTTAGCTCTGCCACATCCACAGCTACAGTTTCATCCATACTCCTCATCTATTATGAAACTTACAGTGTTATACAATAATGCTTGGCTTTTGTGTGTAGTGCTCTGTTAAGCTCTGTCAGGGTTCCCTCCCCACTCTGAACTGTGGGGTACAGATGTGTGGACCCACATGAAAGACTCCCTAAGCTTATTTCTACCAGCTTAGGTTAAAAACTTCCCCAAGGCACAAATCCTTCCCTGTCCTTCAATGAGTACTGCTGCCACCACCAAGTGAGTTAGACAAAGATTCAGGAAAAGGACCACTTGGAGTTCCTGTTTCCCCAAAATATCCCCCAAACCCCTTCACCCCCTTTCCTGGGGAGGCTCGAGAATAATCTACCAACCAGCTAGGTAAACAAGGTGAGCACAGACAAGACCCTTGGGTTTTTAGGACACTAAAAAACAATCAGATTCTTTAAAAATAGGACTTTATTATAAAGGGGGGAAAAAGTAAAAGAAACACCTCTGTAAAATCAGGATGAAAGGTAATTTTACAGGGTAATAAGATTTAAAACATAGAGGATTCCCCTCTAGGCAAAACTTCAAAGTTACAAAAAACAGGGATAAACCTCCCTCTTAGCACAGGGAAAATTCACAATCTAAAACTAAAGATAATCTAATGCATTTCCTTCCTATTACTTACAATTTGTAATCTTAGATGCTTAGTTCAGGTATGGCTTTAAGAGATGTATTTTCCCTGACCTGGTTCCTTGCTGACCCGGTTCCTTGCTGACCCAGAGAGAACACAAAGAAACAAAAACCTTCCCCCACAGATTTGAAAGTATCTTGTCCCCTTATTGGTCCTTTTGGTCAGGTGCCAACCAGGTTATCTGAGCTTCTTAACCCTTTACAGGTAAAGAAGGGATTTTATGCTACCCTTAGCTGTATATTTATGACAAGCTCTTTTGCAGGTCTTCTAAACTTTTATCTTCTGATTTCTGAGGTTGTAACAAATTCCTCAAGAGAAGTAGGTTCTACTGCCACAATCACAGGGAAAGACTGATTTCTTTTTGCCAGTACCTGTAATCTGATTTGCCAGAAAATAGTGATCCAATCTTTCTATCATAGAATCCTAGAAATGTAGGGCTGGAAGGGGTCTTGAGATGTCATCAAGTCCAGGGCCCAGTACTGAGGCAGGTCCAAATTGCCAGTTTTGTAAAAGGTCTGCTCATGCATAAGAAACACACACAGCTTACATTACTGCAGGTAGGGAATGTGCAGATATATTCAATTAAGTAACAAACACAGTGAGGTAAAACACCTACTTACTGAAGTTTAGGCTCAGGCTGGAGCCTGGGCTCTGAAATCCTCCCTCCTTGTGAGGTCCCAGAGCCTGGGCTTCAGCCCTAGACCAAATATCTACATTGAAATTAAATAGCCCTGTATCCTGAGTCCTGTGAGCTTGAGTCAGCTGACCTGTGTCAGCTGAGGGTGTTTAACTGCAGTGTAGATATACCCAACATGAGCTTGGTCAAGTCACTTAACCTGTTTGTGGCTCAGTTTTCCAGAAGTAAAATGTAAATAAATAAAATAATAATACTCCTGTATTTCCCTTCTCTTACTTTTATCTGTCAAGACTATTTGGGTTTTAAGTTCTTCAGGGAAGGGACTGTATTTGTACAGCACCCAGGACAACATGGGTTCAATCTTGGTTGAGCCCTGTAGTAGCTACTTTAATGTAAATAATAATAAATAATGTTGCTTAAATTAATTTTTCTATTGCCAGCTTAATTATTATAATTTTATTTGCAAGGAGTTTTTAGGGGCCATAATAGAAGACTGTGCTACTTCTATAAGATTGGGGTAGTTAGGTTTTTGTTTTAGCGATCTCGTGATGCGAATTTTAGTTAACCAAATTCAGAATATTCTATAGAGTGTGTTAAGCTTGTTGGTAATGCCTATGTTCTAAAGCAGCATATTTCAAACTATGAAATAAATGCTTTAAAATAAATATCCGGCAGGATATGCCATAGTGTCAAAGATCTACTATAGAGGTACTGGGTAAAATCTGAGGTTATTAAAAGTAAAGTATCCTTATCATGTTTTCATTTTACCTATTTTAGCTGTTAATTCATTCACTCTTCCAAAAGGATTTTACAGTTCGCTAAGGATTTGTATTTAGTGAGGGAGCAGGAAAGGGGGAATGCTGGTGGGAAGCTTAAAAGTGAATTGTTAGACTATATCTCCATCTCACTGTTCAGTTTGTAAAACAAATTCTTCAGGCAGGTGCTCGAATTCACAGACTCTTTAGGGGGAATTTATCAGCCCCAGGAATATACTGGTTAAGGGGAAAAAAACTAACAACATCAGCTGCTTGTAGGGAAAAGCTAATCATCTAAACTTTACTGCGGGAGAGGTGCAGCTGTCAAAGCAATAAGGTAAATGAGTCTTAGATTGAAATGGTTTTTGCAGTAGAACTCTGCTCCCTGGTAAATAGGGGAGATTGAACTATAGCACCATCCTACTATTCCTTGGCAATGCACCATTTTGGGGCTGACTGGGTGGTCTTAAGTCCATTGCTACAGTGGCTACATCGTCGATACCAATCAAGGCCCCGCAGCTGAGACCCTGTGTGACCTGCTTCAGCAGCTTTTTTCAAACCCCGATTCACTCATTTGTGTGGGATGCTTTTCTGCTACTTTATTTATGGGATTACATAAATAAGCCATTAAAAATGTAAATCTTCAGAACAGTTGAATAATAAAGATTTAAACAATAAGCTCAGGGCGGTACAGTACAGAAACTGCCCTGAACCAGCAGTATTGCACTGTCGTGGCTATGGCAACAATAGAGGGGTAAGGGAGAGAGAGAAGAAAATAAAACATCTCAGCATTGTAACAGTCATTGGCACCAGAGAAAGATTAGGGTGTTTAAAAAAAAAAAAAAGAGTATTAGAACAATGATGAAGATGTGCCATTATAGCCAACACAGAAGACCATGCCATCCCTCACATAGTGCAGGTGTCAAAACAATCAAGCTTGCCAAAGAATTGAATTTAAGTGAAATTTATCCCACCTCGCCACAAAGCGCTTAACCCTTCGGAATCTAGAGCAGGCTTCAGCGATGGCATGGCTAGTACAGATTTTTTTTCTTCTCTCACTCTGATGCTTGTATCTAAATAACTGTGTTGTCTCAGCTTCTTTCTTAAGCAGTAGTAATAAAGTGGTGCATTATTTTCTTCTATGAATTATAAATAGGCTGGTGTGTTTTATTTCACTCTTGTTGTATTTGTAGCATATAAAGTACCTTTAAATAAATGGTATAACACAATGAAGGATTTTACTGAAGTTTATTATCGCTCCACTGGAGCCTCACTCCTGTGAAAGATCTTAGTTAGAACTGCTATTTTGTATCACAACCGATTTGAATGTCATCAGGACTGGGTAGTGTAGCTTACCTTATATTACCTTTATAAGCTAACTGGAAAGAATAAGAGCTGAAATTCCGCTGAAATCCTGACTACATATTCCACAAAGCTTGAGTGATTTTAGCATTGGCCCTCCAACAGACACGCACGTGTCTTGTGTATTTTCCCCCCAAATACTTGGCAACAACCATCACTTCCCCGCTTACGGGAACATGACTCAGGTATTTCTCCAGGATAAATTTGGAATAGATACAATATGGATTACTTCACTAACTATTTCAAAGACCACTACGCACTCTTGTATATCTGAATGTTAATATTTACAACCCCTCTTTTATGAGGGAAAATGTGTTTCCCTTGAGATCAGAATTCACTTGCTGTATCAAAGTTGTGGCTTAGTTCCTACAAACCAGTGAACCATGATGAACTCATGTAAGGAACCACCGATACTATCACACCTGAACCGTGCCTATCGGTTTAACCTTAATAAATATAGATATGTTCAAACACAAAACTTTGCAAGGTCTAGGGCCTGCAACTACCTTCATATTGGTTCTCAAATGAAAAAATTATTGTGAAGCACTTTTTAAAATAACTAGAGAAGTCTGCATTGTTTATGATACAGCATGATGATGAAAGGAAGTCTCCCACACCAACCAGTTTTCATGATTTATTGTGTTTGACTCAACTTTAAAATATATTTTTTGTTCAGAGCTCTAGGGGTGGGTTGTCTTCTTGCTTAAACCAGTGTAACTTCACTGACTTCAATGTAAATCAGAGGTGAATCAGGTTGAAAGTGTCTTTTAGTTTCATTACAGTTCAATGTCTAGGATCAATTCTTGGTATAGCCAGTTTTTATAGCACAATAACAGTGTCACACAACTACACTACAGAAATACTGTAAAGGTCAGTGCATAATAAAATAGTTACTCGTCATTGTCAGGCTATTTGATGAATTATTACAGCCAGTAAGTTAGGTGCTGCTTAGGTTACAAGCTGAGGCACTCTTGAAAAATCCCACCTGGCACCTATCTGCATCGTTAGGGGCCTGAATACCTTTGAAAATCTGGCCCCAAGGACCTAACCCTGGGTACGTTTAATTAAATACAATAATAAACAAATGGAAAAGTGTTTTCCTTTCCACTGCAGCCCCTACTTCTCCCTCTCCCCTTTTTAAGCAAATTTAGCTCTTATGGATGGTACTGCACTGACATCTCTAGGGCTCCCTTTTTATCCCCAAACAAATATCAAATGAGCAGTACCTTGGTGACCTTACCTACCATCTGTGCCATGCAGCCACAGCTGGGTGAATATCACAAGGCAGTATTGATTAATGTTTGCATAATTAAAAACAACTGATCACTTGGATGCTATTTCAACCCCTTTGATTTGCTTTCTGCAACCATTCATACATAATTTTTCTTCATGGTGAATGATTGTAGAAAGGGAGATGGCTACAAATACTTATAACAATATATATCTACTTGGATAATCCCACCGGGAATGCTGTCTGTCTCCAAAGGGTTTGGGAGTCATCTAATCAGGGAGCAGAAACAATATCATGTGATATAACTGACCCATCACAGAGCATGAACGGACAATTCAAAATAGCGAATACTCAAATGCTTTTCAAGTTGTAAAACTCTTCTTAGCAGGGACTACATCTGCCTATTTTATTTTTTATTTCCCTTAGCGTAGCAGTCTCCCCACTCTCTGAAAGCTATCAGACTATATACGCGTGTGTGTAAACTAACAACAAACAATGGGAAGTAATTTGCTTGCCATCCATAGGCTGCAACATGTTCATCGAAAGCATTCATCAAATCATTTTGAACAAACACATTCCTAAACATCAAAGCCCGATCACGGAGAATTCATGAACAATACTGATCTGGAGGAACCAAGAATATCCACAGGGATAAGAATAGATCATTTCCCTGCTCGTTTAGGGCCACCACCTGCAGTAGTTAAAGGTAGACCAGAATTCGCAGTATCTCCCACTCAAAGCATGAGGACAACTACAGTTGCTACTGTAAAGTCAAATCCTGCAGCATGATGAATGTGGAATTTTAATACAGTTGGTTGCTGGGTTGAGGGGGACTCACCAAGAAACATACGATCTTACCAGAGCTGATTGTAAAGTGTAAGCATCTTCAGCGTGCTTTAATGTGGAAGTTCTGCCCTTAGATGTGCATGTGATCATTTCTGTTAATGAGATCCTCATGAATTCATCTTAGAGCAGAATTTGGCCCTTAGTGTGCATGATTAATTTATTATTATTATTATTATTATTATTATTTATTATTGCAGTTACACCGAGGAGCCCTAGGCATTGAGCAGGATTCCGCTGTGCTCTGTGCTGTACAAACACAGAACAAAAAGATGGTCCCTGCCCCAAAGAACTTGCACTAAGCACACACTATGAACAGGTCTTCTTTAAGTGCAAGCTTTTTATGAATGTTTAATGTGTAAGAGGTTACTAAGTGATCACGATGCTGCCAGACACTCTTGCATCTGAAGCATTTTCCCATACCACGTTTGTACGTTATATTCATTTCGCTGATTTCAGCTTTGCTCATGCCAGTCTTTGCATGAGGTGATAGCAGGGGGCACAAGGCTCTTGCACTCCAGCACAAATGGACATGGAGGCTACATGTGAGCACAGGTGTGGTTAAGCGCTAGGCATGGTGTTCCTTACTGAGTGGCAGCACCTCTTGAGTTTTGTGTTTACCTGCTCCCATACTGAGAAGTGCACAGGGTAAAGGGGCAGAGCTTGGGAGGAGACTGAGCAAGCTGGAGGAAATAGGGCCATAAGCATGATCTTCACCAGATTAGTGCTCTGTATAGTTATGCGGGCCTGCCCCTCATACTAGAGATAACTAACTTGGTGTCTGTAACAGGGCGGAACTGGGCTCCCCTGCAGTTCCTGTGTTCATTGAATTTTAGTTTGCACTTACAGTCAACACTCTATATCCATGCTATAGAAGGTCAAGCCGTGAGACAGTAAGATCCTTAGGGCAGGGGCCATATCTTTGGGCTTGTCTACACATGAAACACTACAGGGGTGCAATGTTTCAAGTGTAGACACTACCTACGCCGACAGGAGGGCTTTTTCCATCATTGCAGGTAATCCACCTCCTAGAGAGGTGGTAGCTAGGTTGATTGAAGAATTCTTCTGTTGACCTAGTGCTGTCTATATGGGGACGTAGGTTGCCTTACCTACATTGCTCAGAGGTGTGGGGTTTTTACGCCCCTCAGAGATGTAGCTGCGTTGATCTAATTTTCTAGTGTACTCCATCCCTTAGTGTGCCTTTCGTAAAGCACTGTGTGCACTTACTGAGGGCTACAAAAATTATAACAGAAGGAGCTACTATCTCAGGAAAGGAGACTACAAATATACAATGGCTCACCTAGTTGCACATGTGACAGCCACCAAAATAGCTTGAAATCATGAAATTTATGATTTTTAAAATCCTATGACCGTGAAATTGACCATACTGGACCGTGAATATGGTAGGGCCCTAATAATAGAGCATGTGGGAGAGAGTGCCAGACTCCCATGAGCATCCATTCCCTTTCTATTCACTGATTTTCCATCAGAAGCACCCTCTCTTCTGGAAGGGATACCACACTGAGTTCTGGCCTCTTCATCTTCTTAGCTCCGCAGAAGTTGCTCCGGTTCCTCCCACTGCAACTTGCTGCTTCAATCATCTAAATCCAGCACTCCAGCGGAAAATGACCTGTTCCAGTGACTTGGCTCCATCCAATCATTTCAGGGTCTAATTCTGAAGCCACTGACAGGTTTTCCATTAATTTCAGTGAGAGAAGGCTCAGGGCCATTGTCTTTTCTGGGAAACAGGACTTTTCTATTCACATCTCAGGGGAAGTACCTTGTGCTTTACGTATGGGATGTGTCCCTTTCAGCCAGTGCCTTATGGCAGAGTTTGAGCACCTTCCTGGAGTTTTAAATGACATTTAAAATCTTTAGAAAAAAGAAAGACTGTCTAAATGTAAGTGTGTGTGTGGGAGGGAAGGGATCTTGATAGTCTTATTCTTTTTACCCTACGTGCCATGAAGGAGCCATGCTGCCAGAGCAGCCACATAGAATCTCAGGACTCCCATGCATGTCCTAAATTCCGCTCAGACCTCAGGGCAGGTGCGAATTTAGGAGGCTCCCTGTCTGTTCTGAAAGGGATAGGTAAAGGGGAGCAAAACTCACTCCCTTTGATGGAAAACTGATGAAGAAAGTCAGCTGAAATTCACAGGGCCTGATTCACCATTGCTCTGCACTTTGTGTCATTGTGGATGCCAGTGTGAAGTGGGTTAAAAAAAAAAAAAAAAAAAAGCCAGATTATAATGGTAACATTTGGCTTCATGTCAGTGTAAATGACAGCACAAGATGCAGGGCAGAAGAGAGCTAGGCCCCCAGTTTCCTGCACCCCTATATGCAGTAAAAACAATGCAGGAAAAAATAAGGCCCTGTTCAAGTACAGTGCAAATGAGTCCCGAATTGAGGGGAAAAGAAGGAAGATATAAACAAGATATTTGTAGCCTACAGATATAGGTATTTGCTAGGACATAGGTATAAGTTAAGGCAGTAATGCAATGAGCCTACAGGTTTCAAGCCTGTAAGACAATAGTTTAGTTAACCTGATCAAGGCATAAGGCCCCAAAAGCTTTAGCGTAAGCAGTTAACCAAGAGGAACCCTAGATCATAAGATAGAATGCTAAAGTGACTAAACTGCAAGATACCAGTTTACACCAGCTTGAGATATTTTAAGTAAGGAACATCAGCAGATGTCCGACCACAAGAATGTCACCGTAAGTAATTTACATATATGCTAATAAGCTTGAGGTAAAAGGCCTCATAACCTATGGGAGAAGGGCACCCTAACATTAGTGGGGCATGGAAGTTCAAATAACGAAAAGGGGCTAAAATCCCTCCTGAATATGTGTAACACCGACAGATCCTGGTCAGCGGCAGGCAGGATCGAACCTGGGAACCTCTGGAGCTTAGTGTGTGAGCCTCTACAGCATGAACTAAAAGCCAACTGGCTCTTAGCTAAGGCTGTAGAGCAGACTTATTTTCTCTCTCTCACTAAGTGGTCTTGGTGCCACTAGATGCTACCAGGAGGTGTGTGGGTTACATATGCATCAGGCATAGTGGTATCAGAGTAATACATTATAAAAGCTGTATCCTAGCCTGTGTTCTTGGGAGATCCCAGGATGATGACCACTGGTGGTGATGATGGCCAACACGTCAGGTTTTTCTGGGGACTAGAACCTACCAAACCTCAGAGTTGAATTGGGAATTCTTAAGTAATGAATATAATGAATATACAATCAATAGATCAGGTCACAGACTAGTTCAGCTTCAAATAGCTTCTTAATAGAAATGTACAATATACTGAATACAGGCATCAACCTCTTTGCTATTGCTGATCAATCATTTTCACTACTGAGATGATGTGAGATGTCACCATTTATCAACACGAGTGTTGTACATTAAGAAACAAATGTCCATTTTCAACCATTAGCTGGCAAGGCTTAAAGTCACCGCAGCAGAAATGGTATTTTCTCTGTGTGGCTGTTTCTATGGGGCTCTCTTCTTTCCCTGGTCACCTCATAAGAACGGTTATAAAAATTAAGCAGCAATATGAGTTCTCCAAACCTGTTGCCACGCAATTAGATTAAAAGTATATAAAAGCCAATACATTCAGCTACACCATTTTCCTTTCTTTTTTATTAAAAAAAAGTTATAATTGGAGACCCCAAATAAAGCTGTATTTTTCCCATCATAAAACTGTGAATATAATTATATGAACAATGCTGAATATCACCCACATGCTTAAAAAAAGGATAATCAAACAACCAAAAATAACCACTGTGAATTCAAACTGAAAATGAATGGAGTCTGCCTCATTCATAAATGTCATATGAGACTTTGGTTAAAAAGGCAAGCCTGTCATCCCAGGGACAGCAGCTGTTGTTATGTTGAACAAAATGGATACAAATGGGTATTATTTTAAAGTGAAATGCTTAATTTCAGGCCTAACAAGCACACTGTCCTCTCTTTAACCCTGTGTCATACAAGCCATGATCTCCAGTAGAGGGCTTGATTGCACAGGAAATCAAATTCACTGGCTGTGGCCTACCAAACCAACAAACACATTGGCAATGTTTGAGTTACTATGGCAATCACAAAATAGGAAGGCCTTTTCTTCTTTCCCCATCTCTGCATGCAGCCGCAGGCTGCTCCTGAATAGCCCACATCTGCAAAAAGTTTTAACACGGTACTCAGATAAAGAAAAGGATCCAAAAAATGGGCACTGACCCGTCTCAAAAAATGTTGCAAATTTTATACACAAGAATTGGGGAGCTCTGCCACTTTGCGCAGGTTATGTCATAATGCAAACAAAAAGGGATAAAAGCTGATGAAGGCTTTTGCTGTCAAATATTGAGAGAGGGGAAAAAGCAGAAGTAAATGACAGCTTTAATGCAGATGTAAGAAGAAAAGTCAAAGATGGGTGACAGAAAGTTACTGGTTAATGAATAAGGGAAAAATTTCAAACACAAAAACCAGACAAAAGAGTAAAATACAATTAAAATCAATCTATAGAGAATTACTGAGAAACCGCCCTGAAAGCACAGTGAACAAAATCTTGGAACTCTCAAACCATGTGAAATCAACATGTGGTTCTTTAGAGTGGTCCACTTTAGAGATTAATAACCACCGTTATAAAAGATCAACCTGATCTCTGGCCTGCAAAGTTTTCAAGCAGCACATTTTTTAAACGGTATTGGGAAACAAACCCTTCCTTGCACATATTCACACAGGATTTTGCTCTGCTTATTATGAATTTCATCTTGCACACTGAATTGTTGCACATGCATGTTTTAGATGTTTGTTAGAAAGATGCTTCCTGGTAACGTAGAATAAGTTTTTAAATAAGGATCAGCATTCTGACAAATCTTTCCTTCATACACTTTCTGCCAATGTATTATTTGATATTAAACATGGTTTTTTGTAGATCTTAGAAATTTACCTATGAGTTGATTGGAGCTTTTTCTATATAGTATTCTAACATATGGCCCAGTGTTGTACAGGGTCCTACTGTAGTACCTCATGTCACTGGAAAGAAAAGATATGATCCAGAAGTTAATATAATGGCCTATCAACCTATTTTAGGTTTGCTATGGAGCCCATCATTGTGCTATCAAAGCACCAGAGCATCACAGAGATAACTATTTGTGTTGGAATCATCAAGAAAGAAAACTAAAAATTACTGAATTTAATTTTAATTTATCTTCATCTAAGAGTCCATTGACCCATTAAACTTCCTAAGAGCATAATTACACTTTAAAAGATTTTACTGACATGGTGATACATTAATCACTACCATTTGAGAAAGGTTTCATTTGGGGAAAGGAATTTAAATAAATGAACAGTCCATAAAAGTCCAAAGTGCAGAAAGAAGTCCTAAGTCCAGTAAAAGTGAGACTGCATTATACATTCATTGATTCTTGTTCTTTCGGGGGTGTTTTAGTATGAAGAGAAAAAGACAATAGAAGACAATAGTGCTACCTTATCAAAGTTCATTCATGCAGCCATTTCAAATACTTTTAACTGCTTGTCAATAGGTCTTGCAAGTCTCTGAGATTCTAAACATTCTGTCACATTTGTGTACTAACCACTTAAAGTTCTGCTAAAGCTTTTTGACCTGGACTGACTCTCCTTTATCTAGGTCAAAAAGCAAGGCAAAGCTATTGTGTTAAACGGCCTTCATTAAATTCATTGATTTGACCTGCATTTTAAAGACCAAAAGTCAAATGGAATGGGAAGTTAAAGTTCCCATACAAAAATCTTCCTCCAAGTACTTCTCTGCCTCCTTGAACTATATAACATTCAGAAAAGGACATCTTATGGCCATTTGAAGTACGGACTATAGCTGGAATGGCAGTTTTGTTCAGTTTTCTCAGCAACATTAAGGCGAATTGATGGTGCGTTCCCCACTCCCTGTCCCCCCCCCCCCCCCACCAAATAAGGACAAAAAAGTTGAAGCCAATTCCATTTACTTTGTTTCTCTTCCTAGAAAAACACATTTTTAAGATCATGCCACTATGTTTAGAGATAGATAACTATGATTTCAATTCCTTAAACACAGATATGCTCAGAGATGGGTTTTGTTGCTTTACACTGGAGACCCTTTAGCTTGATAATGCAGTTGTCTATAATTAAGTGATTAAACTGTTACTTATCAGAAAAAATCCTTTGCATTTGGAGAAAAAGTTCACAGCCACTCCAGCTACAGTTTACTTTTATTGACCATACAGAATAAGGCCCAAATCCTGTAAAAATTAAGCATGAATGTAACTTTACACATGAGCAGTCCTATTGACTTAGATTTGGGGACTAAATAATGAAAATATTGAAATGTTTTGAGACTAATTCATTGCTGGTATAAATCCGGCGATTAAGGTACTGATCCTGCAAACACTAATGGGCTTAATTTTGAGCATATAGGTAACCTCACTGACATCCTATAAGTAAAATGTACACTTAAGCATGGGTACACCCTACCCCAAGCAGAGTTTTTACCCTGGAAAGGGAAAAGTGTCAGTGACACTAGGGATTTGACTGATTTTATGTGGAAGATGCTCAGACACTACACTGATGGGCAGCCATATAAAAAGCCCAAAATGGATACTGAGCATTTGCAATATTAGGGCCATCTTTGGTGCTGAATGGATGGAATTACATTGGGGTGAACTTGGCCCTTCATCTTATTCCTTCTATAATTATATAGAAAAGGTCTATGTGCTCATTTGAAAAAAGGGAAGCAGAATGAATTGAAAATAATTTGAAATTTGAATTTGAAAATAAATTATACAAAAACCCCCAAACTTTAATCAAATCATGTCAAAGCAGATTTGCCATTAGAAAATCTGCCACCTAATAAAAATCCAGCTGTATTGTCCAGAGCATACCACTTGGTACAGCTTTCCAGAAACAATTATTTTTACAACTTACAATAGATCCATTTTAGGATTTGTCCAAGAGGATACACACACATATTCTCCTTTCAGCAAGTCTGCTGACTCACTGATGTCCCATAACCGAATTCTGCATATTGCACAAAGGGATGGAGTAGCTACTATCCAGAGCGCTGAAAAGATCAGACCAGGGAAAGATGGTTTGAGAAACTTTGGTGATCCATATCTCTGAAGTAATCCTTTCTGGATCAAGTGGCACAGTTTCCTCTAAGCCTTATAGCAGCAATCTAGCGGAAATGATGCGCTGAGAAAGCCAAAATGAAGTTATTTGCTACTGAGCTGTAGGTCAAGCTGCAAAAGTCTGGGAAAATCTGGTTGATGAATAAAATTGCTTCCCAGCCCCCTCTCTCCCCTGTCCAAATTACACAACAGTTTGCTATCCTAGGGGGAATTTATTTTAAGGCAATGGAGAAAGGTCTCTAAGAAAAAGAGTGCATAAAAGACTATCTTTGGGCCTTCAACACCCTCTTTCCCCATCTCTAATCCTGAAGAGGAAAAAGAAATCAATGCACGTTCTTTGTGAGGTTCAGTCCACACTCTCCTTTCTCCCCTCTCTTTGCTGTCTGTCACTCAGTGCTCTGTGCTCTCTCCCTCTCACACATACATCCAGAACTAGTCCATGATGCAACAGTCCTTGTTTTCATTTCACCTGATGATCTCAGCTGTTCCTTTGGCTCTGCAATCAACTTCTGTGTCAGGGCAGGATGTAGATCGACTGAGTTTGAGGGTCAGGAAAGATTTTTCATTCACAGGCTCAGTATATCACAATTGACCATCTTTTCGTTAGTTGGGGCTTGTCTACACAGAGAAACTCAGAAGTGTTAATCCAAATTAACTAAAGGTGTGAATTTGAAGTGCATTGGTTAAATCACCTTAAATCCCAGTGTGGAAGTTCTTGTTCAGAATTAAAGTGGCCTTAATTTGCTTTAATTTATTTCACTTTGAACATGAATTAAGATAAACTGAATTAAAGCCATTTAAATTCTAAATCGGAACATCCACATGGGGATTTAAAGCAGTCTAACTAGAATTAGTTAATTCAAATTCTTCTGAGTGTCCCTATGTAGACAAGACCTTAGATTGTAAACTCTTTGGGGCATGAACCATCTTTTTGTTCTGTGTTTGTACAGCACCTAGCACAATGTGGTCCTGGTCCATGACTAGGGCTCCTAGGCTTTACGGTAATACAGATAGATAAATAAATAAATAGCAATAGACTTGGTGCACTTCAATTTTTTCTTTACCATCCTTTAATGCTCCAGACACTGGCCACAGCTGGGGCAGGATGGCTGCTGGAACAGATAAAGCCATTGGATCTGAAGTGGCAAATCATATGTTCTGGGCATTTGGCAGTTAATTTTTCCCTCTTTCTGGGGCAACTGGCTTGTCCTGATCAGAGTGGAGAGGCTTGTTTACAGGAATGAGAAGTTGTGGCAGGGAAGCAGTCTGCGTCAAGAGAAGACATTAGTCTGTGTACTTGAAATACAGAAGAAATCTCTAATAGAAATGGGCCATGATTCACTTCCATTGCCACACCCCCCCCCAGCTTTGGATGAATGAGGGTACCCTGTGTCTGAGAAAGGATTCATTCCTGGGAGAGGCCAGGGGTTGTACTTGCCATCACCTTCCCTGGGGGTTCTGCCAGGAGACGACAGGCTGGGCACAGATGGGCTGAGTTCATCCTCAGATGGGCCAAGTTCATGTTTGGTGCAGCTAATGGTGGGGAGACAAAGGTGGCTCTGAGCTACCTTATGCTACACCCACCTCTAGGGTCAGCTGGTGGCTGATCTGGTCTTGGTGTAGGTTAGAGCAGCTCTTGGTTTATAAGGCTTTTAACTCACACTCTGCTGACTCCACCCTAGCACATCGTGCTCTGACTACATCCCTTTCACGCCTCACCACATTCCCTCTTGTCCCAGCTGCTCCCAGCACATGCCCTGGGCAGTGGGACAGGCAGAAAGGGCTGGCACAGAGCTAACAGTTCCAGTTTTACGGCAGTCCATATTGTGGGAATCCTCAGCTAGCCTTTCAGAGCAGCTCTGAGAGTGATGCCTTATCTCCTTTCCCCCTCTGACCAAAGCTACCAACCTGAGGGCTATATTGGGCAGCCATGGGCTCCTGGCTTAGCAAGGACTCCAGTGTGTATTGGTGTGAAAACCCCTTTCCAGGTGGCCTTCTTGCTGCTGGAACCCTGCACTGGGCTCTATGCTAATGGAAGCTGATGCAAACACCTGGGTAAAGCAAATCTATTGTTTTATTATAAAAATGGACTCTTTATAGCCATTGTGATTCACGTAACAAAAGGCAGTGAATTTAAAAGTAACATAAAACTGGGAACAGACAAATCTTCACTAAGCTGCACTAAAATCAGTAGGAGATTAAAAATATTTTGCAGATTCATAGAGATAAACATGAAAATCTCAGCATCTATACAAAGCAGAATAAAGAGGATAAAGAGGCCTGTCAATAGAAACAATTCTGTGCAAAACCTTCTTCATTCAGCATCTCTTGGATGAAATGATGACCACACAGACATGTGTTTCATCCTTCCTTCAGCTCATCAACAATGCATTGCTCAGCTATTACTTCAGCTAATGAAAATGCCAGCTGCAAAGACATAGCAATAAAGGCTCCCTGGGCTTTGCAACAAATTTTCCTTAAGAAGCTAAGGATCTACAGTTTCCAGGACTGTCAATCTGACAGATTCCAGGGATGCTGGTGTTTTTAAAAAGTTGCCATCACACCCATTTACAAAATGCAATTCATTCTCATAACACACATAAGGGATAAGTAGGTATTATTATGCCTATTTTCCAAGGAGAAACTGAGGCATGAAAGAGTGACGTTTCTTACCAGAGGCCACACAGTAAGCCAGTGGTGGAACTAACAATAGAACACAGATTTGCTGACTTTCAGCCATGGGCTCTAATAGTTAAATCTACTTCTTCCATAAAAAGTGATATTATAAGATTAGGTATCTGATTCTTTAGTCAAAAGAAGCCAGATAAAAAGTGCCATAGAATTCTGTCAGCGACAACAGGTACAGAACTGAGAAAGCACAATGCCAATTCTTTTTCTTGGCTAGTTTCTGATATAAAGCTTGAGAGGTTTTTTTTTAATTTTACATAAAAATGCTGCATTTTAATAGCTATTTTTCCTGCAAATTACCCAACACTTCCTCTGATTATTTACTTGAAAAATAAACTGTCACTTGCCATTTGAATGTCAATTAGTGTAATCAACAGGTGAGAATATTATTCAGGCCTGTAAACAAAGCTATGGAGTCCACTGTAAACATTGAGTATAGGAACTAAGAGAAATAGAAAACAAGGTGCTGTAGATAAGTTAGAAGAGGATATGGTGAACAGCATGCTAACACAGAAGGATTCTCAGACAGATTTATATTTTCTTAGGCACACAATGCTACAAATATTTATGCACTTGCTTAACTTTACGCACATGGGAAGTCCCAATAACAGTGTCAAGTTAAGCAAATATCTACGAGTTTGCAGGACTTGGATCTTCTTAAATATTGGGCCCAATCCTGCAATGTGCTGAGCACCACTGACTTCAACAACATATAGGAGAGGTTCAGACCCGCCCAGGATCTGTCCCATTGTCTATCAACTGCAACTTTCAGTGTGTACGGCCCTCCAGTTTTGAATGTTGTATCTAAACCCAAGCATGACATTATCAAGGAGATTCTATAAGAGTGTGACCATTTAAAATCCATATATTGCAGGAGAGAAGATTTTCTGGAATAAAATGCCAATGTCTCAGTTTTGTAAGGAACACGCCTCAAGAACAGATTCACCTTCAAAGTCATTGCTTTAATATTTGTTTTAATTTCTTTCTTTAGCAAAAGTATGGTCTTCATTATGTTTCAAGGAAAATATCCCTATAGTGAGTCTGCTCTCTCAGTGCTGGAAATTGCCATCTCCTTGGATCTCAAGAGACAAGGTGTGGCTCCCGCAGCTGCAGCCATGAGCCCCCTTCATTTTGTACCGCCTGTGACCTCAACCCTGACCTAGTTACTGCTCTTTCTAAGAGCGACATGTAATTCATTCTCCATGCTAGGCTCAGTTCTGGGCTTCTCTTGTGCTGTGAGTCTGACAGTCATACGCCACGTTTCGCTAAATTGTGACTTTAGTTCGCAGGAGCTCTGTTGTAAAGTTCTCTAGTTAGCACTCGTCAAGGTAACTCAAAGTTTCATTCCTACCCTAACATTTCTTCTTTTGTATCTTCTCTCCTATAAGGTCCGTTTTCATCTCCTTCCTCTATGCCAAAATGTCTTGTATAAAATGAGATTAAAAACAAAGGGCTAAATTAATCCCTTCTGTAAATCTGTTGACTTCAGACATAGCTTAGATAGATGAATCGGGGGAAAAAACTATCAATTTATCTAGGATTTTATCTGGCACCAGTCACATGGGGTAAAATCCTGGCCCCAATGAAGTCAATCAGAGTTTTGCCATTGGTTCAGATGGAGTCATGATTTCACTCACAGTAGCTGAGCACCTCTCAAAATTGAACATAAGCAAGAAAGAGTATAACAGGTGGGATAACAACAACTAGGAAGTTGCTGGATGTTTTTCCTTAAGTGTACACGTAGGTATGAGCTTCTCCTCTTCCTCCTATCTGCTTTTACTTAGTTGTGGTGGCTGTTTTGGGACGGCGAGGTGAAAGTAATGAGATTTGCATGGCAGGACAGATTTTTAAAGGGATTTTAGACATCGCTTAGCTGGGTGCAGCAATGCCGAACCCCCACGTGGCCTGCTGCCTAGTGGAATTTTCAGCCCCAAGTTAGGCAGCTCCATGCCACCAAGGCTTCCTATAGAGAGTCTGGGGAGAGCTAAGCACTAAAAAAGGGATTTTCAGAAGCTGAGCAGGGAGCTGCCTAAGCAAATCAGGAGTGAAATGAGAGGCATGAGGAGAGGGGCTTAGGTGCCTAAGCAGCTGACCTGTCTGACAGGCCAGAGACAGACACCTCCCGCCACTCAGGATTCTCAGCTGTGAACCCTCTCCTGGAGTTAGGCCCCTAAGCCAGGTCAGCAACTTGGATAGTCCAGGCCCTAGCAGCCAAAAACATCTCTCCCTCTCCTGCTCACACCCGCTAACACACACAGTTTCTCCTTGTGCCCCTAGCTGTCTTTGATGTGGGTGCTGTGCTGCCAAGCCCACCTCCAACCCTCTTGCTCAGGTGTACTCAGAGCATGCCTACAGGACTTGTTCCTGCTGGTGAGAAAGGAGTTCTCCTGGCTGATTCAAAAAGCCCACTTTGCAGGCGTGCTTCAGCCGCTGTGAACATGCTGACTGGTGGAAACATAGGCACCTATGGCTCCTTACGTACTGAGGGGGTTCGGCAGGGCCTGAGCTGTGGCTTCAAAAATGTCAGTGGCACCTACATGGTGGACTCAGGCACCAATCTGTTTGTTTAGGCCCCTAGATCTCTTTAAAACTCTGGCCCTTGTTTCTGAAGGCAGTGAAGTCAGTGGTCACTCTTTGTTCCTATAGAACACAACTGTCAAGGCAGGCTGTGGTTCCTTAGCAAGAAGTACTGTTTTAGAGAGCTTCCTCCACTGCCCTTGAAGGCCCTTGAAGGCCACTAAAGATGCGGGACAATATTTTGAAATTAACTGACAGTTCTATGGGGAGCCAATGTAGTGAGCAGAGCACCAAGATAATCTGGTTTCAGTGGCCAGTGGCACTAATCTCTCTGTGCCTCAGTTTCTCTGTAATATCGGGACAATACTATTTCCTTTGTCTTGTGTATTTAGATTGTAAGATCTTTGGAGCATGGAGTCTCTTCCTGTGTGTTTGCATAGTGTCTACCACAATGGGGCTTCCATCTTGGTTCCAGCTTAGCGCTATCATAACACATTAATGAACAATCAATGAGATCTCACACTATTTGGGCCCCATAAAAGATTCCCTGAGGTATAAAAAAACATAATTACCGAGATCTGACTTTTTTCAATGTTCAGCCAAACGCCTATGATTTTGGCCTTATCTGGTGGCCTGCAAAACTTAAATCCTATTCCTCGCCTGCTGAGCACCCTTCTTAGATTTTAAAAAAAAAAGGGGATGTCTTTTCAGTCACTCTCCAGCCAAAAGTGGTGGTATTTTTACAAATCATAAGTATAGGCTGGATACGGAAAAGAATTTTCCTTACAGATGAATTTAAAGCCATGCTGGAACAGCTTGTTTTTGTCAGTGACAGATTGCTTTTGAACAACAACCTATGTGAGGATATCATTGATTTGAAACTTGTCATCTCAGTCTCTGAAACAATTTTAAGTGAATTTCAGAGACTGTTGCTGCACGTGAACCCACCAGACTGGTACAAGCCCTGATGCAGCCCATACCCCATCCTTAAAAGGAAAGGGCCTATATAAGTGCAATAATTATTATTTTAACTATTGTCACCTTAGCACTCATGAGTGATAAACATGTGGTTCCAAACACACAATTGGATCAGGAACTGATGGAAGCTAGGGTTTATCCTATTAAAGAGTCTTGTATTGATCTAGCTTGTAGCCACTTAAAGCAATAGCCTCATCTGACAAGCTGTAGCCAAGAAGCACAAAGTGCGCCATCGCCCAATGATCTACTGTGCACTTCCACACGCTCTGAGGATGCTGTTCAAAGCTTGAAGAAACAAACTGACATAGCAATAAAAGAACAGGCATCAATCAATCCCTAGCCCCAGTATAATGGCAATAATTTAATGGTTGTTCTAAAAGAAGAAATGACACCAAACAAAGATGAAGGGGAGGGTCTCATTGGCTTCACCTGCAGCTGATGTCTATGCTAGTTCTATTGTGCCCACCAGTGTTAATTCAGAAATGGCTTCTTCTGCAGCTGGCATCATGTGGACCAAGTTATACTCAAGAATAAAGGCCGAATCATGGGATTTTATGGGTCAGCCCTTTATTGGTCAAGTCCCACAGAATTTACTAATGAATAGTATCTTTTCTATAGAATGTTTAAAGCAGCCTATAGAATTCTATAGCAGGGATCTGTTAAATTCTATAGGGTTTTGGTGTGATTTCTGTAAGAGATCTCTATTTAATTTCTGTGTAGCCCTATGAGTCTTTTCTCTGTAGCATTCTATAAGACCAAATAAGGCAAAATTCAGACTTGGGATAAGAAGTTGCAAGCTCATTGTACTCAGAGTTGCACCCACTTACCCCAGGTCTGAATTTGGCCCTATTTGAGATTTTTATATGTATAATACTGAAGATCATCCAGTTCAGCCATCTATATGCAGGGTGATTGGTGACTTCATGGAATAATTAAATCAAAAGTAATTGGACAATTGAAGTTACTAATGTAAATTGGCAATGAAAGGTTAGAGATCATCAAAGTAAAATTTTAAACTCTCTCTTTTAAAACATTTGATTGTTGATAAAATAAGTCTTTGTGGTTAACTAATCAAAGGCTACATTTTCTACTTCATCTATGATCTTACTGTCTATTTCACTGTGGATAACAGATAGTACTGTTGAAATTATTCAAAGACAAAATGATAAAATCACTAAAATGCTTTTGTCCGGCATCAGAAAAATAAAGGCTTTAGGGCTCCTGGAATCTGAGTGGAATTGATCTGCAGATCCCAGAACCACATTTCTTTTATTCTTCACTCCGAGTTTAAAATATCCCTCTAAACCTTCTTCATAGGGTTACATTTCAGTCTTTTAAAAAGATTTCTTTACTGTTTCAGTCAAACACACACCTGCTGCTGAAAACTTCCACTAATGTGAGTGGCATTTGTGCATTGAAAAGAGAATGTACCCATAAGACCATACTGTATGATTTGTAAAAAGATTATGGGCTTTCATTGAGTCATAGATTTTTAAGGCCAGAGGGGTCATTCCATTATGGTCAAGTCTGACCTTGTACACAGCGCTTGCCAAAAAATTTCACCCAACAATTCTTAGATCAAGCTTATATCTTGGGACTGTGCTACTGCATATCTTCTAGAAAGATGTGCAATCTTGATTTAAAGACCTCAACTGACAGAATCCATAACAACCATAAATAAGTTGTTTCAATGCTTAATTACCTTCACTGTTAAAATTTTTTTGCCTTATCTCTAGCCAGAATTTATCTAGTTTCAAAGCTTCCAGCCATTGGATCTTGGGCTTGGCTCACTCCTGTGGCCACAATTGCTTCAGAGGGACTGTTTAGAGGAGGTGCAATTGCTTCCTTCTCTTGGGAGAGCATTTTAAACTTCAGACAGGGCTCCCAAAGTGCCCTGCTCATGGAAGCTATCTGAGCGATGCATAGAATCAGTGCACCACCTGACTGCTCCAGCTGTCCCCCTCTTTCCAGACAGCACAACCCACCTCCAACTCTTCCCACACTCCACAGTGGAGAGAAGGATGCAGACCCCCTCCCCTCAGAAAAGCTATTCAACGTGGGCATTCCAGCAGAGATTCAGGCACGTCCGACATATTGGGTCAAACATTTGAGAGTTGAATTTTAGTCACGTAATCCTCAGCCCTTGCACTCACAGCAAGGAGAGCAAGTGCGAAAACTAGGGGATGGGAGCAAACCCTCATCAAAGTGCTAAGAACAAAATAGCAAATTGTGATGACTGCCTAATTGAGGATTACAGTTGTCTTTGGAAGAAAGTTAATTTAGTGCTTATGAGATGTGCTAGACTCACAGTGCCGGAAATTGAACTCTCCTAAGTACTGTACAGTGCAGGCAGAGGTAGTGCATCTTTCCTCATCTATAACTCTCAAGCCTGATTTTGAGGAGTCACATCTTGCGTGTTCAGTCTCCAGACCCATTCAGCCCTCGGCTTCTCTGATGAAATTGTCAATATTGCCTAACATCACAAAGGAATCCAGCAAGAGCTCAAGAAATAAAACCTAGAGCCAGTCCTTTGCCCCCTTCTTTGACTCTGCCTTAGTTAACGAGCTGTTGGCAAAGCAATTAGGAATGTCCCAAAACGCATTATTCTATTGGGGGTGAAAGGAAGAGGTTGCTTCTCGCAGTTTATTTTGTATGCTGCACCATGTATTTGAGTGCTTTACAGCACTTCATAACATCAACATAAAAGGCTAACAGTCCTAATCACAGACAAAAGTGGTCCCTGAGATAGCCCGAGATTGGTGCAATGAAGGTTTGGAAGATCAAAACTAGGACTTTGAATTCTGAGTTGGTGTTTGATGGGTAAGCAGCTCAGTGTCTGGATCTCTAGGCTGATGTGCTCCTTAGAGCTAGGTGAATAACTGATTTTTCATGGCAATTCCAGAAAAATAATTGGTTTGGGTAGAACCAAATCTGAAAATCTGAAAATTTTTGGTGAACTGAAAAAGTCTGCTTCGGGTCTGTTCTATGGTGGTCTCAAAATGTAATTTTAAATGGGAAATCATCATTGAGTGAGTGTGTTACTAGTAGGGTCCCTCACGGTCAATTCTTCGCCCCATACTATTTAACATTTTTATCAATGACATAGAAGAAAACAAAATCATCACTGATAAAAGTTTGCAGATGACACAAAAATTGGGGAGTGGTAAATGATGAAGACAGGTCACTGATACAGAGTGATCTGGACCCCTTGATAAGCTAGGCACAAACCAGCAATATGAGTTTTAATACATATAAATGTATAAACCTAGGAACAAAGAATGTAGGCCATACATACTAACAGGACAATGGACTCTATGCTGGAAAGCAATGACTCTGAAAAAGATGGGAGGGGGGATTCCTGGGTGCATAACATTCCCATGCTAATCTGATCCTTCGATGCATAAACAGGGGAATATCAAGGTTATTTTATCTCTCTATTTGGCAATGGTGTGACCGCACCATTGTGCAGTAGTGTATCCAGCTGTGGTGTCCACAGTTCAAGAAGGATGTTGATAAATTGGAGAGGGTTCAGTAAAGAGCCACAAGAATGATTAAGGAGTAGAAAACTTGCCTTCTAGTGATAGACTCAAGGAGCTCAGTCCATTTAGCTTAACAAAGAGAAGGTTACACGGTGACTTGATTACAGTCTGTAAGTACCCACATGGCGAATGAATATTTGATAATGGGCTCTTCAATCTAGCACCAGGAGGCACAACATTATCCAATGGCTGGAAGGTGAAGCTAGAGTAAGACTGGAAATAAGGTGTTTTGTTTTTTTAAACAGTGAGGGTAACTGACCACTGGAACAGTTTACCAAGGGTCATGGTGGATTCTCCATTCTTGGCAGTTTTTAAATCAAGATTGGATTTTTTTTTTTAAGGATGTGCTCTAGGAAATATTCTGGGGAATTTCTATTTCCTGTGTTGTACAGACAGTCAGACTAGATGATCACAGGGGTCCCTTCCAGCTTTGGAATCTCTGAATATTTGTCATGAACACAAGTGGCTATGCATGGTGCAAGGCAGTGGAGAATCAAACCTAACAACTTCAATGGAGTGACTCTGATTTATATACTAATTTATACCAGTATAAGCCAGAAGCAACTCCACTGAAGTTACTGGGCTTGATTCTCCACTGTCTTGCACTTTGGGCAGTCATTTACACTTCTTCAGAGTGGATGTAAAAAGCTACCATATTAAAGACACTCAGATACTCTGGTGATTAGGGTGATACAAGTACCTAGAAAGACAGATACCACAAGGCAATAAAGAATCAGGCCCATTAGCCATACACTGGTGTAAATGAGAGGACAGGCAGGTCCCTAGTTTCAGAACAGTGGAATAATAAGGGACAGATCCTCCGAAGGCTTAAATTGCGATAGCTACAGAGCTACGATTTAAATGGAGGATCTGCCCCAAGGGCTTTGCTTCTCATAATGTGTAAATAAAGCAACACTGATTATTTTTCAGCTCTTTTTTTGATAGTTATATTTGCATTCTGATTACATGCACTTTAGCTGAATAAGGAAGAGTGATATGTGTATTCATTATTCACAATTAAGTTTAACACCCTCTCGCTGTTGATTAAATAGATATGCCATCAACCAACTCTTCACATAATATAGACACACAGTCACTGAAATGTTTTCATATCTAAGACTATAGTGGAAAAATAGGTAGAGTCTGAAGTTCTCTTTTAAAAAAAGGTTTACTTGGGGTTAGATAAGAAAAACCAGATAGTTAAAACCATAAGCAGATGGTTTTGTATCAGTTATATAAATGCATAAGCCTTGGCAGAGCTAATAACAGTGACTCCAATATTGTTCATTTGAACATACCCATGGAAATTCTGGGCTTGGACTTATGCATAGTAAATCATTTTAGCTTTCTTGAAGGGAGATTAGCTGCTTTGGCAATCAATCATCTAAGCTGACCACGGATACAGTGCCTCTGCAATAAATGTTCATGCTTGTCTTCATTAACATCATTTAGTTTTTAGACTTTTTCTAATTAAGAAAGGTTCCCACCAGCAACAGCAAAAATCCCCACCACCTCTTTCATTATCTCAGCTTTTCTTCCCCTTAATTACTATTGAGCGCCTGGCTAATTAAATTAGTTTTTCTGGGTCTTTTCTGAAATCTTAGGGAAATTATCTAAAAATCATGAAATCAATTCCCTTACGCTGTTTTACCCTTTTATGTTTTGGGCTCCAAGAGGGATGGGCAGACAAGTGCAGGCCCTCCGAAAAGTGTGCAGCACTAGACTGCTTGCCAGCCTTCTATTGCCTTTGTGGACCATCTGGGTCAATTTCCTTCCAACTAAATGAAATGCAAATAAAAATTCCAGCAGTTTTTCAGCTGCAGGCTGCCCAGCTCATTAGCATGACAGAGGCCGGGAGATGAGGCCTGACCCTGTGCACTTCCCCTCATCTCATTAAGTTGTAACTCTACCGTGGCTGCATTCATGGTGTTTATTGACGCTGAAAGGCGTCTTTATCCAAAACTAGCTAAATTCACATTCAGAGTTTTTACTTGGAAGGCTTGCCTGCTACAGCATCCACATGAAAGTGAACCTATTGTCGCTTGGTAATGTGTCCTGCTGATTCTATAACAATCTGGAGGATTTCCAAAAATGTTTGCTTCACAAGTTTTAGCTCAAAAAATTTACTCAGAGCTTTAAGAACTTAATACTTTAAAAAAAAGGATGTAAATATGTTTTGTTTTGATGATCACTAAGGCAGATAGATAGATAGATAGATAGATAGATAGATAGATAGATAGATAGATAGATAGATAGATAGATAGATAGATAGATGACAGAGCACATGTACTGTATATATAGCATATGTCATAAGACAATAGACAGTGAGTTCATAAACTTTGCCTCACAGTTCATCAGTGAGGGTAAGGTCCATAAGACACAGTAATGCCAGCAATTTATGATGCCCTGATATTCACAACTGGACAATGAAGAGAAACATACTCTGACTGCCCATTATTTAATGTCCTATCATAGCGTCACAGAAAAATTTAAGAAAGGAAAGTGGGGTGTATTGAAAACTGTGTTAAAATTACAAGCTATTCAAGTTATAAGGGTTTCCTGGTCCCGCTTGCTGGCTAGGGGGCTCTGTAGGGAAGCATGAGATGTGGGTCTTGGGCAGTCAGTCTGGAAGGAGCTAGCTTAGAGCAAAGGTGGGGGGAGTTGTGCCTCTCTGCCTTGGGAAGCAACCTACTTTGTCTCTTTCTGGGTTTGGTTCCTGTGTGTTAAGGGTCTGGAGTCTGAGAAATAAAGTTATGATGCAACCTTCCAGGAAGAATATATTATATTTTTATCTAACGTCTCTGTTTGTATGCCATGAACACAACAAAAAGTACCACAGAAGTAAAGTCTTGTGGCTATTAGTATAATAATTATAATGAATACAATCCTTTTACCTTTGCCTTGAGCACTATATTTGATACGGTCACTGGATTGCAGCACAAACTATTTGTGATCTTCCTGATAACACCATCCTGGCCACTATGGATGTAGAAGCCCTCTACACCAAGATTCCACACAAAGATGGACTACAAGCCGTCAGGAACACTATCCCCGATAATGTCACGGCTAACCTGGTGGCTGAACTTTGTGACTTTGTCCTTACCCATAACTATTTCACATTTGGGGACAATGTATACCTTCAGATCAGCGGCACTGCTATGGGTACCCGCATGGCCCCACAGTATGCCAACATTTTTATGGCTGATTTAGAACAACGCTTCCTCAGCTCTCGTCCCCTAAAGCCCCTACTCTACTTGCGCTATATTGATGACATCTTCATCATCTGGACCCATGGAAAAGAAGCCCTTGAGGAATTCCACCATGATTTCAACAATTTCCATCCCACCACCAACCTCAGCCTGGTCCAGTCCACACAAGAGATCCACTTCCTGGACACTACAGTGCTAATAAACAATGGTCACATAAACACCACCCTATACCGGAAACCTACTGACCGCTATTCCTACCTGCATGCCTCCAGCTTTCACCCTGACCACACCACACGATCCATCGTCTACAGCCAAGCTCTGCGATACAACCGCATTTGCTCCAACCTCTCAGACAGAGACAAACACCTACAAGATCTCTGTCAAGCTTTCTTACAACTACAATACCCACCTGCGGAAGTAAAGAAACAGATTGATAGAGCCAGAAGAGTTCCCAGAAGTTACCTACTACAGGACAGGCCTAACAAAGAAAATAACAGAACGCCACTAGCCGTCACCTTCAGCCCCCAACTAAAACCCCTCCAATGCATTATTAAGGATCTACAACCTATCCTAAAGGATGACCCCAACACTCTCACAAATCTTGGGAGACAGGCCAGTCCTTGCCTACAGACAGCCCCGCAACCTGAAGCAAATACTCACCAACAACCACATACCACACAACAGAACCACTAACCCAGGAACTTATCCTTGCAACAAAGCCCGTTGCCAATTGTGCCCACATATCTATTCAGGGGACACCATCACAGGGCCTAATAACATCAGCCACACTATCAGAGGCTCGTTCACCTGCACATCCACCAATGTGATTTATGCCATCATGTGCCAGCAATGCCCCTCTGCCATGTACATTGGTCAAACTGGACAGTCTCTACGTAAAAGAATAAATGGACACAAATCAGATGTCAAGAATTATAACATTCATAAACCAGTCGGAGAACACTTCAATCTCTCTGGTCACGCAATCACAGACATGAAGGTCGCTATCTTAAAACAAAAAAACTTCAAATCCAGACTCCAGCGAGAAACTGCTGAATTGGAATTCATTTGCAAATTGGATACTATTAATTTAGGCTTAAATAGAGACTGGGAGTGGCTAAGTCATTATGCAAGGTAGCCTATTTCCTCTTGTTTTTTCCTACCCCCCCCCAGATGTTCTGGTTTAACTTGGATTTAAACTTGGAGAGTGGTCAGTTTGGATGAGCTATTACCAGCAGGAGAGTGAGTCTGTGTGTGTATGGGGGTGGGTTTTTGGAGGGGGGTGAGGGAGTGAGAGAACCTGGATTTGTGCAGGAAATGGCCTAACTTCATTATCATGCACATTGTGTAAAGAGTTGTCACTTTGGATGGGCTATCACCAGCAGGAGAGTGAATTTGTGTGGGGGGGTGGAGGGTGAGAAAACCTGGATTTGTGCTGGAAATGGCCTAACCTGATGATTACTTTAGATAAGCTATTACCAGCAGGACAGTGGGGTGGGAGGAGGTATTGTTTCATATTCTCTGTGTATATATAAAGTCTGCTGCAGTTTCCACGGTATGCATCTGATGAAGTGAGCTGTAGCTCACGAAAGCTCATGCTCAAATAAATTGGTTAGTCTCTAAGGTGCCACAAGTACTCCTTTTCTTTTTGTATTCACACTGTTAAATCTGCAGTCATTTCTAGTAGTGGTGGGCAGAGCATTGTCCCTGTGGAAGCTCCTGGGGGCTGGCAGAGGAAACAGGCATGTGGGGTGTTTATGGGGAACACTCAAAGAAGTGGCAATTTCTACATCCTTTGATAGGGTGCAGCAGGTGCTTTCCTTACCATTGGTCCTGGAACCTCTTCAGGGTGTTCATACCTCTGCTTAGACTAAACACATCCCACTTGTGGTCACAGAGTACAAACAGTAGGCTTCTGGCTGACATCTACACAGGTGAGCAAGGTGGAGGAAAGCCTCCCTATGCCTTTTTCCCTTCCCCTTGTGCTGATGTATTAGGGAGTCAGTGTCTGGCCTTCAGTATTTTATGCTCATGGTAACTGGATTGGAAGGAGATGAAAAAGGGCCTGTCTACATGGGGACATCTAGGGAAATCATTCCATATTAACTGAAGATGTGAATTTGAAGTGGATTAATAAAACCCCATTAAATCCCTATGTGAACACCCTTATTCAGAATTGAAGTGGCCTTAATTTGATTTATCTTAATTCATAGTGAACTAAATTAAACCAAATTAAGGCCACTTTAATTCTGAATGAGGGTGTTCACATCAGGGTTTAATATGGTTTAACTAATCCACTCCAAATTCACACCTTCAGTTAATTTGGATTGCTTTTCCTAGATGTTCCCATGTAGACAAACTCAAAGTCTCCAGTCAGACTGCTCTTTGTTCTCCCATTAAGCCATTTTAAGATCTTGCTGGAAAGCATGGGATCATGTTTAATCGTGAACAAGCTGTTTTATTCCCGCTGTGTAAAAAAAGGCCAGAAAAGGTGTAGGTGTGCCGGTGTAAAGTGAGTCAGAGAAATGATTTACTTTATGGGTGAAGTCACAAGGCTAAGGTATATCTTAATGCTGTGACCTATCAAAATGACTTATACCTGCCCATACAAATTACATGTTTATAATTAACTCTAGACAAGGTTACTCTATAGTGGAGAGGGACATCAAAAATAGATAAGAGGAAGGGCATTGTAATCATGTAGGGTTCTCTTTATTCTGTTTGAAATATCAAAGAATTACAACAACTGTTAACCATTAGAGCATGTAGAGTCATAGATTCAAGAATGAATTGGAAAGTGTCATCATCATATATGACATTACTACATAATCTGTTTTTTTCACAAGTTCAGAACAGAAATATTTTGAACACTTCTGCCTTTTTTGCATTATTATCGATTATTGTAGTATAAAACATCATGTTTTGGCTGCCCTATGATAAAAATATTCACCATTAACTTGTCTATAGCTTCTCCCCAGCCCTCCTTCTTCTTCCTCTAATGACTGTAGTGCTATGAAAAGCTGAATTTTGTAAAGGGACATCCAACTTTATCATGGGATGAACCAAACCCTGCAACCTGAATACTTGCATTTCCTAAGTTTTGAAGTTCAACTTTGCAACATTAATGTTCTTTTAATATTGTGTGTGTAATTTTCTAGTTTTTTTTTTAAAGGCAAATTGAAAAAAACAAATTTCATCATGTGAAACCATATGGATAGTCCACATGGGGTCGTCATCAGGGTTGGAACAATTAGATCTACAGCATGACTTCTCCCACTTGAATTAATGGAGTAACTGAAGCAGTCATAGACATGGGAAGTAAGGGTGTGGGAGGTGCTACAGCACTTCCAGGTTTTATGCGGGACTCCATCTCCTGGCTGCACACACGGGGTCCCAGCTGCCGGCCCCACTCCCGGCCACACACGCGGGGTCCCACATCCAGGCTGCTGGACCTGTGCCCCGGGGTCCCGGCTGACAGCTGACACAAGGTTCCAGCTGCTGGTCCCACATGCGGGGCTCTGCTACTGGCCCTGTGCCTGCCCCCAGCCATGGCCCCAGCCTTGGCCCCCTTATCCCTGTCTGTCCCCCCTCCTGAAGACACGGCCTTGCTCCTGGCCTCAGTTCAGGGGAGAGGGGACAGAAGGTAAAAAGTTTGGAGATAGTTTTTCTGGCTTTCCATATCCCCACTATAAAAAGCATTCCAGCACCACTGATAGCAGTAGATAGTTGTCGTCCTCTATAGGGATCAGCTGCTGGAGGAGGATGAGACAAGCCCTTTGCCAGTGGGTTTCACAGATATGCGCTGACAGCAGAGGAATGGTGACTCAGATCTATTGTTCCATGCCAGGTTCAGGAGGGCAGGTGCATTCTAGTGACCACAGACTCTTCTGCCCCCATTCCTCAATCCTGACCTCTTCTGCCCCTCTCTCCTACAGCCTGTCCCAGTCCTGTCTCTCCCTACCACCCGGGCTCCATATCCAAGTCTTCTCCCGTGCCCTTGTCCCAGTCCCAATCTTCTCATCTAGCCAATCCTTTTTTCCACATTTTCTTTTGGCTCCTCATTTCAGCTCCTATTTCTCCCACAGAGCATTCTGTCCATTCCCAGGATACTTGCCCCAGTTTTCCCCTCAGGCTCCTTTCCCCCTTCTCCTTACTTAGCCAGTCCCAGTCTCCACCAAACCCCAGCTCCCAGTTTCCATCTCCCCCATTACCCAGCAACTCCCAGTCCCAGTCTTACCCTCCCACCAGGCTCTAACTCAATCTACTCTTTGTGGTCCTCCTGGTCCAGCTCTTGTCCTTTCTGCATTCAGTCAAACAGTTCCTCCACCCCTCTCCCTGGGTGCCAGGAGGGGGAGCACTGAGAGCACAGGAAAGGCAATCTCCCTGCTCTCAGTTTCAGTGTCCAGCAGTCCACAACAACTAGGAACTGCAATTCCAGGGAAAGTCCTGCTTTGTCCCTTCAGCCCCAGGATGGAGCATGCTCAGTCAGTGGAGATTGACTTTTCAGAGAATTTAGCTGCCCAGCTCTAACAAGTCTCTACTGAGCACATGGAAACTGATTTTTCAAAGCCTTATAGTGTGACAAAATTTGGGTGGCTTTTACAGAAAGAGCAAAAGGCCGCGTCCCTGCCATATTGTAAGTCCCTGCTCCAAAACGTGCCCCATAACTTCACAATGAAAAGGTTGTACTTTTTTTTTTTACATGGACAAAACAACGTATTTTCCCTGATTCTCATTCTCAGAAATGGCGGAACCATTTTTATAGAAATTTTCAGATTAAAACAGATGGCTGGCATGGAAAATTTCAGCCGAAATGGTTAAAGCTTGGTAAGGTTGAAAACAGAGGCTTATAATGAGAAGTATCAGGCTATCTTAACTATAGAGGTCATTACCAGCTCTGTTTATAATTACAACAAACCGTGTACAGTATATCACATTTATGAAAAGGGCTAGTTTTATAATACAGCTTAAAAATAAGTAAAATTTTATATTTCATCTTTTCATAGACTTCCCAGGGCCACATCCTTGTAGGTTGCTGCTTCCAAACCACAGCACAGAAACTGTTGAACACAATACAAAATTGATATAAAACACATTATGAGTGCTCAAGATCCTGTTGTTGTTCACTTGCTTCATTTTGTTTTAAACTCATCACTGTTCCTGGGTTCCCCCTTCCTTTTTGATGAAGACCTCTCCTCTTTCCTCTACACTTTTGTTATTTCTAGGCTGGACTATTGTAACATGCACAGTCATAGAATCAAAGAAGTTAGAGATTAAACACTAATATATTAGGCCATCTTCTAGTCCACGCTACATGATTAATTTCACTGGGTTCTCTTTAAAAAGACACTGCCTTTCTTCAGAACAAATGGAATTCCAATACTCCGTGACTTCTGTCTAGGGCTCCTTATCTGGGATAGCCATTTTGCACTGGTAATTCTATCTCAAAAGTGCAATAATACAAACAAAATTAATATGAGTCTTTTTTTTCAGACTTGGCTTGTTTTGTAGATCTCATTTAAGACTTTAAAATCAAGCCTGGTCTGAAGACCCTATGTTATAACTTACTAGGTTAAGCAGTATATTTCAGACTGTTACATACTGTATCAATTAACAAATAATTCATGTTAATATAAAGATAAACTGGCTCTGAATTTCCTAAACTGAGTGTTTAACTTTAATATTGTATTAACTCTTTTTTATAGAATATTAATTAATAATTTAGCCCTTGATACTGCAATAAATTGTGTGTGTTTAATTACTTCAACGGGAATATTCACATACTTAAAGTTAAGCACATCCATCAGTGTTTGCAGGATTGGGACCTTACCTAATAAGTGAAACAAGTCAAACGAAATATGAATTAGCATGTAAATGCAATTATTGCTATATGTGCTAGGTATTTTATGAACATATGCTTCTTTCTTACTGGGTGCTTCATATTTAAGTGGGGAAGCCCTTAGTTGGAACTGATTCATTTTAGTTTTTGTGAGTATAGACAATATATCAATGTGACTACTCACATGCTTAAAACGAAGCATGTGCTTAAGTGTTTTGCTGGACTGATGCCTGTTTGATTATCCCTTGCAAGGGAACTAGTTTGTACAACATGACTTGCTCTTTTCTTTCTTGTCGCAACACTCAGTCTCACACATATTATGGTCCAGTCACGGCATATTGTGTTTGCTTCTTACCTTGTTGCTCTCTGCAATGACTAAAGAACATTACATAGCTCTTGCTGCCTGTCCTTTTATTACGGAAAATCCAATAAACATACTGGATATAGTCTTGAACCCAAACCCACAGCTGAGCACCTCTAAACTTCAGCGAAATCCAGGTTTGGATTCAGACCTGGCACCTATCATAATAAAATAAAATAATAATCCCACATAGCCTTTTATATAGTGCTTGTCATCAGTAGATCTCAAACCACTTTACAAAAGAGGTCAGTATCCTTCTCTCTCCCCCCACCACCCTTTTTTTTTTATTAAACAAAACAACCACAGATGAGGACTTTGATGTATAGAGAGAGGTGAAGTGACTTGGCAAATGTCACCCAGCAATAGAGGCAGGAACAGAACCCAGGTCTCTAGAGGGCCAGTCTAGGGGGTCTAGCCACAAGACCACATTGTCTCCCAAACACCAAATCTGAATACCCTAAACTCTGGGGAAGTTACAATCCAGATTCAAACATCACGCACAGACCCATCTCTAAAAACAAACCTGAAAAATTAACTAGGAAGCCTTTAGGGCCTTATCCAATGCCCACTGAAGTCAATGGGAGATCTTCCATTGACTTCAAAGGCTATTGGATCAGGCCTTTCTAGAACAAAGACAAAAATCTCTGTCTTGTTATTAAATGGAAACCTTAATTTCCAAATGTTAACTGTGGCACCATCCGCGCCACTGAAGCTTACACTTGGTTAGGAATGTCATCCGTCCCTTCCCAACGTGCTGCGTTACAAACAACTGACACTTCCTCTCTGCTCTACGTGAGTTTTGTCTATCAAAGGAGCAGCCAGTGTTATTTTATGATGATGTGTTGTAAAACTACCATCCTAACCCAAGCATGCTCAGCATGCCTGTCTCATATATCATTGCTCAGCCTTCAAACTGAAATGTCATCCATCACTGCCTCCTTATAGTTAAGAGTCAGAAACCTAGTCTTTATTGCTAGCATTTCCACGAGTCATGTGAACACATATCAGCAGGCACTTTGTCCTAATGCTTTTTTCCAGGAAATGTGCCTTATTCTTACATTTAGTTCCCAAACATTTAGATTAAAAAACAGAAACAACAACACAAAACCCCACACCAGAATTTTTTTTTTAAAAAAAAGCCTTCACATTTCCACTGATCATTTAATAGAGGAGATTTTAATTTGTAGCCTTTGACCCTTTGTCATTATTGATAGAAATAAAGACTTTTCATTTAATAGTTGTAGCTAATGGTAAAAGAAAAATTCAGTGTTTTTATTATAATATGACCTCAGTGTCCATTCTAAAACCATTAATAATTAGGGTTTGAGAAAAGAATTTGCATTACTACTCTAGAAAACGGACAAAAGAACCTTTGAGGCAGTTTCATGTGAAGAAAAACTCACTTGAGGAAATGTTAGAATTTTTGTAATGCACAAGGAAGAGAGAAGATACATCCCTCTTCCTAACTGAATTTTATGATCATATTATAATATGTAGCATTTAGTGCTTTGACTTTGTATGTTGCAAGCTTATTTTCCAGTAATAGTAGTAAAAATAATAAGACAAAACTTTACACTTGGGACTCTGTCTTGCTCCCATGAAAGTCAACATTAAAAAATCCCACTGATTCCACGGACCAGAGATTTGAGCCTATACTTCCCAAATATTCAAATAGAAGTTTGGGGCTGGACCACACTTGGAAATAAGCCTTAGTTATTTTTTAAATGGTCAGTGCTATTCTTTTTTCCTTTCACTACTTTTGAAGAGATTGCTGTGATGGGGCACGAGATGATGTCGTTACACATACTCTTGCCTGTTATTTTTCTTAGCACAAGAAAGGTTTGGGGACTTTGGAAAAAATGCCATATTGTTAGGTTCTGTTATGCGGCTGCAGTCAGTCTGTGGCCTGCTTTATTCTCTGTGTCTGAAGGCAGTTCTTCAGACAGAGTAGCTTCCTGGGAGCCAGTCATTGGTGTGTGGGCTAAGATTTCCTGATGAAGGGATTGTCTACATGCCGTATGTGACTACCTCTGTTGCATGACTGATGTGTGTAATATATGTAAATAAAACAAGTTATGCTGACAGTATACCCAGATGCATCACAATTTCTCCTCCACTGGGAAGCCAACTTCCAATGCGCCAAGATTTCTGCTACTGCTCAGCAGAGGATGTCAAAAGCAGGGCACTGGTGTCAGAGGAAGGGGCAATAATATTTAAGTTTTAATGTAGACTTGTTCCCTCCCAGCCCAGTTCACTAGCTGCTTGCTTCTTCAAATGAAGCACCATAACTTAGTGACAGGATTAAATAGCAGGAGAAGATAGGCTGGGAATAAGGAACTCCTCGTCCACACGGATCAGAGTCTCTGGTTCCTTAAGGATGCTTTGTGTTTCTCCAGCAGTGAAAAGCCCCAAGTCTGGTTTAGCCATCCAGTGGAGGAGTTCCCACTGCCTAGAAGAATCCTGAGGTGCTGGACAGCTGCCAGAGAAACCCCTACCACAGGTCACACTTCCAGTGTCATGAATCATTGCTGTGCTCCAGTGATCCCCTGTTACCAGAAAGGCCCCTGGGAGCACAGAGTAAAGCAGCCCGGAGGCTACTGCCATTTGCACTGGGGACTGGCCTGGAATTTGGACAGCTGAGGTGGCTTCAAGCCTCAGTTGTACACCTCCTCCTCCTAAAGTGCATGACAGGCACATCCACTACAGCTCAGAATCTGGATCCCAGATGTGTAGGTTATTAAACACAGGGAAAAATGTCAAACTTGTTGATATGAAAACATTTAATTTCTGATACTTTCCCCCAATATAACACACCCCCAAGGGAGGAAAGTAAGAGTTTAAACTCATTTCCCCCAATCTTTAATCTACCTCTCAGGAGTTTTTATTGCTATATTTTATTAGCAGTCATTATATGGCAGAAAAAGAAATAATCCCCTCAATAAACCCAAACAAACCAATGATTTCTACAGGGAAACAGTATTCAGCTCAGAATACTTGCTTGTGCTTAAATCTTTGACAGACATATAGAAATTGTGTGTTGAGGTCACCAGCAGCAAAAGGTGCAGCTGACACATTCAGTCCTCACTTGTCTACGTAGAGATGATGGGGTCCTTAGTCAAACTTTCCTGGGCCTCAATATTTGTGTTCATTTTTTATTCTAGAAATGGCTGAAAGCTTGCAGGATTCTTACTTTAAGAAGAAAAACAGGTAACTAGGCTTGTGGTTTGCATGTACCATGGGCCTGCCTTTTCCATGTGTTTGATAAAACGCAGTCAGTCATGTTAGATGTCTGTACAGTACCTAGCACCGTGGAATCCTGGCTCTGGAATGGCATTCCCAGGCACTATTGTAATAAATAAGCATCTTCCCTAATTTTCACCATGGTAATAGTACAAACGGGCAATGGGTTACCTTTTTTTATCTGGAGTGAAAAAAGCGATGATTTCAGAGGTATAGACAGGAGAACTGCTACATAACTTCTTAAAAGGGGCTGTGGAGAAACAATAAAAAACACACAAACATTTAAGTAACATTGTGTCCCTGGCATAACTGAAAACAACTGGTCACTAGCTACTAATCTTGTAACAGGTTGGCATTGTTTGCTGGAAACAACCCACCTGCTTTTTGGGAAAGGATTAAGTGTGTTCTGCTGATTCACAGAGGCAGGTGGCTCATTATTCCACCTAGATATGAGAAAGGTAGAAGTGGCGCTCTAGAGAAAGAGGATCTAGGAGCTGGCTGCACATTTCTGAGGTAGGCAGCTTCTTTTATCTGAACCTGCTGGACTCTGTTTGGCTGCTTCCACAAGGCCCCACTAGGCAGGCCTGGAAGACCTACCACTGGGCAGGGTATATTAGGACCTCAGGGCCTTCAGCAGGGCAGTGGAATGGTCAAGTACAACTGCTCACAGGAGTCAACAGACTTTAGTGGTGATATGAACAACTTCTAATCAGTATTGCACCACACCTGACAGCCAGTATTTATCCAGGTACTAATTGCCTATACGAAGAGAACTTGTCAGACCATCTGTAGTAGCCCCATTTGAAGATTCCCAATAACACTACATGCCTTAACAGATAACTTATTTAACAGATGCCAATTTACCAGATGACTTATGTGAAAAACATTAATAAATTAAGTCGAAAAATTTGTTAAAAAGGACATTTGGTCACATTTTTTGAAAATTGTCATGCATGTATATTTTCTCAACATTTTCTGTTTTTTTGTTTTTTTGTTTTTTTTTTAAATTTTCAATGGAAACTCGTGTTTTGTTTCATTTGCCAAGTTTTGGTTTTCGGTTACCATTTATCAATTTTTAATTGTAATGGAAGATGTGCCTAAATCCCCTAAGCAGCTTTGAAGATCTCAACCAGGGAGACCAAGGCAGAGAGATTAGGTGATTTTCCCAAAGCCATGAAAATTTTTTGTTTGAGTTAGGATTAGAACTGAGAAATTATTCTCACCCATTTATGGTTTTCCACACACTACATCACATCTGTTTCTCTAGTAAATAAAGCCTTTGGAAATATATTGTAGGGTTGTGCTATATGACCTAATACACCTCTACCCCGATATAACGTGACCTGATATAACACGAATTCAGATATAACGTGGTAAAGTAGCACTCTGGGGGGCAGGGCTGTGCACTCCGGCGGATCAGCGTGTCAGCGTGTCTGGCTCCGACACGCTGCTCTGGGCAGTGTGTTAAGGGTGCCAGGCTGGGGCCGAGGGGTTGGATAAGGGGCAGAGGGTCTCAGGGGGCAGTCAGGTGACAGGGATTGTGGGGGTTGGAAGGTTCAGAGATTCTGGGGGCAGGGCAGTCAGGGGACCGGGAACGGGGGTGGGAGTCCTGGGGGGCCTGTCAGGGGGCGGGGATGTGGCTAGGGGGCGGGGCAGTCAGGGGACAGGGAGCAGGGGGTTGGGTAGGGGGTGGGGTTCTGGGGGTGATTAGGGATGGAAGTGTCTCTGGAGGGGGCGGTCAGGGGACAAGGAGCAGGGGGGCTTAGATAGGGGGTGGGGTCTTGGGAGGGGTGGTTGGGGTGGGGGGTCTCTGGAGGGGGTAGTCAGGGGACAAGGAGCGGGGGGGTTGGATGGGTCAGGGGTTCTGAGGGGTCAGTCAGGGGGTGGGAAGTGACTATTAATAATGGAAATGCTCGAGGCCAAAGCAAGTTCGATATAAAACGGTTTCACCTATAACGCAGTAAGATTTTTTGGCTCCCGAGGATCGCATTATATCTGGGTAGAGGTGTATGTCCATCACTAACTTCTAAAATTGTACAGTTGACATTCAATTACATGAAAAAAATCAATTACATTAATTTTTAAAAATCTGATGTGCTGTATGTGTATTTGGATACCTACTTTACTTCCATTTCCATTGATCCTGCTTTTACAAAGCACTGTTTGGAAATGTTATACATGAAAGCCTTCAGGAAAATGTTTCATGTGAAATGGCAATACTTTTCACATCCACAAATCAAAAATGAAAATAGTAAGTCAGAGAAGACACTTCTCTGTGAAATAAATTCTCTTCCACACAGCATTCCAGAAGAATCACCAGCATGTAATGCATATTTACTAGCGCTGTGTGATGATGTAAAAAGAAAAGGAGTACTTGTGGCACCTTAGAGACTAACCAATTTATTTGAGCATGAGCTTTTGTGAGCTACAGCTCACTTCATCGGATGCATACCGTGGAAACTGCAGCAGACTTTATATACACACAGAGATCATGAAACAATACCTCCTCCCACCCCACTGTCCTGCTGGTAATAGCTTATCTAAAGTGATCATCAAGTTGGGCCATTTCCAGCACAAATCCAGGTTTTCTCACCCTCCACCCCCCCACACACAAACTCACTCTCCTGCTGGTAATAGCCCATCCAAAGTGACAACTCTCTACACAATGTGCATGATAATCAAGGTGGGCCATTTCCTGCACAAATCCAGATTCTCTCACCCCCTCACCCCCCTCCAAAAAACACACACACACAAACTCACTCTCCTGCTGGTAATAGCTCATCCAAAGTGACCACTCTCCCTACAATGTGCATGGTAATCAAGGTGGGCCATGTCCAGCACAAATCCAGGCTTTCTCACCCCCCCCTTTTTTTTCCCGGGGCCACACACACACACACAAACTCACTCTCCTGCTGGCAATAGCTCATCCAAACTGACCACTCCCCAAGTTTAAATCCAAGTTTAACCAGAACGTCTGGGGGGGGGGGGGGTAGGAAAAAACAAGGGGAAATAGGCCACTTTGCATAATGACTTAGCCACTCCCAGTCTCTATCTAAGCCTAAATTAATAGTATCCAATTTGCAAATGAATTCCAATTCAGCAGTTTCTCGCTGGAGTCTGGATTTGAAGTTTTTTTGTTTTAAGATAGCGACCTTCATGTCTGTGATTGTGTGACCAGAGAGATTGAAGTGTTCTCCAACTGGTTTATGAATGTTATAATTCTTGACATCTGATTTGTGTCCATTTATTCTTTTACGTAGAGATTGTCCAGTTTGACCAATGTACATGGCAGAGGGGCATTGCTGGCACATGATGGCATATATCACATTGGTGGATGTGCAGGTGAATGAGCCTCTGATAGTGTGGCTGATGTTATTAGGCCCTGTGATGGTGTCCCCTGAATGGATATGTGGGCACAGTTGGCAACGGGCTTTGTTGCAAGGATAAGTTCCTGGGTTAGTGGTTCTGTTGTGTGGTATGTGGTTGTTGGTGAGTATTTGCTTCAGGTTGCGGGGCTGTCTGTAGACAAGGACTGGCCTGTCTCTCAAGATTTGTGAGAGTGTTGGGGTCATCCTTTAGGATAGGTTGTAGATCCTTAATAATGCGTTGGAGGGGTTTTAGTTGGGGGCTGAAGGTGACGGCTAGTGGCGTTCTGTTATTTTCTTTGTTAGGCCTGTCCTGTAGTAGGTAACTTCTGGGAACTCTTCTGGCTCTATCAATCTGTTTCTTCACTTCCGCAGGTGGGTATTGTAGTTGTAAGAAAGCTTGACAGAGATCTTGTAGGTGTTTGTCTCTGTCTGAGGGGTTGGAGCAAATGCGGTTGTATCGCAGAGCTTGGCTGTAGACGATGGATCGTGTGGTGTGGTCAGGGTGAAAGCTGGAGGCATGTAGGTAGGAATAGCGGTCAGTAGGTTTCCGGTATAGCGTGGTGTTTATGTGACCATTGTTTATTAGCACTGTAGTGTCCAGGAAGTGGATCTCTTGTGTGGACTGGACCAGGCTCAGGTTGATGGTGGGATGGAAATTGTTGAAATCATGGTGGAATTCCTCAAGGGCTTCTTTTCCATGGGTCCAGATGATGAAGATGTCATCAATATAGCGCAAGTAGAGTAGGGGCTTTAGGGGACAAGAGCTGAGGAAGCGTTGTTCTAAATCAGCCATAAAAATGTTGGCATACTGTGGGGCCATGCGGGTACCCATAGCAGTGCCACTGATCTGAAGGTATACATTGTCCCCAAATGTAAAATAGTTACGGGTAAGGACAAAGTCACAAAGTTCAGCCACCAGGTTAGCTGTGACATTATCGGGGCTAGTGTTCTTGACGGCTTGTAGTCCATCTTTGTGTGGAATGTTGGTGTAGACGGCTTCTACATCCATAGTGGCCAGGATGGTGTTATCAGGAAGATCACCGATGGATTGAAGTTTCCTCAGGAAGTCAGTGGTGTCTCGAAGGTAGCTGGGAGTGCTGGTAGCGTAGGGCCTGAGGAGGGAGTCTACATAGCCAGACAATCCTGCTGTCAGGGTGCCAATGCCTGAGATGATGGGACGCCCAGGATTTCCAGGTTTATGGATCTTGGGTAGTAGAAAGAATATCCCAGGTCGGGGTTCCAGGGGTGTGTCTGTGCGGATTTGATCTTGTGCTTTTTCAGGAAGTTTCTTGAGCAAATGCTGTAGTTGCTTTTGGTAACTCTCAGTGGGATCATAGGGCAATATTGTTAACCTATCCAACTATACTCTCAGCCCAGCAGAAGCAGCTGTCCTATCTCGGGGCCTCTCCTTCTGCCCCTCCACCCCCACGAACATGATACAGTTCTGTGGTGACCTAGAATCCTATTTTCGACGTCTCCGACTCAAGGAATATTTCCAAAATACCTCTGAACAACATACTAATCCACAGAGGCCTCCCTACCAACACTACAGAAAGAAGGATTCTAGGTGGACTCCTCCTGAAGGTCGAAACAGCAGACTGGACTTCTACATAGAGTGCTTCCGCCGACGTGCACGGGCTAAAATTGTGGAAAAGCAGCATCACTTGCCCCATAACCTCAGCCATGCGGAACGCAATGCCATCCACAGCCTCAGAAACAACTCTGACATCATAATCAAAAAGGCTGACAAAGGAGGTGCTGTTTTCATCATGAATAGGTCGGAATATGAACAAGAGGCTGCTTGGCAGTTTCTACAAGCCATTACCCTGTGATCCCACTGAGAGTTACCAAAAGTAACTACAGCATTTGCTCAAGAAACTTCCTGAAAAAGCACAAGATCAAATCCGCACAGACACACCCCTGGAACCCCGACCTGGGATATTCTATCTACTACCCAAGATCCATAAACCTGGAAATACATCCGATGAAGTGAGCTGTAGCTCACAAAAGCTCATGCTCAAATAAATTGGTTAGTCTCTAAGGTGCCACAAGTACTCCTTTTCTTTTTGCGAATACAGACTAACAGGGCTGTTACTCTGAAACCTGTGTGAGGATGTGACGCAGCAGGGAGGGGGGAGTGTTGACCTGGGAATGTGCCCTGGGGATGGGAGACCTGAGAGCCTGTCACCTGAGCCAGGAGGGGGGAGGGGGAGGTGACACCTCTGCCCAGGAATGTAAAGAGAGGCCGCAGAAGGGAACCTGCTGGGTGGGTTTAGTTTCAGTTTGGGGCTGGGTGGAGGAACACAGGGAACCCCAGGGCTGGGGTCTAAGCTCCCTGCTCCCCCAGAAGGACTTGACTGAGGGGTCCTGGGTGCACCCACAAGCTCTGTTTTGGACTGTGTTCCTGTTGTCCAATAAACCTTCTGTTTTACTGGCTGGCTGAGAGTCTCAGTGAATCCCAGGAAGAGGGGTGCAGGGCCTGGACTCCCCCACACTCCGTGACACGCTGGTACGAAAAACTTTCATGGAACCATTTTCTGTCTGAAACTATAGTTCCATCAAAACTGAATTGCTTAGAGAAATCATGTCAATTTTGCTAAAATTTTGTTTTGGAGAAAAACTGAAAAAAGTCCTACATCATACCATCCCATTTTCACATTTTCAGAATGAAATCTTTGATTTTTCATTTTGAAATGATTTTTTTTATTTTATTTTTTAGGTTTTGAACTATATTATACTATAATTTAAAAAGTTTAAGTCAAAACTTTTCAGTCAATCCATTTTTTTTTAATTTCCCTCATAGAGAATTTTGAAATTTTAAGATTTGATTCCAAATGAAGCCTAATTTTGAAGTTTCAAAATCCTTCACAAAAGAGAATTTCCATCTTCCACATAGCTCTAGTATTTGCTATTCCCAGAAAGTAAAGCATAAGGGTTTTTTAGCCTATTTACTGTAATTGTGGATATTATGTCTGTATAAATGTCTAATGTTATTTTAAAATGCTAAGCTCTTGTGGAAAATGGACACAAGAACAACCCAGAAGGCAAATAAGTAATTATTATGTTTCACTGGCATAAAACAAGAATCCAAAGACCACAGATGAACTGAGATGGTAATATTATCTCAATCCGTCAAATTTATACTGGAGTTTTAAAATATCTGATCATACTAAGTTAAGCCAAGTGATAAATTAAAAAAAAACCCAACAGTTTCTTTTCTAAGAAGGCGCTTGAGATATACACTATTGAATTATGAGATGTAATTGTCCAAAGAAGTGTGAGAACTGGGATGATTTCCTTTAGCTCCTTACTGGGAATAAGGAGATCAGCAGTTTTCTTAATAGGGTACATTATTAACCTTAAATTTCAGGATAGGAACCATGTCTTCATATGTGATTGGATAACACATAGCATAATGGATCCCAGTCCTGATGCAGTACAAATTACTAATAATCAGTCCGGCAAGATTTGATGTTAGGCAGAATCTTATTCTTACAACCACTCTTTTATTTATAATTATATATGCCCAGCACCATTGTGAAAGCAGTTCATATCTTTGATCTGTGGAGCCCTGAGAATATACTGGCAAAATGCTCTTAGCTCTGCATTGTAGTGACACCATGCAGTAACCATATGAAGACAGTTTAGTGTCTGTGATTGAAGATTAGATTAAACTGATTTTTTAAATCATTAGGGATTTCCCCCCCTTCCCTGTTTGGGCACAGTTCACTACTGGGCACAGTTAAGGTTGTTTGGGTGCCTTAATGCTACGTTTCCATGCCTTGACAAGCTTGGATTTCTTTTAAATGTAATTTTAACTCTAAATTTCCTGGGTTTATAACACTTAGTTTTGGATAATTGTCACATCCCCCTAAAGTATTTTACTCAATTTTGTAATATATAGGGTTTTTTTTTTTTTTTAATTTGAACCAAATAACTACACAGACAAAGGATGTCCAAACATAAATGGGTCTTTTGACGGTAATAAAATACAGGTTATGAACAAGATTTGTTAACAAGTGTATGGAAAGTCCATGTGTGCTAATAATAAAAAAATAAAATTTTTAAGAAATTACTGATATATACTCTCAACCTTAACTCTGTTTTAGCATAGTTTTTGTCAGAGAATTTCTTTGTTTTTTTTTTAAATAAAATGTTATGAACCATAAATATGAAACCCCAAAGAATGTTGCCACCTGATATTTCTAGTGAATTGAAGATATGAAGGATCAACCTTAAATAATGTTTTAGTTTAACTTTGATGGCCATATTCACCAGTACGTTGTGGCTGCTTTATGCCACCCTGGAGTAGTACAAAGCAACAAGAGCACACTAGCCAGTTAAGATGCATTTACAACTGCTTTGTGTTGCTAGAGCAGCACAAAGCAGTTGGAGTGCATACCTCCAGTTTACTTCTACTACTTGCCAACCACATTTTCCCTATCACTTGCACCCCCTATATTCCCTTACCCACATCTCCCAGATACCCCACCCCTCCTTCCTGTACCCCACATTCTCCTTCCTGCATGTCCCCCCAATGCTTGTTCCCCTACCCATCAAACCCCCTGTTGACTAGCTCTAGAGGAACAGGTAGGTTGTAATTATTGGGGTTACTCTGTACCCCAAACCCCTAGGGTGCCAGCAGCATGCTCAGTGTACCGCAACTCAGAGGCAAGCATTGTAGGTGCTTCAACATCTAGATCTAGTAGGTACTAGCCCTGGTGAGTCCCACTAACCACTCGGACACATGGCTGAGTGAAAAGGTCTTTTACTAGGGCTGACAGGAAATAGCCTAGGTACAGAAGCTTTAACAGTTATCATTCAAAGTGAGCCCTAGTGGTAAATGTTTGGGTCCCTGGGGAAGTCCAGTTGAGAGTTAGGAATCTTCACCCTAGTGTCTTGGGTGTCTTCTCCAGTCCCAAACACTGGCATTTGCAGATTTCCAAGCCAGGCTCATTTAGTATCTTTCATTGGGGCCCTTTTGCACTGGCTCCCTGCCCAGCCACTGCTGCTTCCCCATAAGTCCCCCCAACACCTGAACCCAGCAGTGATGGCTGGCAGTCACAGCCTATTCCATATGTAGCTCTGTCCACAGCTCCTGAGGCTTTTCTCTAGCTCCCTGCAGCCATGGGGCTCCCACTCCCAAACAGAGTCATCCACTTCCTGCTTCAGGAGCTTTCCCCTTATTTGGCCATGGGAGGGGAATTGTAACAGAGAAGGGGAGAATGGGAAACATAGCTTCACCTTAGCCAGGAGAAAGGGAATGTACAGTGGGGATGGGACTGATGAGAGTTGTGGTCCCTGCTTTGCAGATCCATCACAATGTTTTGGTAAGAAATGTTTAGGATTTGTGATCATTCTTTGTCTTTAGTTTTCATAACTGAAAATACATCTTTCAGCAAAGACAGATGCATAAAAATCTTCTCACATAGAATTGCCCTTTTTCAAAATGACTACCCCTCTATGGGACTAAAGCCAGTTTCCCTCAGTTAAGGTGTATTCTTTCAAAATGGCTCCTGCCTCCCATTGTTTCCAGCAACAGTGAAGCAGCAGCTATATTTACAGACTGTACCCTCAGTCCTGTTGAGAACAGTGGAAGATAGATGGTGGTCTAACTGTTGGCAAGTTATTACCTCAATCCTGCAGACAATGATGACAGATGGCAGCGATTCTGAAAGAGGGCAGTTCTATATAGAACTCTCTGTGATAGGATATTATTTGTCAGCCCCTACAGAAGAAGAAACTTTCAGTTTTGAATAATGGAGAAATTACCATTGATCCTAAAAGTGCCTTCCTACACTAAGCTGTCTTCCTCTGCATCACTCTGTTATTAAGAGGATGCAGGAGAAAGAACCAGGTACCTTTAATTGTGTCACTCACTGTAATAGGGAGGACTCACTGCCAGAGTGCCCCCGCACACTGGGACATGGTTTGCTGGGGTTCATTCTTCCACTCTAGTGCTTCCTAGTGCCACCCATTCTGGTTCTGCAGCCATCTGAGTCTTCCATGGCCCAGCCCTCCAGCAAGGTCACCTTTGAAGTTCAGTCCCCTTCCAGGGTAACCAACTAACCAACCAAACAAATGGTTCTTCTGCCCTTCCTGGGCTAGTCTTCGGCCTGCCTTTCCTGACTCTGACGTAGAGAGCTGACTCCCAGGTTGCTTCCCCTGGAGTCCCCCTGACAGAATATTACTCACTGAAGTGCCCTGCTCTTCACCCCTACTCCCAGGCCCTGCAGAGTTCTTCTTTGTGCCTTTAATTGAGCATGACCTCCCAGAGCTTTTCGTCTAGAGGCTCTTCTTCCTGGCAGGTCCACAATGCCTCCCTTTTCCTGGGACTCTGGCAGCTTCTCCTAGTGATTTCTGTGCTTCCTACAGACCATACTTCAGAACCTCCCATAGGAGCCTAACCTGCTTCTTGTGTTTTCTTCTCCCAGCATGAGCCTCCTGCTCTCTGCAGCATCTTCCACAGGTTCATCCTTAACTGTGTTCTCTCAGCCCTTTTTATGAAGCCCAGGTATTCCCAGGCTAACATCTGACCCCACTAGTCCTGGAACCTCAGACTGGGATGCAGTTTATTATGGCACAGGTGAGGCTGGGCCCCATTTCCCCTTAAAGGGGCAAGTCATCCTGTGACACCCAGTACCGTCAGCCCCAAACATAAAAAATCAAGAATCAGGACCCCAAAAAACATGAGATTGGCTTTAAAATAATAATGTTATATTCTTTTAATTTGCCTTCTGGATTTTGAGCCTCTCGGATACAGGCAGGTCACATTTTCTAGCTTTTATCCACAAGCCCAAGTACTTTTTATAAACGGAGGCTGATATTCTCACAAAATTACTCCAGGAGCTGCAGCTTGAATAAAAACACTTGACTTGCAGTAAAATGGTGAGAGTTTGCAACACAGCAATATAAATGCTGTTAAACTTCTTAAAAGACCCATGTCTGTTTACATTTTTTGCCTTTCTCTGTAGTGTGGGGCACGGGCCACCTACTTTAAGGTCCCTTCTGACCTTAAAGTCTATGATTCTATGATTTACATAAACCAATTAACCAATTTACTTGTAAATTCTCAGAAAATTCATTCTATATTCAAGAGTAAGCGCTGTAATTTTGGGGAGGAGATCCTGTATTCCTCATACATAAAAAAATGGCTGAATCCCTGTGTTAAGTACAAAACTAAACTCAACTTTACCTCCGGAACCATGAGGAGCACTTCTATAATTGGAATGATGTTAAGATCATTCCTTTCTGAGGCTAAGACCACTCTTGCTGCTAAGAAAAGTTGGTACAAGGCTGGATAAAGGGTTTCAACCACTGTCTATGCCATCATCACAGCCAAGTAAAATAAGTTCTCAGGTGAAATTAATGTACTTGTGAAACATGTTAGAAGAGCAAAATGTGTTGAGGACAAATGAACATTTGGCAATATAATGTTTCCACCAGGTCTGGAGGTTATTAAGAACAGGTTAGATAAACACCTGTCTGGGATGGTCTAGGTTTACTGGTTCCTGCCTCAGTGCAGGGAACTGGACTGGATGACCTCCTGAGGTCCCTTCTAGCCCCACATTGCTATGATTCTCTATTACCAATTTTGCTATAGCCTCTCCAGCATTAAACAGAATATAGAGTTGTACCAATCTTGAAGAAGGGAGATCATGCCAATCCAAATAATGATAGAGTTATGGGCTTATTGCCAGTACCAGGAAAAATCATGATGAACATAATTGTCAACAGATTAAGGCCAGTTTTAGAGGAAGTAGCAAGGAACAGTGTGGCTTCAGACCCCGTTGAAGTTGCATTGATCATATATTCACACTCCAACAGCTGATGGAAAAAGAGATGTTAAAGATGTTTGCTGTTTCCATCAACTTCACAAAGGCATTTGATTCAGTTTGGAGGGAAGCATTATGGAAAGTAGCAAAATCATATGGTGTTCCTGATAAGATAATTGCAGTTACAAAGGTTATGTCTGAAGACTTGTGTAGTGCCGTAAGCCAATTAAGCATCTGGTTCAAGTCAAAGTTTGGTGCAAGACAAAGGGACATTCAATCACCATCACTGTTCATCATGTTCTTTGACCGGACATTAAGAATGTTAGATGAATTGGAGGGCATGCCATTGGATGATCTAGAGTTAAGCTCCTTAGCTTATGCAGATGGCATTGTACAATTGGCAGACTTGTTTGAGGTAATGATGATACTCTTTGCTACCTTAGAAAATGATGTTGTTGACTTGGACTTACAAAAAATGCCAAGAAGACAAAGTGGTTGCATCTTGGAAAAAGGGACAAAAGATAAAGTGTTGAAATGCAGCAGCTATGAAGTCACAGAACAAGTAGAATCTTGTGTGTACCTCGGAAGCTTGATCAGCACTGATGACTCCATCAAGGACGAGGTTAAAGGGAGACGTGCCTGAGCTACAAGTCCTGCACAGAAATGGATGAAATTGTGGACTGATAAAAACTAGGGCTGTCACACAATTTACAAAAATAATCACAATTCATCACGAGATTAAAAAAATAGTCACGATTAATCACAGTTTTAAGTGCACTGTTAAACGGTAATGGAATACCAATTTAAATTTATTATAAATATTTTGGAGGTTTTTCTCCCTTTTCAATTGAAAAATACTCTTTCTTTTATCATTTTTACAGTGCAAGTATTTGTAATAAAAACTAATATAAAGTGAGCAGTGTACACTTTGTATTCTGTGTTGTAATTGAAATCAATATATTTGAAAATGTAGAAAAATATCCAAAAATATTTATAATGTGGAGATAAAGGAAGAAAGAGGCATGCCTCGGGGCCCTATTTCACCCCGGGGTATTCGCTTCTTCCCACTACCCAACACAGATGTAATGAGATTAAGTGGTGTCCCTATAAAATAATTAAGAACTACTAACTATTCCTCAAGAAAGGCTTTTAATGATTTTTGACTATAATAACAGCATAAACAAAACAAGAAAAGGAAAACCAAAGACCAGCACTGAATAAGAATTAATACGAAAAGCAGATTATATTGAAGACAAGTGCAAGTACATGTAATATTGTGGACCATTTGCAAGTTTCTGAACAGTGACTCTATATATGCTGGTCCTGGCAGGTTATAATAAAAGCCCTGAAGACAAGCATAAGTAAAGCTATTATTCACCAGCTCTATATTCCTAGTGACAAACTATTTCAAAGGCAACATAAAACTGATGAACGACAGTGCTATATGCATTTGCCCGGACTACTTAAAAGACAAGCACTAATACATGCAAAGCTATTATGCATCAGCCTCCTACTGTTGATTTTATACTACAATATCGATACAACTATGATCAATTTGGCTTGAGCCACCAGACTTCTTTACTCCATAGACTTACCCTGCATTCGTCTGAAAATATGTTACCCTTCAATCGGCCGCTTTCCGCACTGGCCAGGTACAGACAGTCGAGAAGTGCACGTCCCTTCGGTTCAGCGGGTGTGGGTACCAAAAACACACACACGCAGTCCCGTGCCTTCATTCTTTTTATCTGATCTGATGGGTGTGTTTTGGAACAGACCAACCAATCAGGGTGGGCCACATTGTTTATGTGCTTGCCCTAGTTGTATAATTGATGCGTATTTAATTTTTATGTCCAATTGTTAGTTGTTCGTATAATTGAGGCCTATTTATTTTCGGTAGCCAATTAGATCTTGAATGTGGGTAATTTGGGGTTGATAAGTACATAGGAGTCAGCATAAATTGCTATCTGGTTGCCGCATGTCCTGGCCACAAGCCACAAGCGTAAGCTTTGTGTTTGCAAGGCTTCCATTTTGAAGTGTATACGGAAGTTTGAGGCCTAACAGTTGCAATACTTTTATTTTGTTCAAGCTTGACAGGACAGTTGTTCAATTTATTCACAATAATAAATTTAAATTGGTATTCTATAACTTTACAGTGCAATTAAACCTGTGAATAATCACAATTAATTTTTTTAATTGAGTTAATTTGTTTGGAGTTAATCACTTGAGTTAACTGTGATTGACAGCTCTAACGAACATTTTAAAATGCCATGGATTCTTAATTTTTCCATTAATATTTTCTCACTGGTATATTAATCACCAGGAGTAGTGCTACTCTGGCTTCTATGCATCTGATGAAGTGAGCTGTAGCTCACGAAAGCTTATGCTCAAATAAATTGGTTAGTCTCTGAGGTGCCACAAGTCCTCCTTTTCTTTTTGCGGATACAGACTAACATGGCTGCTACTCTGAAATCTGGCTTCTAGTATCTTTCCATCAGCAACACCTTAACATTTAAAAGTTATTGTTCCATCTAAAATTGCCCTCCAGTATAGGCCCAATTCTGCTGTTCTAAAGACGTGTTTGGGTTGGAAGACTTTCATAGTATCAAGAAGAAATTCTAGTACCCAGTGATCAACAGCAACTTGATAAGCAACTTGTTCTTCACCAATCTTTTGCCTGAACTGTGTTATGTTCTGTCTTTCCATCTCAGGCCACCCATTTGTAGCAACATAATCTTAACAGCATAACTCACGTGCCAAGTTCTCATGCTTCTCCACCAAAAGGAGTCCACTGGTAGGCACTTGTGGACTTTGGACACAAATTAACTAGCAGAGAAAAGCTTCCTCTACATCTTCCAAATTTCCAGAATGGTACTTTTTGTGATCAGGACTCTGAGTATTCTAGCAATCAAAAGTCATTCCTTTGTTTCCTAAAATTCTTGAGTCCTGGCTTTGGCTTATATCAATATCCTGGAAATGTAATATAGGAGTTTCTCAGTTATCAACTTATTTTAGCAACTTCAGTCTCTTCACTAAAGTTAACATTGTCCAAGTACTTTTAGTCACGGTACTAACCAGCACATTTTTCATATGACTACCACCTTCCACGGCTTGGGTACGGGTTTTTGTATACATGTTTGTACCCACAACAAGTATATTAACTAAAAGGTCTCTGAGTTATTATGATGTACTATGAGCTATGTAAAGTAGGAGGAATTACGTGTTTTGCTATCTAAAATGCTGAGTCCACTCAGCAAACATATATGTTATACACTGTTCTCAGATTTCAATTGCTATACAATAGGTGTACTGAAATAGGAGCTAATGCACAAGGCAAACATAAATAACATAAAGGTCTCCTGTCTTCTACTTTTCTTGAACATGTCCCCACTTCCCACCCAGTTCTGCACAAGAGGAGGACTCCACTAGAAGAAATCTGGCCCTTCTTCTCTTGAAAATAATATTTCCGAAATACAAGAATCTCGTCCCTCTTGTAAGAGACTTACTTATCTATAGTGTTTGACTTCCATTTGATTACCAAGCTGCTTGAAGAGCAGTTGGGTTTGAAGAAAGTAAAGACAGTTGATGGACTCGGTTGCAAATTATAACCCTGATATCTGTTGTTTTCTTACCTCTTCCTGACCTTCACTGACTTGTCCAGATCCAACAGCTAAAAGAGTGAATTTGATTTAGGGACATCTTTGTCAATGGTCAATCCCACTCTGATGAAGTGGGTTTTAGCCCACGAAAGCTTATGCCCAAATAAATTTGATAGTCTCTAAGGTGCCACAAGGACCCCTCGTTGTTTTTGCTGATACAGATTAACACGGCTGCCATTCTGAAACCTGTCCATTTTTATAATGTCTCTTTCTGGGTTCAGATGTGGTAAGGAGGAGATGGAAACTCCCTGTTTCCCAAGATATGGAGATGCAGAGGCTTGAAGTGTGCTTTCCCATTGTAGATAAGATGGGATAGTGCCCCACCTACAGGCAGCAATATGTGGGTTACTCTACTCAAATACAGCAGCCATGAATGCTTCCTGTTCTCAGCACTGGATACCTTTGTCACTGATGTCTAGAAACTCCCCAGGCTCCAGGTACCTCAGAATGAGCAATAGGAGCAAGATTTTTACAGAAAAACTGGAAAGGAAATGGTGGAGAAGGGGTCAGTGTTATCTTTTTCTCTTTGACTTCAACACTTCTGAGATGGTTTGCAATTATTATTATTATTTATTTGTATAATGGTAGTGCCTAGCAGCGCCAGCCATAGAGCAGGAACCCACTGTGGTAGGTGCTGTACAAAGAACAAAAAGATGGTCTCTGCCCCTAAGGAATTTACAATCGGAGTACAAGACGAGACAGCAGGTGAATAGAGACATACAGATATAGTGGGGGCAAGGAAACAATGTTCCTTCTCAAAATGTTGTGCCATTACACATTTCTGTTGCAACTGCCTTAGCTAAAAATGTTATGTGGACTGTTACAAGTTGCAAAATGACTGACTGGTAGAGGAAACCAGTGCTTTGAGATCCTCAGATCCTAGAAAAATCAAAACATTGTTTCTTTGTAGCGTTTCTATTTTGCTCTGCAGATTGATAGTTGTAAATCAGAGTCTAAGGCACATAATTCCTACAGTGCAGCGATGTGCATGATGGTGTAATTTATATCTTGGACCTCATTTATCTCTCACACAAACTTTACATGAGTGTAACTCCATTGACTTTAAGGCAAAGTGTAAAGTGCCTACACCATTACCCCTAGAATATTGTATGTAATACACTGTGATAAAGTTATGCAGTTATCCATGGCATTCTTGAAACCAACTATCCATTTATGCTGTTGCTGGTGATATGCATTTTTTTTTTTTCAAATACTTTTCATTTTGAGACTCACTGGTAGAGAGCAAAAAAAAAAAAGAGAGAGAGAGAGAAGAAACTGAGTGTATAAAGGGTGACAACTGTAGCTGTCTTTATTTGCTAGTTTCCTTTTTGAGGACCCGTAAATAACTTCATCACTCTTGTGATCTCTCTTGGCTTCCTCTGTGTCCTGCTTTTATCTACATGTGTGGCTCTACATTTGTGAGCAAAACTGCTCTGCAAACACAGTCCATGCAGTGGAGAAGCTAGAGAATCCCCTTCCTAGCATCTGCCTTTATTAATGAATGAACCAGCCATCTGATAGCATAAAGATCAGCTCAAACTTTCTCCTCAAGCTTGGGTGCTCCAAGTGTTCCTCTCTTGACTGTTCAGCCCTTACTTTTCTGCTAGAGAGCTGCTTCCACATCCCTGAGATCCAGGTGGGATAGTGAGTGACCCACCTCAGTGAATGGCCAGAATGGGGTATTTCAGGCAAATGGTGTCAGCCAGTTGCAGCATGCAGAGGTGTGTATGTCTTGGCCTTCCTCATTGTGATGATAGTCTTTGCTGCCTTTCCACAGTTTGTGTGAGCTGCATATAAGGGGTGCACACGATATGGCCTGTGATATTACTTCTTGACTGTGTGTTTGTCATCTCTGAAGGCAGGGCTCTGTGTACCCTGTGGTGCGCGAGCCCTGATTTCTGTGGCATTGCAAGGCTGAACTTGGTGGCACACTGAAGTTTCTGTGCCAGTCAAGTAAATCAAACAGCAGAGATTTGTACTTCATTAAATACGAAAAAGGATAACACCGCTCATATAATATTCTTTGTGTTATTCATTTTGATACCAAATTTAGGATGAGTCTCAATTTTGGAATGCTTCCCAGGAATACTTTTTCAATGTGTGGCCGAATTTGCTATTGAAAAAGTGGAACTGTGGGAAATTGTCAAAGAAAGCTGGCAGGTTTTACAAGCTTGGAAAGAGGTAGTTGAGGCTTTTGGCACAAGGGTACAGTCAGAGGTGGTCTGGTACACGCACACAGATCCTAAACCCTGCCGGCGAAACACAGCGCTCACCTTTGTCCCATGTTCCCACCGCACATCAGTCGGGATGCCCTTTGACCTGATATCGGGGACCGCTCACCATCACCGCCAAAGTCCTGGGGCTGGCATGGCACACTTCCTGGGGCAGCTCCCAGAGGCCCGCCTGCCGGCAGGAGCCTACAATGCGGGCGGCCCCTAGGCACAGAGGTGGAGGGGGTATCAGTGTGCTGCACTGGCTCCCTCCTGCCCAATCAGAGCTGCAGGGGCAGGGTTTGCAGGTGCTGGCAGCTGGCAGAGAGCCCTCCGCCCCTTCCCCCCCCGACCCAACCCAACCCGACCCAAGGAGCCAGAGGGACCTGCTGGCTCTTAGGGTCTCTGCGCGCTGCCGGTGCCTGCAAGCCCCACTCCCCGGCTCCAGCAGCTCCCATTGGCACTTTTCCCAGCCAATGGGAGCCACAGAGCTCGTGCTTGTGGTGGACGCAGCACGTGGAGAGTCTGGAGACTCCCCTCCTCGCCGCTCTGACCCTAGGAGCCAGAAACTTCTCAGCAGGGCTAGTGAGTACGGCCAGGGAAGTGGGCAGGATGTGATGGTGAGTGTCTGGGAGGTGTGTGTGGAGTGCTGGGCTGTGAGGGTGTGGAGGGTGCTGGGTAGTGGGGGAGGTTTGTGCATTTTGGGGTGCTAGGCAGTGGGGTCCTGTTGTGGGGTGCTGTGCAGTGGGGAAGATCTATGTGTGTCAGGGCACTGAGCAGTGAGGATCTGTGGGGGCATTGTTTAATTGTGGTGGTGGGGCTGTGGGGAAGGGCACTGGGAGGGAGGAGAAAGCTGTGTTTATTGGGAAACTAGTGAGTGGGGGGTTCTGTGGGGGGTGCTGGGCAGCTGTAGTGGGGCTGTGGGCAGGAGGGTGCTGGGCAGGGGTGGTGGTGTGCACAGCACTGTGCATTTGCGGTGGAAATGTGGGGGGGTTGTGGGAGGCTCTGGGCATAGTGGGTTCAGGGGGTGCAGGGCAGGGGAGCTGTGTGGCTCTCTTCCTCCCCCCCCCCCAATTCACCCAGTGTGTCTTCTTGAGATCTGGTCACCCTATTTATGGGCAACTTTTGACATTGTTCGCCTGCCATCTATCAACACAGCCAGATTCTACTAGCTGGCAAGGGGGTGGGGAGAAGGGAAAGGAGGGCAATGAATTGTACCCCTCCCCGCCAGCATTTCGAACGTGGAACGTTGATCACATTGGGACAGTCGGGACTCACACATCTCCTTGTAGTCTGTGCATTTGGCTGTGTACAAACTCAAGTACGTGCGAATAAGTCAAAATGCCTGGCAGTAGTTGCTAAGGAACTGCAAAGATTTCCCAGAAATGAACAAAGGTAAGTGTTGTTTTCATGATTGAAATCTTTCAAAGGCATTGGACTTCATACATTTACTCATGATGTCTTACCATTTTCCTGCGTTTTTTTGCCACAGATGCATGGACGTGATAGGAGCTATGCACAAACTTCCGGTATCCTGATCTGAATGATCTCCCTTTTTCCCTTTTGTAGAGTCATGCTGTTAAGCACATTGAAATAGTAGCCATATAATAAAAGTATTAATTTTAAATAAACCAATCTGGTAAAAAATCAATCACCAAATGTCACTGTCTAGAGGTTTAAAGTATAAAAGAATAGCGACTTCATTTAAATCTGGATGGCTGGATGAGACTATAGAGATGGTTACACCTAAGTAACGTAGTGTAATGCTTGTTAAACTTCATGAAATATTCACATATGATGAGGACAATGGAGCGGTTGTGTATATTGTCGAGATGCCAGAGCTTCGGAAGAATTTTCAACAGGAAGAATGTGGAACGATGTATGGAAGTTGGATTTCTTAAAGCGTCATCTGTCAAGTAAGTCTCATATAGATGGTGTAACAAGACTTAGAAACAAAAACCCTTCCTTATGGAGCAGATTGCTTAGCATGATTCTTGAAAGTCCAGCTGAAAAGCAGAGGAGGCAAATTAATCTTGAACGCAAGTGCTCAAACCCAGAAGAAGTCAAAGTACTTACTGACTGTGTGTTGTTGGCTATTAAAATGAACAGCTCGGTGCTTTCTGTTCAGGATATTAATGACCATATGGAAAAGTATGTGTGCATACCAGCGAGCTGGAGAAGTAAAAATTATGCTTTTGAATTTCTTGAAATTGTCAACTGCATTGTCCAAAATAACCTTATGCATGAAATAGCATCAGCAATGTTTCATACTCTAGCCGTTGATGAAAGCACTGATATATCCATTAACAGATACTTGATACTCTACTTTAAATATAGATCCATAAATTCTGCAGACTATAAAACTTTGTTTGGTGGACTATTATGATTGCAAGAATATGATGCTGTGTCAATAGTGTCTGCAGTCAAAGAGTTTTATAAAAAACACCAACCTGATCTAATGAAAATGGTGATGTTCACATCTGATGGTGCCTCCATGATGTTGGGCAAACTCAATGGTGTGGCGGCTCAGCTGAAACGTGATATTCCACACTTAGTCCAGCAACATTGCATTGCACACTGGGAAGACTTGGGGATTTCTGATGCATGGAAAGAGGTCAAGCTGATAAGAGACATCAAAACCTTAATGAGAACTGTCTACACGGTGTTCTGTCAGTCATCCAGGTGAAAATGCAAATTTCAGGAAATAGTGGATGCTTCTGAATGTGAATCAATGGCTTTCAGGCCACACAGTGAAGTGCTCTGGTTATCTTGGCACTTTGCACTTCGAGCAATTATTCTCAATTATAACCCTCTTCTGGAATATTTTGAGCAAGACAAAGATACTGATCCAGTTTCTAAATACTGCCACAAGAAGCTGAATATCATGGAATACTGAATAACATTAGAAGTTTTGAATGATGTTTTGTCGGAGCTGGCTTCTGTATCCATGCTGCCTCAGAAACAGGGCCTTACACCTCTTGAAGCATTTCACCTTGCCCGAGGTAAACTGAACAAGATCAGAAGACAGTACCTTGGAGATTCAGTCTTATGGAGTGACAAAGTTAAGGCTCTCTTAGATATGAGCTCTCAAGAAAATAATGAAATTGATACCAGTTCCATAATAACTTGCATAAACATCTTGTGTGCACACAGGTTTCCAGAGGATGAAGTCCAGGAGTGGTCCGCTTTGGATTGTGCAGCAATAGTTTAGTGTGACTTCAATTTTGGAATTTATCAGGTCAAATCCATATGTTCAAAATACAAAGACTTTCTTGCTGAAGAGATTGTTATAGTCAGTCAGTACAATGACTTCAAGTTTGCAGTAGCCGAAAGACTCAAAAGCCAACTGGTTTTACGTTTCCCGGATATGGTGACATTTGTTCACCAGAACGAACGGTTTCAGGATCTTGCAAAGTTGATGGATATTGGAGGAACATTCCTAGCATCAAGTGCAGACTGTGAGCGTGGCTTTAGCTTAATGGACACTCTAAAAAACAGACTACGGAATCGTTTACAAGTAGATCATTTGGACATGCTGATGTGTATCAAGAGTTACCAGCTGGATGGAGGACTGATAGATCTGGACAGAGTTTATATTGAATGGACAAGTGAAAAAGATTGCAGGGAAAAACGGTAAGGTTAATTTAGCAGTCTCTGACATTTCGACCAATAAGAAAATTAAAATGCATTTGTAATTATATATCTTATACTTGGCTGATAATCATTTATTGATATTTTTTAGGAAACTTTAAAACACAAACTCTTGTTTTTCTCTTTTTTACTTATGTCTCTATCTGAAAACCCATATAAATTGGCACAAATTGCAAATTAAAACTTTTAAAATGTATAACTATTTTACTTACTTGGGCACATTTGCCTCATGGCACACAAATTTGAACTCTGCTTCAAAAATTTGCACAGAAGAAATTTTTTGCGCACATGGCCTGTCAAAAATTAGAAGGAACATTGGTCTGGTACCCAGATTCAGCTGAAGCATATGGCAGCTACAGACCTCCTCTTTCCCTCCAACTCGTGAGCATGGCTGGGGGTGAATCAGAATGTTTGGTGTGTGTGTGGGGTGGGGGTAGGGGGGATATTGAGCTCCTCTTCTCTGCCCCAATCTAATTGGCACAGTACTCAGAAAAAGTAAGATTTGAATTTAAATGACACAGAAAAATGAGAAATGGTTTCAAAAACACGGCTGACACTGTTTATTTTGTTTATGAGATGATACAGTTATTGATTACTGCCTTCACAAATTATCTTGTGAAATGTAGAATACATCTGTTCTGACAGTTTATTCCATGCAAGTTTATTAAAATACGAATTTCAGCAAGAAAGGGATCTATCATAAGTCTAAGTCAAGAAAGATTTACTAGATTATTATGACAATGACGTCGGTAGTCAGTATACAAGAATGGAAAAATTCCGAGGCCCATTGTGCGAAACCCAGGAGCCCAAGTCAGTTGACCCAGGCTCTGAGAATCATTGCCATGGGGTTTTTTGCAGTGTCAACACACCCTCTGTATGTCTAAGAGTCAGATCCTACTAACTCTTACTCACGTGAGTCATCCCATTAACATCAACTTCTTGATGACTTGCATGATTAGGAGTTGGTAGAATGAGTGAGTTCTTAAATAATGTAGAAAAATACTATTATACTGCATTATACACTATTATACTGCGTTATCTGACAACTAATAATTGATTATGTAACTAAAGACTGTTACATTCTGCAGTCTGAAACGGCTCAACGGGGCAGAATTATGACTGCGTATTCTGTCTTATCTTTTGCATTTCCTGGTTTTTGAATGTTTAACCTTGCAACCTTGGCTTAACATATTTGTTTGCATGGAATTGAATATATATTAATTATATTCACCAGCCACATCAAAGTTCAAACTACCTATGCAGCATTTATTATTTATGTTTGGTTAATAGTTACATATAACCTCCTCTTTGGCATGTATTCTTGGTACCTCATTTACATGGTACAGAATCAGAGGAGAGCCAAGGTTTGGGTAAATTTGCGATCATGCTGAGTTTGCACACACTAAGGTTGTCATCTCTGAAATACAAAAAACCCAGGACATCTGGGATGATCCTGAGCTCATAACACTGGACAATTGGCAAAGTGTACTACACACCTTTACAGATTTCCCAGGACAGCTGTTACAAAAAAGGAATGATTCTGGGAAAACCTGAGACAGGTGGCAATCTCAGCATGCACACATGCTCCTTTCTCCACCCCTTCTCTCTCTCTCTGTCTAACACCTCCCACCGACCCCTACACACACACCATGCATTAATTTCCTTAAGAAATCTCCTTCCTAAAATAAACCTTTCACATTTAATAAACATCATTTTATGATATGAATGTAGCAGAGATTTTTACATCTGTGCCAAATGTTGCCAATCTCATCTCCACAAACCATAAGGAAATGATAAACTTAAGAGAGCCTGATCATCACAACCTTCATGTAAAGTTGAAAGCCAGGCTGCAGGCATTCAAATCCACCAACCCTAAGAGGCCTTGATGGATATTCTTGAACAATACTCTCGTTTAGTCCATTCTCAGGGTATTTCAGTAATGTGGTGCACTGCGGTAACAGCACAAACAGGAGACCCTCTTTCTCAACCACACACAAACATTCTCTGTGTGAGAAAAAGAAGCAGTAAAGAAAAGGTCAGCAGAAAAGGCCGAGGGGCAATGAGAGGTCTGAACCCCCCAACTGAGCAAAGGGCCAGGGAAATGCTATGTGCACTGCTTGTTCTTTGCAAACTTGCTGGGGAGAAACAAACGAGTCTGACCCGTGGCTTGGCTCCTGGACTTCTGATCCCTACGGAGGTGGCTTGGGAAAGTACAGGGGACTTCCAGAAAAGCACACTCCTCTCCCAGACAACCTATAGCCAACAAGCTTGGGGATGCAGAGAAATACACTCCAGACTTTACCTGTGCACATCTTATCAGTTTATTTCAATCCACACTACTGTGCCAGGAGGAGCCAGCAGTCCCCGTGTGTGTTTTGCTGCTCAGGGCACACTGTGCCTTCTTGAGGCACAGTCCCTCTCCATGGGGTAGGATGGTTCCACATTGCACCTACCTGGTCAGTGGCTAAATGCCAGAACTAGCCCCAAAGATGTAAATTCCCATGGCATTTTCCATTCTGTTCCCCAAAGGCCTGATCCAAAGCTCACTAAATTCAGTGGGAATCTTCCACTAGCTTCAGTGGGATTTGAATCAGGTGCTAAATGTATACACCAGACTACCTCCCACTTCTCATTCAAATCCTCCTAGAAACACAGGCCTGGTCTACACTACAGTTAGGTTGACGCAGGGCAGTATACGTCAACCTAACTACGGAAGCGTCTACACTTAATTTGGCTCCCGCTGATGTAACTGCCCTGCTACACCAGCTTAATAACTCCACCTCCACGAGCAGCATAGAGTCAAGGTTGATCTAGTTAGGTCGACAATGGATCAATATAGACACCACGTTGCTAGTATCGACAGTTACTGGCTTTCAGAAGCCATCCCACAATGCCCCACACTGATAGTACAATCAATACAAGCGTCCTGGTGAGGACGCACACCGCCGACACAAGAAGCAAAGTGTGGACATGCACAAGCGATGTCATTACTGCAGCGGCTGTGTGCCAGCAGAAGTTAGGTCTACTTAATTGTATAGCACAGACATGACCTCACTTCTGCTGGGTCACCTACCAGTACAAAGAGTCACATTAATTTAAAAATAACCACTGCCCTAATGTAATGGAACTGCCAAGATGTGCATGCAACCATGTTATGTTAACGCAACCCTTGTCCTTTTCTTCTCCTTTCCAGCCATCTAGGAAGTGCATGTGTTGTGGCACTTATACTGCTTGGATAATGGAGGGAAGGGAAAGCTTGTCAAAAATGTTCCCTTTCTTTTAAAACTGAAGTTCAATATTTTGTTTTAAAAAAAATAAAACTTCCCAAAAGGCCAACCAGCTCTGGAGTTTAGAATGTGAGCTCTCTGGAGCAGGGGCTGTGGGCCTGATTCTTAGACCTGGTCTACACCTAAAACTTAGGTCAAACTAACTACATTGCTCAGGGCCATGAAAATGTTCACACTCTGTGCAACGTAATTAGGTCAACCTAACCCCCACTGTACATACAGCTAGGTAGAAGAATACTACCGCCTCTCAGAGAGGTGGATTAACTATACTGATGGTAAAAAACATTGCTACTGATGTAGGAAGCATCCACACTACAGCACTATAGCGGCATAGCTGTAGACATACCCTGTGTCACACCCTGTGCCACTTCACACCATTGAATCAGTACCAAGGAACTTTACAGTGGGAGTCAATTTGATTTGCATCCACTTTGAGACTCCTTTCCATGACTAGAGTGGTGTAAAGTGGCCCTTAATGTAAATGAGAATTGGACCTTGTGTCTTTGCTGATTTCTGTGAGATGCCTAGCACAAAACTTTTGATTGTACCCTCTCTTTCTCTTTCATTCTATATAGTGTGACAAAGTTCCTCCTCTACCTTGGTGGGTCTTGCACTTGTTGGTGGATTTGCTTACCTTGGAGCTTCACAGCAGCCCTCAGCTTGCCCGTTTTTCTGAACCCACAATCCAGGTCGAATCCTCCTGTGTCTGATCAGGAGTTGGGAAGTTTGGGGGGAACCCGGGCCCGCCCTCTACTCCAGGTTCCAGCCCAGGGCCCTGTGGATTGCAGCTGTCTAGAGTGCCTCCTGGAACAGCTGTGCGACAGCTACAACTCCCTGGGCTACTTCCCCATGGCCTCCTCCCAACACCTTCTTTATCCTCACCATAGGACCTTCCTCCTGGTGTCTGATAATGCTTGTACTCCTCAGTCCTCCAACAGTATACGTTCTCACTCTCAGCTCCTAGCGCCTCTTGCTCCCAGCTCCTTACACGCGCACCACAAACTGAAGTGAGCTCCTTTTTAAACCCAGGTGCCCTGATTAGCCTGCCTTAATTGATTCTAGCAGCTTCTTGATTGGCTGCAGGTGTTCTAATCAGCCTGTCTGTCTTAATTGTCTCCAGAAGGTTCCTGATTGTTCTGGAACCTTCCCTGTTACCTTACCCAGGGAAAAGAGACCTACTTAACCTGGGGCTAATACATCTGCCCTCTATTACTCTTCTGTAGCCATCTGGCCCGACCCTGTCACAATAGTTAGTTAATAATAAATAATGTGGGTTGAACCTTGTGAGATACTGAGCTGTTGTGCGTCATGGAAACTCTGTTAACCCAAATTTATAACAGTGACTTCTTGCTGCAATAGCACAGCAATCAAAGGTACAAAGCCTAAAAATAATAACAAAAAACTCTGGACATTGACAAAAGGAAGGAAAAACTATTGGATTTTTCTGCCTCTGTGGATGGCATCAGTCATTATTTTTGCCAGCTGAAGCTGTACCTCACCAGACCCAAACTAGTTCTCTAAACCATGTGGGAATAAATGTTGACATGAAACAGATGGTGACATAAAGCTGGTTAGCTCAGGCAAAGAACTTGGACAAACCAGTGGAAGTGGGAGAATCATATAAGTGGAAAAACAACTACAGACCAATGAGGCTATTGATAAAACCAAGGAGTTTTCAGTTGTGGCTATCTGAAATATTGCTGTATTGGAGAGACAAGCAGAGAACTGTAGAATCAGGACAGAACTCAAAATCTCCAGACACACGGCCTCTCTGCAGGTTGGGATAACCCAGAGCTGAATGTCTTTGTTCTCAGCACTATTCCCTAAGCTTCTTGATTTAGGCACAGAGCAAGACATCCTCTTTACTGAGAGATGCTCCAGGATCCCAACTAGAAGTACATCAAAGAGAATCAGACTGATTGGACATTCATTGTCTCTATCAATTTCAGAAACAAAGACCTAATTTAAAGGCTGCTAGACCCAAGAACACTATCCCTTTGGAAGGACAGAAAGTCTTCTTTCTTGATATAAAGTCAATAACAGAATCAGAAAGAAAGGCATGAATATGATAAAAGAATGAGAGAGAGAGAGAGACAGAGGGCCTTTCTACACTACACATGCCCTTACAGTAATTACTGTGGTGGCGGATGTCCACACTACCCTCACCAGGAGGGCTTCCACTGACTGAAGAGGGACAGTATGGGGAGCTAAGAGCCAGGGCTCTCAGCTCCCCGCAGCTCCCCGCCAGGAGCTCAGATTCCTCCTGGGCTCTCAGCTCCCCACTCACAGCCGGGAGAAGGGGGCAGCCACCTGGGCTTCTTGGTTCCCTGAGTGGGGAGCTGGGTGGGTGCAGCCCAGCTCAGAGGGGGAGCCAGGGACACCTGGGCTTTAGCTGCCCAGCTTTTTTGTCAATTTCCCAGCTCCAGCATGGAGCCCTGAAATTGACAAGACAGCTAAGAGCCAATGTAAGTAACCCAGTGTCTACACAGACACTGCATTGCCCTAACTACACCGACATAAGCCTTCTCGTGGAGCTGGAATTATTTTGTCAGCTGTCTTACATCTCCCTAACTGTGTAGTGTAGACCAGGCCAGAGAACTTTGTGATAGGAAGGATTAGATGGGGCTATATTGTACCCATCTAAACTGAATTGTACCCATCTAAACCCCCAGTACAGCTTTCTTGTTATGGGGCAAGTCTTCAACTCTTAGCTTATTAAAGAAAATCAAAATGAAAAGACAAGCAGAAGGATTTAGAGCCAGATCCTTGTGCCCTGTCCTGGTCACTTTCCACTGCTCAGGTAGTGCAAAATGACTGGTAAACTGACATAAAGGAACAGCTAAGGATTCTCCTGACATACGGGAATCATAAAGCCAGCATAACTGGCTCTGGGCCACCCGCATCTCATCATTCACATAGAGGGTGTTGGGGGTCGGGAGTTGTTGGGTAGTGGCATGTTTTTACAATGACTGTAGCTCACAAAAGCTTATGCTCAAATAAATTGGTTAGTCTCTAAGGTGCCACAAGTCCTCCTTTTCTTTTTGCGGATACAGACTAACACGGCTGCTACTCTGAAACCTACAGTAGGAGAGGTTCACCAGTATGTTTCAGCTGCTTTGTGCCACTCAGGGTTAGCAGACCACTTAAGCCAAATTTATGGCTATTTTACATGACAAAACAGCTAGAGCGCACTAGTGAATTTGGTCAACATTTTTCCCCCCTTCAGACAATGCTATTTTAATTATGTTCCTCTGTTTTGGGAGAATGCCTTTCCTTTCTCCCAGCTACATGGCTAATTTGCTATCATACTTCACTTTAAACAAATCTCCTGGAAGCGGTTATATTTCCATTATGTATACTGATGAGCCGAACAAATGAAATGATACTTTCCAACCCTGCTATCAGTGCTTTTAAATCCCTTTCCAGCTCTATTTCCTTATCGGCTTTTTTTTAAAATGCGAGAAAATACTTGAACATTTCATTTAAACTTATCAAAACAGAGCAAATGACCATTTCATTTAAATCTTTCAAGAGGAGCAAAGGACTTTTTTGGCCATTGTCAAACCTTTGTGAGTTGACCATTGGATGAATGTCTCTGTGAATGTTTATTAATCATTTTCCATAGTATGATGGTCTTTGAAATTTTGCTACTTTAGATCTCCTAATATCTACAAAGTATGGTGTGTATTTCCTATGTCTCTCTGCTCAGCATAGTTTATGACTGTGTTAAAGTCAATTTTCACTCAGCCTGGTTTTCATGGTGGGATTCCTTTATGACTTCAATTCATGCTGTCTGCAATCCAGACAATATTGTCTGCTAATCTGAGGTAGATGAGATACTGTCCTTTTATGTTATCTTCTTTCTTTTCCCAGCTCAGTGTCTGGGCAGTGTGGAGAATTTGGGGAAGATGATATCTCTCCTGCCTTACTCTCTCTCCGAGTTTGATCTTTTGATGGGGATGGTGGGGAGGGTTGTCATTCATCCAGTCTCAGGCCTCTTTTCTCACTTTTTGTGTGTGAAAGAATAGTAGAAGAATTCCTCTACTTCCCCCCAGCAAATGATCTGGGTGAAAAGTAGACAAGGAGAGAGAAAGAGGAGAAAGATGGAGAAAATGAACAATGCATACAAAAAAAGGAGAGAGGGAGAAAAGAAAGGAAAAGAGGGGGAGGACAGAAAGGAGGGAGTGAAGGAGGAAAACTGGAGGGAAAAGAGAGCAAAAGAGAATAACAGAGTAAAATTAAATGAATATTTACTGTATGCGTCATTTTTCATCTCACAGGATCCTAACTCACTTTAAAAACGATGGAACTATTGTATAGCTGAAAATGCTTCTGTGTGTTGCCAACCCATGGCCTCTGAACTGCCATCTGAACTTCTGTGTGTTGCCAATCCATGGCCATCTGAACTGCCAAAATGCAATGGAATTACTCTAGCTCTGCATAGGAGCAAGAATGGAAGAGGTCATAGAGTACAGGGGCTCTCTGCAGCCCCCTACCAGCTGTAGTCCTATTGTATTCCCACTGCTTTTCAGTCCTGTGGGTTTTATGAGGATTCAAAATATTTTATGATTTGTTTGTTGTTTGTATTACAGCACCTAGAGGTCCCTAAAGAGATCAGGGCTCACTTGTCCTAGGCACTGTACAAATGCATAGTAAGAGAGAGTCCTTGCCCTAAAGAGCTGACAGTCGAAATAAACAAGACAAAGGTTGGGAGAAAGAAATTATTAGTATCCCGTTTTACAGGCTGTAAACCAAGAGACCAAGTGACTTGCCCAAGGTCACACAGGAAAGCTGTTGGAGATGGGACAACGGACTAGAGAGACCACAGGTCTGACCCAGTATAGTATTCTCTGTGTTCTCAAGTTCTATGGTGCAGCCAGGAAGCAAACCCAGTTCTCCTGTGTCCCAGTCCAGCTCCTCAACCACAAGATCATTCTTCCTTTTTGTAAAGATCCACAGAGAAATATACACAGAGGATTTCATTTAGTGAGGAATAAAGTTATGTATTAGCACAAGTTTGGAATTGTTCCTCTTCTCACAAGTATTGAACGACATTTCAAACAATTTTCAATAAACTTTCATACCACCACACATCATCATGTCTTTTGTTTATGCCACAAATTAGGGCAAATCTATTTCATGTCCCTCCACCTGCAATGCCAGCTTGATTCAAGCCCAGATCCTCAAATGTTGAAATTATTGGGAGTTAGGCACCTAAATATTATTGAGTATCTGGGCCTTAGTTACCAGATTGCAGGTCTCAGGCATAACAAGAAAGTAGAACATTGTTAAAGAAAGTCTAAATGCTATCTAAAATAGCTTTTCTAAGTGAAAATATGTTGTGATTACAAGGTTCAATGTCTCACAAAATGCTAGGCCTAAATGCAAATGCCACACATCGAATCCCAGGAATCCCAGTGAGATATAATTTATGTTTCTAGCCCAAATAGGACATGATCCACTTGCCACTGAATTCAATGGGAGTTGGTTCCAGCCCAGTGTCTATGAAATACTGACCTTTAAAATTGTCACTGGCACAAGACTGAATGAAATAACCATTGTTTTAACTCCTGTTAACTGTGCAGTGAATGAGGCACTGGCTTCAGGTCTTGTAAGGCTGCACCATTCCTAATGTTCAGAGCAGATGGACCCCACGAAATACATGGAGTATGGGGTTCTGGTGGTGTCTAGCTAGCTTTTTCCACATCAGGGCATGTCTTTCTTCATTCCAACAACTTAAAAAATCACATTTGAAAGTCTATGTGAAGAGAATGCAAAGTTTGCGTGGTTCTGAACTCAAAGAGGCAAATCCTCAGCCGGTGTAATTTGTCACAGCTCTATTCACTTCCGCCTTAACTCTGCCCCCTTGGGCATGTATGCATGTACACACACTGGGGTCAGTCAGGTGCAGTTCCATTGGTTGCAGTGAAAAACGAAGTGAAAGAATAAGGGGTATGGTTTTTAATTGTACCCTAACTACACAAACAGTGCAGTCAGCACATATCTTTTGAAGAACTCAAGGAAAGGTGACCTCACCTTCCAGAAAATGATTATCACCAAAACCTCATTATATTATAACAGCTGTGTGTGTACATTCCTTACAATTGAAATATATATACACATACTTTACAATACAAAAATAGAATCCAAATATTTCACCACACACAAAATTATTTTTAATTTTTTCAAAATAGAAAGCATAATGTAATCAAATGAAACAAGAATGAAAAAGGAAGTAATTAGCGGTGTGCCTCTTCATGGTGCATACTGGAAAGCTAGAAGAATCACACCTTGGGTGATCTTTGTTTTGCACAACACTAAGAAACATCCAGCAGATTTCTTTCACATTAATATTCCACAAATGCTTTTCTAAGATTGGCTAGCCAAGACCAAAGAAAGAAACAAGTTACATAGCTTTTAGACTGCAACATTCAGTCACTAGGTGTGAGCAGAGGCTGTTGAAGACCTGTACCGCCACAGGAAGAGCACTGAGGAAATTGGCCCTGATCCTCAAAGGTAGTTAAGTGCCTAAATACCTTTGAGGATCTGGGGCCTTTTGCCTCGTACAGGTGCAGTCTCCCCCACAGGGCTTGTGCATTTTGCACCAGCCATAAGACTGAAAGAGAATATGGTACCCATAGGGTGAAATATTCCTCTGCCACCTCTGCCTTTTTTGGCAAGTTCCTCTGCTGAGAGCACAGGGAGTGGTAGTTTGTGCTGCTCTTGAGCAGCTTTGTCGGATACCTTTGAAAGTCTCCCTCCCGGACTTTCTGCATTGGGGAACTCCTTATTCATGCACTTACAGAACGGAGTCCATGTGCTTGAAGAGGCCAGATAGTCATCTCCCAGGCAAAGAGTTAGACCCTGCATATCTTTTCTGACTCAGACTTTTTTCTCTCTCGTATTTGTTTACATAGTTCTATGAAATGCCATATACTATACATTTGCTTTTCATTTGTCAGCACACCTTGGCCCTGGAGCAATTTAGAGAAGAAAATAGGTAACAATGACACTCATTTACCTGTGCATAGATCCCATTTCCTTAGGTGCCATTCAGAGGGTCAAGCAGTGAACCAGGAAGTTAATTTAGCACTGCAAAGATGAACAGCAGAGGCTGCCCTAGCCACAATTTTTGTGTGTTGGGGGGCGGGGGAGGGGTGTCACAAGGCTAACTGCAAAACTAGGGAATGTACAATCTTAGGTGGGCATGATATTCTTGAACATTTATGGTATGCTTAATCTGTGGTGTGTTGTGTCAGAAATTTTTATTATTTTTTCATATTACTGCGTTAATAAGGTTTGCCTGCACTACAGGATGCTACAAATGTATCTAAGGCTGCAGAAAAAGATACGCCATACTATATTAATTGAGAAACAGTCTATGATCTACAGTATTTTCATGTTATGGCATCATTTGCTGCTGCAGAGCCTAGGTGAATAGGAACTAGATAGACAATCTTCCTTTTCGCTATTCTCAAGACAGCACACTCAGAACTTTGAAAAGGTCAAAATACATAAGAACGGTCATACCGGGTCTAGCCTTGTACCCTGTCTTCCAACAGTGGCCAGTTCAGGTGCTCGAGAGAGAATGAACAGAGCAGGGAAATTATTGAGTGATCCATCCCCTGTCATCCAGTCCCAGTTTTTGGCAGTCAGAGGTTTAGGAACACCAAGAGCACCAAGGGGTTGTGTCCATGACTATTTTGGCTAATAGCTATTGGTAGACTTATCCTCCATGAACTTCTCTAATTTTTTTTAACCCAGTTGTACTTTTGGCATTCACAAAATCCATTAGCAATGGATTCCATGGGTTGATTGTACATTGTGTGAAGAAGTACTTCCTTATGTTTGTTTTAAATCTGCTGCCTATTAATTTCATTGGGTGTCCCCTGGTTGTTGTGGTCTATGAAGGGTAAATAAAACTTCCCTATTCACTTTCTCCACACCAGTCATGATTTTACAGACCTCTACCTCATCCCCCCTTAGTCATCTCTTTTCTAAACTGAACAGTCCCAGTCTTTTTAATCTCTCCTCATCTGGAAGCTGTTTCATACCCCCAAATCATTTTTATTGCCCTTCTCTGAACCTTTTCCAATACTAATATTCTTTTTTGAGATGGGGGTAACAAGAACTGCTTGCAGTATTCAAGGTGTGGATGTACCATGGATTTATATAGTGCCATTATGCTATTTTCTGTTTTATCTATTCCTTTCCTAATAGTTCCTAAAATTCTATTAGTTTTTTTCACTGCCACTGCACATTGAGCAGATGTTTTCCGAGAACTATCCACAACGACTCCAAGATCTCTTTCCTGAGTGGTAACAGCTAATTTAGATCCCACTATTTAGTAAGTATAATTGGGATTATATTTTCCAATGTGCATTTCTTTGCACTTATTAGCATTGAATTTCATCAGTGTTCCCTAGTCATCCAGTTTTGTGAGATCCCTTTGTAATACTTTGCATTCAGCTTTGGACTTAAATATGCTAAATAATTTTGTATCATCTGCAAATTTTGCCACCTCACTGTTTACCCCTTTATCCAGATCATTTATGAATATGTTGAACAGCACAGGTGCCAGTACAGACCCAGGGGGATCCTACTATTTACCTCTCTCCACTGTGAAAACTGGCCTTTTATTCCTATCCTTTGTTTCCTATCTTTTAACCAGTTCCTGATCCATGAGAGGACCTTTCCTCCTATCTCATGACTGCTTATTTGCTTAAAAGCCTTTCATGTGAGACCTGTCAAAGGCTTTCTGACAGTCCAAGTATAATATATCAGATAGATCATCCTTGTTCACATGTAAGTTGACTCCCCTCAAAGAACTCCAACAGATTTGTGAGTTATGATTTCATTTTACAAAAGCCATGTTGACTCTTCCCCAACATATTGTGTTCATCTATGTGTCTGATAAGTCTGTTCTTTATCATAGTTTCAACCAATTTGCCTGGTACTGAAGTTAGGCTTACTGGCCTTTAGTTGCCAGGGTCACCTCTGGAGCCTTTTTAAAAATTCAGTGTCACTTTAGTTATCCTCCAGTCATCTGGTACAGAGTCTGATTTAATAGGTTATATACCACAGTTAGTCATTCTGAAATTTCATATTTGAGTTCCTTCAGAACTCTTGGGTGAATACCATCTAGTCCTGGTGACTTATTCCTGTTTAATTTATCAATTTGTTCCAAAACCTCCTCTGTTGACATCTTAGTCTGAGACAGTTACTTGGTTCTGTCACCTAAAAAGAAAGGCTCAGGTGTGGGTATCTCCATCACAGCCTCTGCAGTGAAGACCAATGCAAGGAATTCCTTTAGTGTCGCCACAATGGCCTTATCGTCTTTGGGTGCTCTTTTAGCACCGCGATTGTCTGTGGCCCCACTGATTGTATGGCAAGCTTCCTGACTGTGGTATACTTAAAAAAAATCTGTTAGTTTTTGTTTCTTTTGCTAGTTGTTCTTCAAAATTCTTCTCTCTTTTTTGGCCTGCCTAATTATACTTTTATTCTTGACTTGCCAGAGTTTATGCTCCTTTCTATTTTCCTCAGACTGACTATTTTCTTAAAATGAATCTTGTTCAAACTGGGCAGGTGTTTTGAAAAGGAGGAAGTCAAAATTGGCAGGCAAGAAATTGGCTGGCAGTGAAACAAATTCTGAGACTGAAGGGCTAGGTTTTCTTATGGTCATCTAATAAATAGATGGAAGCAGCCTGACCTCTTTTGCCTCCTCTTCGTTCTCACGTCCAGCCTCAACTTTTTTCAACCACACTCATTATTTTCAGGGACTCCTCCACTGTGCCCATTTCCCCTGGCTGTAAATTGTGCTAAGTTTCCACAGCATCCATTCCTCCCACAGGAGCTGCTGGCACTCAGTCCTGCTCATGATCAGGCTACTTCAATGTACATGGAATTAGATTGTGTGGAATTAGGATCCTGATCTGATTTTAGGCAGCATGATCTGAAAATGTTGGCCCAGTTCCTCTATCACTTACCTTTACCTTCCTCTATGAGTAATTCCATTGACTTCCAAGGATCTACAAGAACTGTTTGGCCCAGATATAATACTGTATGCATTAGATCACCATAGTAATGTGTATCCTTTGGTCAATCAGTCTCATAGTGAACCGTTCATGATTAACTAGTGGTTCCTGATTTCAATTTTAGTGCATCTTTAACAAACCTGGTGCTCAAACTGTGGGGGAGGGGGAATGAAGTTATATCCACATCCACATAGAGCTAGCACCCCATCCTCTCCCCCAGTTAGCAATGGTATCTCCTCCCTGCAAATAGTGATGGTACGCCCACACTACCTCAAACACTGATGTTGCCCCATCCTCTCACCCTTCTTAGTGCTGGTACGCCCACTCCACAGAGGGTGACAGCAAACCCTCCTTTCCCGCCAAATAGTGAATGTGTGCCCCTCCCCCAGATAGTGATGGTATACCCTCCTCTCTCCCTCCCCCAATTACTGATGGTGTGCCCATCCCCTCCACAGAGTGATGGCCTGCCCACCCTCAGTTAGTGATGTCATGCCCTCCTCTTCCCCCAGATAGTGATGGTATGCTCCCCCGTGGTGGTAGGTCCCCTCCCTCCAATTAGTGATGACATGCAACCTTCCCCCGCACCAATAGAGATGGTATGCCCTCTCACCCCCCCACATAATGATGGTATGCCCCACCCCAGTGATGATATGCCTCTCTCCCACCAATTAGCGATATTGTACCCCTTCCAATTAGTCATGGTGTGCTCTCCTCTCCTCACAGATACTGATGGTGTGCCCCCCATGATGGTATGCCCACCTTTCCATTAATGATGATATGACCCCCTTTCAATTAATGGTGGTATGACCCCTCAACCACTCCCCCCCGTTAGTGATGGTATCTCTCCCTCCCCCCCCCCCCCACTAATGGTACGTTTAAACTTGTTATGAACAACTTTCCTTCGCCAGCAGGCAGCAGTGAGGAGAGGGCAGGGGAGGGTGGTGGTGAGGTTGGGCAAATTTTTGTCAGGCAGGAGTGGCAAAACCTTAGCACTGTAATCCCTACCAGTGGTCTCTTCTGCCCCTGCTCCCTCCCCCGACACTTTTACGGGGTTTACATAAGTACTCCCATCGCACATGGAAATGTGAAAGGAATTGCAATAGCTGGAGCTGCAGATGTCTTGGGATTTTCCAGCTCATTGCAAATGAATCCTCCCAGGGAAGGAAAGTGTCTGAAGACACCTGGAACAGCCCACGGTGTAAATTGCTCATCTGAAGTTCTTTCTGGGTTATTTTCCGGCGCGTTACCTATAGACTGTGTCGCTTCTGCGAAAGTGTGTTTATCTGCCTCCTGGTACTGGATGAAGATCGCATACCCGGGCTCGCTTTCAGAAAACAATCAGAGGAAGCAAGCTTGGCGCTGAAAAGAGGAGCGTAAAGCAGCAGGATTAAAGGTCCGTGGTCGTTTCAAGCTCTCATAAAATCGGGCTGAAGGATACTCTTTTGCTGAAGTCTGGGTTCTTCCAGCCCACAGTGGCACAACGAACCATTTCAACATTTCAGCACAAAACAGATTCCATTGTTGGGCTGCACATTAAAAAGTGTTATTCGCTTTGAAGTTTTTGTCTAATGGCTCTAAAGTGAAAGAAAATGTTTTCCTATTACTTAATTCAATCATAGCGAAGAGGCTTGGTAAAAAGCCCACGGATTTTGCCCAAAGTGTGACAGAGTTCTCTTTGTGTTTGCTTATCCTCTGCTGTCACACACTTTAATTCGCCTCTCTTTATCTGGCATTCAAAACTTTCTTCAATGACATTCAATAAGGTCCAGCGGCTGGAAAAAAAAAACTGGTTATTTTTTGGATATTCTTTCCCAGTAGCTTTGGGCTTGGTGTGCATGCAGGGACTGTTAACCCTTTGTCTCCCTGCGGCTGGGAGCCTTGGGGTTCAGCCCTCGGACAGCAGGAATCTCTTAGTCTGGGGCTAGAAATCCACCCACCCCACGTCCCCTCGGTGGCTGACCATTTCCCAGCAGGAAGCTTTACCTCTTCCCAGGCTCAAATTCACGAAAAATTTGATGCATGAAAAAATATTGGCTCATTTTTTTTAAAAAAAAAAAAAAGAAAGCTGCCGCGGGAAAGATACACTAAGAATCCGGGACTCTCCAGTGAGCTCGGGCTGGGGTTTTTACTATCATTCTTTTGTATCCTGTATATTTATAATGGGGGGGGGGAACCCAGATACATTTCTAGGCTCAGCCCGTCCATCTTGTCTCGGGCAAACCTACCCCAGACTTCGGTGGGGATTGGGAGTAAGGAGCAGAAGCCAGAAATACAGGGTTACACCGTTTCCCAGGCATTTCATCCTATTCTTTCCTGCCTGTAAAAAAATAAATACAATCGTTGGGTGTTTTTAGATGGGCAGGTTACGGTGTGTTCTATCAACACAATTTCTTCACATTTGTAATGGGGTTTACAGCCCCGAGATCTATTAAGTGATCAGGGCCTGAAGAAAAAATGTATTCGTCTGCATGCTTTTTTTTCTTGCTGACGTATGTTCCTTACCACCCTACAAATGAAACAACACCAGCGAACCAATATTAAACAACACCAACAAAACCGCCTCCCTCTCTTATACACAGACACAATTCAAAGCCTAGATCGGGGACTGAATGGCTGAATGGTGTGTGTGTGCGCGCGCATAGCCATTAGATATAGATCAGGTTGTATGCTTTAAAGCTCCTTTTCATTAACCAATAAAGATACCGCCTCTTTTATTTCTGCTAATTTTCATTATATGGGAGGGGAAAGCTAATTGTTAAAAGTGCTCTGAAGCTGAAATATTTCAAAGCCTGTTTAATCAATGCACGGCATTTAAAGTTGTTTAACTATTGTATAGGCAGAAAAACAGGAATAAACCGCATTGCAGCCTATTACAATTCAAGTGGTTTAAAATGAAGCCAGCAGCCCTACTCTCTCTTGAATAGAGACGTACATTCATGTATTTACTGTAATTATATAGTATTGTAACATCTACCTATCTACCCACCGAGACATACTATCGATAGATAGTGTGCAGAAAGCGTGTGTGCACTTTGTATATGTTGTATAGCTAGCGATGTGTGTGCTGATATGCATCTATGTGCTGATATGCATCAAGAAACAGTGGGGCTGCTTTTTCATTTTGAATTGCAACAGGTTAAGAAGATACGGCGAACTCTCCTCGGGTAGATGCGCCAGACAGACAGAGAGCTGAGCTAGATGCACGTCCTATGCACAAGGTTTGCACCAGCCCTTTGCTACGTGAAGCGGGTTTACACAAGTAACACGACCCAGTATTGTGTAAACCGAAAGGGTTAAGCTCCTGCCCATGCACAAAGCAAAGGGCTTGAGATAGCGGGCGAGGTGTGGAAATAGCAGCGGAGGATGGGGAGGAACTTCCCGACGAAAGGAAGAGGGGAAAGTCACGGGTGCGTTTGCAGAAACTCGGGGGTCGCCTCGCAGGGAGCCGCGCTGCGGCGGAGAGCGCCGAGCAAAGCCCTCGCCCAGGTGAGAAGGCGGCCGGCGGCTAACGGGCTGCTCTGGGAAGTTGCAGAGAGTTGGACGAGTTGCTGCGGAAGGCAAACCCAACTCGGGGAGCGGGCTGCCGGCGGCCGAAAGCGCGGGGGCGCGATAAAGAGCCGGAGAAGAATATTAAATCGCTGGCGAATGAGCAAATAACCCCGCCAAAGGGAGAGGAGGGGTGAGGCCGCCAGCTACGGCGTGGGTGGGGCTGACAAGAATGGAGTACATTATGCAGTTCATTTAGTTAACAAGGGAAATAATGAGGAAGCGTGCAGCGTGAATGCCAAGAGAACAGGCACAAAAAGCCTATTGAGAGCCCCGGCCGCTCCTGGCGTAGCCATCACATGGCAGAGGCCCTATTTAAGCGGCGAGCCCGGCGCCTTTCAGCACCACTGGGGCTGGCCAGCACCCCGAGGCACCTCCGGCGGCTCCAGCAGCGCCGGGCCGCCAGCGCGGGGAGATGCCGCGCTCCTTCCTGGTGGACTCGCTGGTGCTGCGGGAGGCGAGCGAGAAGAAGAGCGAGAGCAGCCCGCCGCCGCCCCTCTTCCCCTACGCCGTGCACCCCTCGCACCCGCTGCACGGGCTGCCCCCCGGCGCCTGCCACTCGCGCAAGGCCGGGCTGCTGTGCGTGTGCCCGCTGTGCGTCACCGCCTCGCAGCTGCACCCGCCGCCCCCGGCCCTGCCGCTGCTCAAGGCCTCCTTCCCCCCGTTCGCCTCGCAGTACTGCCACGCGCCCCTGGCCCGGCAACACTCGGCCTCCTCCGCGGTCAGCGTCAGCCACGCGCCGGCCATTTACCAGACCGCCTACCCCCTGCCCGACCCCAGGCAGTTCCACTGCATCTCCGTCGGTAAGTGCCAGGCTGCGAGGCAGGGCGGGAGCTAAGAGGTGGGGCAAACGGACCCGATCCTGCCCCGCCCGACTCCCCGTGCGTGGTTGGCAGGATGGGGGCAATGTCACCAGTGCCAAAGGCCGGCTGGCCCTAAGGAGGAGAGCTGGCCCTGCCCCCGGCAGTGCAGGGCATGCCATCGGTGCAATGGCAACTGTGGCCTGGGGAGAGAGGGTGACACTGCAGGGTATGCCATGCCCCGCCCGGGCACTGATACCTCGTATGTAATGCCTAAGGGGACGTGTGGCACGGCAGCGCGCGCCGTGCACCATTCATGCCATGCCGTGTCATATCTCTGGCATGGGGGTGAGTTGGCGGGACATGCCACCCACCGCCTAGGCAATGCCAGGTAGCGTATGCAATAGTGTGCGTCCTGTGGCATTCATAGAGGCGCCCGGCCAACTGCTCGGTGCGTGGCTCGGTGATCTGGATGTGGGGAGGTTTTCAAGGACGCCAGCTGGGCCCCTAGGGCAGCTCTGGGTGCAGCAGGTTTAGCGCTACGGAGTCTGACCGTCCGCTTTCCTCTCCAGACAGCACCTCCAGCCAGCTGCCCAGCAGCAAGCGGATGCGCACCGCCTTCACCAGCACGCAGCTCCTGGAACTGGAGAGGGAGTTCGCCTCCAACATGTACCTCTCCCGGCTCCGGCGCATCGAGATAGCCACCTACCTGAACCTCTCCGAGAAGCAGGTGAAGATCTGGTTCCAGAACCGCCGGGTCAAGCACAAGAAAGAAGGCAAAAGCAGCTCCCACCGAGGAGGGGGCTCTGCCCACAGCTGCAAATGCTCCTCTCTGGCCACCACAAAGTGCTCGGAGGACGACGAGGACTTGCCCATGTCTCCATCCTCCTCAGGGAAAGACGATAGAGATCTCACAGTCACCCCCTAGCCCCACAGCCCCCAGAGACTAACCCGAGAGCAGAAGGGGATCTTGCCCTGTCCTATGCCAAAACGCTGTGGAAGGATTTTATATCGTTTTGTATATTACATGTAATTTACAAAGGACTTTCTGGCCTTTTTAGAAATCCTGTGAGTGCCGCTGTGTCGATGATTCCGTTGTAAATAAACTGTCCGCGTGAGCCTAAATGTCGCCAACTGTTGCTATTTTACTTGTGGTGAGGGGGTTTGGTTTTGTCGTCAGGCAAAGCGCTCCGCTCCCCCACCTCTGTGTTGTGAACTGTGATTAACTGTGTCTGGTAAACAGCGATCCTCCAGAGATATCTATTTCTCAGAGGGGGCGGGGAGGGGAGAACTAGTTCTGTAATTTGTATCAATGGTCGGGAATCATTCAGCTTTAGTATCTCCCGGCATTTCGTCCCTCTCCAAAGCAAAAGTGGGGACGCGCACCGAGTCACTGCGGTGATCTCTAGAAGCAGGTAATGAAATGTGTGAAATGTGGTTTGACGCCTTTTTTGGGGGGGGGAGGGAAGATGGGGGAGAGGAGTTTGTTTTTTCTGTAAAATTTGCTTGATGGCGTTTCTTCAGACCCATAGCTATGTAATTGTACGGTTTCTGTACTACCGGGAGATATTTATTTATTTATTTATGTAAAAAATAAGAATAAAATTTTTGCATAAAGACATTACGGTGACGCCTTTTTGTTAAAAAAAAGAAGATGTAATCTGTGTCCTACAGACCCCCAAAATGTGTTTGTGTGTGTTTGTGTGTACACACACACACAAACATATATATATAAGTTGGGTATACAGAGGAACACTGACAGTATATATGTCGAATGTGGTATATTTGCCTGCATGATTGCCTCACCCTAAAGATGTTTGTGGCCAATATATAATTATTATAACGTATATAAGCATATTTTTATAACATGTGCATCTCTTCTTAATCCAGCCAGAGGTTTTCCTGCTGGAATTTAGCGCATGTGATGCTTCTTTGATGCTACATAACCAGACACATAGGTTTTCATTCCTTCTAGCAATTTTTAAAAGCAAAAGATGCCGGTTATTCTGATCCTTGGGGAATAGCGCTTAAGTCTGCAAGCCAAACTAATTAGAGATTGACATTTTCTGAAAAGCTTTGTCCCCACGCTATCCATGCGCTCATCCCGCATCCATCCATTGTCCTGTACAGTACTTACCGCCCGGAAAACTTGAAACTGAATCTTTGTCGGTCATCCCAATAGCGAACATCGGAGTTACATTTATTATCAACAAATAAGCAACATGTTTCAAATTATATTTTCCCCGATTAATAACTTGAAAGAGGAAAATACCATGCCTGGCCCCTTGTTTAGTTCTCCAAATCATTTCTCCATCCAGTCTGGTTTTATTCTCGTTGAGACAGAACTGTGCCGAATTCTGCGTACTCTCCCTGTACATCCATCAAAGGAGATCTATCCATGGGTCTCCCGAATGCGAGAAATCTCGGTATCCAGGAATTCCTATAGTACCACCCAATGCCATCTGAGAAAGGATTGCGCATTTCGTAGACGTATCTAGCCTGATGTTCTCATTATATGGGTGTTCTTTAAACACTGGTCTCATTCCACTGCATAACTTTACCAGCAACATTTATCCGGCAGTTAGAACAAACGAACCCCGATGCCACAGATAATTACTCCACGTTAGTTTGGAAGGAAACAAGGACTGGCACGTTCCCAAGTGCGGGAGCAGAGTTGGGGGTCTTCGCGCTGAAAGCGCAGTAAACTGATCGCTTCGGTAAAGTTTTATACAGACAATAACTCTGGCCCATGTCGAGCCATCGGGTTATTAAGCAGAATTCCCCAGTGTTTACAGTTCAGAAGTGATGACACGATCTGTCCCCTCGATTCGGTTCAGTGTCCCCTCTGCCCTCCAGTCGTTAGCTTTTGCCGCTTTTAACCATCCCTTTCTCTGGCTTTCAGGCTGCCTCCCTAGATGACACGCGTTAGAAAAGTCTGCCTCTTACAGCCTTTGCCAAAGGCACGTCTGCACCTTATATTTCTACAGCTCAACACGCTGTGCCCAAACACCCAGGCAAAAAACTTACCGGTACCTGTCACCGCGCTATCAGAAACATGGGTCATCAGATTTTAAGGTCCCGGTTAAAATCAAGGGGGAGGTTCTGGTTTTAAAATCGACGGTACGATATGGCAGGTGAGGGAAATCGGACTGAGCAAATAACGGATGGATATTTTGAGTCATCTGGCCGTATTGTGTATCCTGTGTTTCTTTAACTGACATTGGGGTGAAAATATAGCACCATTTGTATTAGTATTTGTTCTCTTTAGAAGTAAACCGGCGTCTGTCCTAATACAATCTAATTTTAAAATGAATTAATCTGGATTAAGAATCAGTTATGATGTTTTAGTATTCTATATGTTGTTTACACAACACCATAGGTGTGCATGGTGCTTAAAAGACAGCCAGACAAAGTCTTAGTCTTCCGAGGTTACGATTAGCTATAAGTTAAATGTGTGGGATGTTTGCTTCTGTATTGTCCATAGGTGTAGACAGGGACCATCTTAAACTCACTCCTGGCTTTGATGTATTACAAATTAAGCACTTGCCTCGTGTTACCCAGGTTGCTGCATTCCTGGGGAATACGGATGATAATTCAGACCGAGCAAGGTGGAGGTCTCTGAGTTTTGGAAAAGTTATATACTCATATGTTTGTTCTCCCGCAGAGAATTGAATAAGACATTGTCAGACTCCTATGGCTCCTTTCCGCTCTCTGTTGCAAATAAAGGTCAGGTAAGGTAATGCCACTGAGTATATAAATCGCACCCGTAAATTCTGATGAAGAGTTTAAAAGAGGCAGAAACGCTTCGGATCATCTTCTAGCTGGGAAGCGGCCCCATGACCAGAGTTCTTAGGGTAGCAATATTTCTCGACAGATGCAACACATTGCCTGGGTTGCTGGTTTTATCACAACCGTTTATCCCTGTTCTGACGAAGACGAAACCAATAAAACCCCAGCATGACTTCTGCACTGATCCACGCAAGCAGAAGTTAAAAAGTCTTTAAGATGCAATCAAAAAGTCTCATTACAGAGACCACAGGATCGGGACCTTAGTCGCTGATCAAGGCTGATCATATCATTAGGGCACACCGAGAACTCTTCTCTTGTCTTTACATGTTCATTAAAGATCCTAAACGTTTCCAACCTGATGGAAAGCAAGGACAGGTGCGAAATCGTATAGCCGATTACACCGCTTTTCTCTGGCTTCTGGTGAACAAGGGGGATTCTAATCATATTCCCTACACTATTCCTTTGCTCTGCACTGGCCCGCCCGCCCTGTGACACCAGAAGGTTTCGGACAGCAGTCCCCAGAGCTGAAGGGCTGGAAAGCACCGATATTAAGGCAAATGTCCTGCAGGATATTCGATTCTCCCTCTAATCGCTTTGCAGTGATGTGGACAGAGGCTTCCCGATCCGAACTCACCTCGCATACACCCACAGGGGATCATATCCTGGCTCCAGAGGCGTTCATGTGAGCTTTTCCCTTCACTTCAATGGGACCAGGATTCGGAGCATAGCTATTTCTGTGGCTGCTAGTAACCTGTGAGTGCTCCATATTTCATAAGGGAAATACAGTATTTCAAAACTCCAGGCTGAACCCAGGCAGCATCATTTAGGGCTACTTCCCTCCGGGGCTTTTGGAAGGGCCAGGTTTCACAAACGAATTCGTTTGGTAACATGAACCAGGTTTCGGCATATCTCCCATTGGCACCAGCTGGAGCGCATTGCGGTGGCTCGGAAGGAGCGCTAACAGCCCGGATCTTGAGACCAGACGTGATTACTACCTTCACAGCTGCTTTCCTTGTTCCGGACTGTCTCTGAAAGGGGGGACCATAAAGTAGGGGAGGGGGCTGAACAAAAGCAGGTGAGTTTAGCAGAACACCGAAGCACAAATTCTACCCTCGGACCCACCTGAAATTCTTTCATGAAAGTAAGGGGGAGAGATGCACTCCCCGCCCTCAGGCATGATTTGGATTCTCTCTGCTAGATACAAGCTTGCACTTATCTGCTTAAGTTAAAGCATAGACTATCAGGGTTGGAAGGGACCTCACGAGGTCATGTAGTCCAACCCCCTGCTCAAAGCAGGACCAATCCCCAATTTTTGCCCTAATCCCTAAATGGCCCCCTCAAGGATTGAACTCACAACCTCAGGTTTAGCAGGCCAATGCTCAAACCACTGAGCTATCCCTCCTCCCCCAGGGGAGGTTACACCTGTGCAACCCCTGTGTGGACATTCTTACTTGGTTTTGTGGCTTATTTTGATTTAGCTTGAACCAGTTCCTAATCGATTTAAACCAAAGTGAAGCCTGATTTAAACTGACATAAAAAGCCACACAGCCTTTCGCAGTAGTTTAACGAAATCATTTTAAAATAACATTTTAAGTTAAAATGGTGCCACTCTACATGTACCCAAGCCCTGAATCAGGTGTACCTGGAGCCAATGTGTTGAGTGTGGTATATTCCAGATCCTTACTGACTGTAGAACAATGTAGTCTTGAGCCCAGTCTGATATGTAAGCAGGAGGGAGCTGTCCCAATAAGTGACATTTTACACTTTTAACAAACTGAATTTGAGATCAAAATGCCAAATACACTGCTCAGGGGCACGCTGTGGATTTGTGACATTCACTGCAGGCCACGGGATCCATAAGCCAATGAAATAACTGCATTGCTCTGTGTTTGCAGCATATTCCGATTTTCAGATGTAATATTGATAATCATCCTGATTTTGATATTAAGACCTGCATTACACTCAGAAGTTGCCTTAGCAGAATTCTACTGTGTTGCCCAAGATACACATAAAGTAAATGATGATTGTAATAATATTAATAGTATAATTATTTATTATTTGTATTATCATTCCACCTAGGAGCCCCAGTTATGCGGGAGCACACCATTGGGCGAGGTGCTGTATAAACAGAACAAAAAGACAATCTCTGCCCCAAAGAACACACATTTAACATGCTACCAACATAAAGGACAAATAGAATTTCATCATTTCGCTTTTCAGAACATGTATTAGCAGGAGCCAATCAAAATGAAAATAGTTGATAAAAGAGATTGTGCTATGTACCCCTCAGTGGCCTGCTACATTGTATTTGTGGGCTGTGTATACCTAGCTGACCAAATTCTGTTCTCGGATTACTATGTTCAATCCAGCTAAGGTCAATAAAGTTTTGATAAGCTGAAGTTCTGGAAGAAGGTTAAAAGATATTATAGTATAGTTAGAAAGAAGAGAAATGAAAAGAAAGAGGAAAATGTAGGAATTAAAGCAACAAATTAGAAAATATACTAGAGATTAGTATGATCATCATCGTAATTGTTCTTAGGACTAATAATAATAATTATTATTATTAATTGAAAACCCTATAATTTTATTGGCATTGTACAAACATAAAAGGAAGGATTGTCCCTGACCAAAAGCTGTCACAATTTAAAAAACAAATCAAGGACCCACCTGTATGAAGTGTAGGTGATAGGGTACAACATACAGATAACATAATCAGACAGGTAATTGACCACATTTTGATTAAACATGGATAATTCAGTGGTTTTCTTAAAGCACTGTCAAATAATCCAATTAACCCTCAGCCATGCTGATATTAGATAGCTAGTCATTTCTGGCTATTATTAGCTGGCTAATTTCTGGTCGGCATCAGAGCAGAAGTGACTTTTCAGGAGGGATTTGAAATAAGAGAGGACTGTGGCTTTGGGGATCACCTCTGTGCTAGGGCATTTCATGGGTAGGGATGCTGTTGAAGAAAGCCCCAGAGATGTCAGTAGGATAAATGGGCACACAGCAATATACGCTTTATGACTTAAAGTGGCAAAGAAGGGATTACTCAGAAAAAAACTTGAAAAAAGAGAGAGATAGCACCTTCTTTGGGAGGAGTAAGCAGAGTCCTTGTATAGTTCAGTGGTGTGAGCATTGGCCTGTTAAACCCAGGGTTGTGAGTTCAATCCTTGAGAGGGCATGTCTACATTGCAATGTAAGCCCAGGGTTAGTGGGACTTGAGTCAGCTGACCTGCGTTAAGGACCCAGGACTTGAGCATCTACACTGATTCTTAACCCTGTGTTGAGAATTTTCTAAGCTGGGATAGAACCCAGGGGCTGTAGAGTCCACATTGCAGCATGCAGACCTGAGTCAAACCAACAATATCCCCTATTTCCTAGAAGCCTTCCAAAATGTGTCTGCTGTAGCCCTTTGGCCACAGTACACTGCAGGAAAACTTTACTGCCCACCCTGCATGTTACAGGCAGTTTGAACAGCCCGCCAACACAGCATGCCGTGCAATATGGAGGAGACAGACCCCGTTTCAAGAAGGTCTTTTGTTTCCGTTTTCACTCCTGTGTCAGGAAATGGGCAGAGCTTCCATGAGGCACTGGTGGACATTTCAGTGGCATTTTCTGACCCACCAAAGGCACCTGACAGAACTCCTGATGGAGCAGGAGGAGAAGGCAGAGGAGGAAGAGTATCCTGGCATGGCAGACTCACGCTGGCTAATGCTGCTCAGTACACTTAGTATAGTAGCCACCGATGCCTCCTATGTAGATTGGTGCTTCTAACACAGCACCACCAGCACACACGGGTGGGATCACATCATGCTGCAGACCTGGGATGACCAGCAGGGGGTTCAGAACTTTTGCATGAAGAAAGCTACAGTTCTGGAGCTTTCTGAGCAGCTTTCCCTGACCCACCAGCATAAAGACACAGGCATGAGACCACCCGTGCCAGTCCAGAAGCAGGTTGCTATAGCCCTTTGGAAGCTGGCTACCAGAGACTGCTACAGGTCCATTGCCAATCAGTGTGGTGTTGGCAAGTTGACTGTGGGTAAAGTGGTGGTGGAGGTTTCTGAGGCAATCAGGTATACGGTTTACCCCAAGGTCGTGGGCATAAAAATATTCCTGAGGTAATTGCTGGCTTTGAGAGAATGGGCGTTTCCAAACTGCACCAGGGCAATTGATGGGACTCAAGTGCCCATAGTTCACTCAACTTAAGGAGCACATAAGTGCATAAACCGTAAAGGGTACTACTCCATTGTTATGCAGGCCCTCGTGGACTATACAGGCTGATTTATGAACATCAGTGTGGGCTGCCCAGGGAAAGTTAATGGTGCCAGGACTTTTCATCAATCGGGAGTCTACATTCATGGACAGGCTGGGACATTGTTCCCATCAAATGACATTGTCATAAATGAAGTTACTGTCTGTAACCATGCCTCAGTGGGTCACAACTGAGGATGCCAAATTCAGGACGAACTGCTGAGAAATAGGGCAGATATACCCCAAGACTTGTGGCTCATCCCCCATAGGATATACCAAACCAGCAACAAAAGTAAACTTCTGTTCCACCACACTGGCTAATAAGAAGTTATAAAAGCAGTTTCCTTGGACATTCCAGTCCTCGTATTACCACCGAAAACATTGGATTTAAAAGTGAGTGGCTCTTTACAACCAGTTTCATCAAACAAAAGGTTCTTCTGATCCCAAAGGACTGGCCATATACCCACTCAAAATATATCTTAAATCTTACCCAAAAATCAAGCTGATGCTAATCCTTTAGTATCTCAAATGTAAAGGTTTATTTATAAAAAGAAAGAAAGAAAGCTGAGAGTTAAAACTGGTTAAAGGAATCAAATACATACAATAATTGCAAAGTTCTTAGTTCAGGCTTGTAGTAGTGATGGAATAAACTGCTGGCTTAATAAGTCTCCGGTTTCTTCCAAGTCATTGGAAGATCCTCAGTCCATTGGTTAGAATGCTCCCATTAATATAAGTCCATATTCCAGAGGTTTGAGCAGGATAGAGGCTGGAGCAGGATAGAGGCAAAATGGAGGGGTTACCAGGGCCTTTTATATTTTCTGTCATGTGGATGGAAGCCCATTGTTCTTACGGTGGAAAATTACAGCAACAAGATGGAGTTTGGAGTCACATGGGCAAGTCACATGTCCATGCATTTCACCTAGTCAGAGCAGGAAATTCCATTAAGTGTAGATCAGCATCTCCCATGGTCCATTATAAGTTAAATGTTCTTTTGATGGGCCACTCAATTTGAATAGGCCATCCAAGATGTGCTAGCTAGCTACCTTGTAGGCGTTACCCCAGGTGAAAACATTTGAAATCCAGGTATAGGGCAAATACTCATAACTACAAATACAAAAATGATACATGCATACAGATAGCATAATCATAACCAGCAAATCATAACCTTTTCATAGACATCTTACATGCCACATTTTGTCAGGTTGCAAATATATAACAATGGTTGCAACAATGATCTATATCGTCATTTTTAATAGGATAACGTCACACTGTCCCCACAGTTATTTTGAAGGACTCCACATACCCCCATTTGCCTTGGCTTAAGAACATGCCTGGATTTTAGAGGCACTGGCAAAAGACAGTTTAATTACTCTCTCATCAAGTGTAGAGTGATTGCTGAATGTGCTTTTGGCAGATTGAAATCCTGTTGGAGGTGTCTACAGACCCATTCATATTCCAGTGTCATCAATGCTGTTCTCATTACCATGGCTTGCTGTGCTCTTCACTATCTATGTGAAGCCAGAAACGAACCTTTTCCCTCTGAATGGACCTATGACAGTGAGATGCCACTGAATCAGTACCCTCAGCCAGAAAGTGCACCTACCAGGGCTGGACCTGAATGCACCAGGGCAACAGAAGTCAGGGATGCTTCAGGCTCCTTCATTTGGACTTGCCTGGCTCAATGTAAGAGGAAGAATAGCAAATCTATGAATGTGCTTGGGGGGATGGGGATAATTGATTGGAGTGGGGGTGTTCAGTGCTTGGAGAGGGGTGGGAGCTTTGATTGCCATGCAATGTAGTGATGAATGACATGACTTATGAAATGGGGGTAAGGGATGATTCACACTATGGCTTCATATAAGGAGGTTATTGACGTGTGAAGTGCTGTACTTAACTGTCTAGAGGAATAGTGGTTGCTTAGTAATTCCTAATGGTTCTTGATCATGGGTTTGGCTTTATTATTCCAAATCATGATTGTATGATGAGATGTACTGATAGTAATACACTTTCTGGATGATATAAAAGACTTTATTTGTAATTATGTGTTAAAACAGTACAACAATCACCCATTGCAGGCAGGCCAGATGCCATTACTAACCCAAACATCAGTTACAAAAGAACATTTCCAATATCAAGAACAACAGTGCATGAACAAATGCAAACACGACAGAACCCCTTACCTCTGCACATCCCCTGGCCCACCATCCGCCTTTCCCTTCTTCCTTTGTTTTCTACACACTTGGTGGTGGGGAATGGGGGTGGAGGTAACCATCAGTTCATCATGGAAGCGATCCCTCTTGGAACAGTCCATGAAGGTACGCTGGGCCAGGCTGAGGTCGAGCTGTGGAGCTACAGTAGCCAGTACAGGTTGAGGGGCCTGCAGTGGGACAAGATCCAGAGGATTATTGTCTCATGTAGCTCAGTGGAGAAGCTCAGAATTAATTCTTGGGAGTTTCAAGGACCCAAAATGTTACATTTAAAAACTGACCTGCAATATATTGCGGGAGGCATGCTTCAGTTCACAGAATCTCCCTGGACACAGCCTCATTAATCCCAGTTAAAATAGTGCAAAAACCATGGTGAGTTAAAAATGATAAGCTGTTTTTGTTTTACAGACATTGCATAACTACTTGGGCTGAGGGGGGAGGGGCAATCAGTGGCCTTGCTACAAAAGGCTTTTTCTATCACTTCAGGCCTTTCACATCTTGTAGGACATTCTTGTGGTGCTCTACTGGCAGAGGGGATGTTATTCCAAGCCGCTGGTGGGAAACTTGCAGCGTATGCAGCCGTAGTATGCAAACATAGAGTGACTGAACAGCACATCTAGGAGCAGAGTGGGCTGGTCAGCTACAAAGGTGGCCCTGGAAAATACGCCCTTCCCTGCAGTGTGACTACCTGTCTGGAGTTCCTGCTTCTGGAAAACTTTGCAGCTATCAGCCCCAGGATTGGGTCGGAATTCATGAGGGAATCAACAGGACGCTACATAAGCTTTCACATGGCTTAGTCTGTTATGGCTGCATGCACGCAGGCAGAACTCCACAGCCTCCCTCCTCCCCATCCCTGGCACATTTCTGGACAAAGATTCAAACTCCAGTCGTGCTTGGGACAAATGATGGTGTCACCTAGGGACTGCCTGGACTGCCTCTCATTGAACTGGGCTAGATTTGGAAGTGCAACCCATTCCACCCCCCTACCCCTGAGCTTATTGTTTCCAGGCTGCTCCGCAGACTATTGAGCGATTACAGAGCGGCGAGTGCAAAGGCACAGCAATGCAATGTAATTATTGTTAAACCAGAATGCCCCGAGCAAAAACTGGAGCCTTTCCAGTACAAATACTCTTTAAAGGTGTTCTTTACTGTTTGCATTTCCCTGTAACTCTTCTGAACTCCACATGGTGGGGAGGATGGGAAGGGAGTACGCCAGGGTGCTGAGATACAATCCACCATTAGTGGATACACACTGCTAGCCTGGGCTTCTCAGACCTTTTGTATTTGTTCTTAGAGCAGAAATCTCTCCCATTACCATGGAAATAAACATTAAATTGCAGCCAGAAACTTACCGGGCTCAGGGGCAACTTCTGTCCCTTCTGTGTGCACTGCAGGCTTGGCAGCAGGCTTGGCCCAGGGGTGGGGAGTATCAAACAATCCCTCTGCATATGGACCCTACTGCTGATCCTGTTCAAAAGCATGCTCTGGGGCCAGTTTCAGTAACAGAGTGACTTCATGGTCCTCACTAGGGGCCTGCTGCTGGCTCACATCAACCCCTATGCTGGATTCTGGGGCCAGCAGAGCACCATCCCAGCTAACCAGGTCATCCTGCACCACAGCTGGCACCATGCTGGGGGCAGTGCTCAGCACCCAGTCAAGCTCCTCATGAAATGGGCACAATGTCAGCAAGTTGCCTGAGGTGCAGTTCTAGTCTCCTATTTTCTAGTACTCACTCTTGAGCCACTTAATCCACTCCCTGCACTGGCCACCAGTCGGGTAAATTTCCAAAGCTGCCAACTTCTTCACTACCTGCTGGTATGTGTAGTCATTCCTGATGCTTTTGCTGAAGTCCACAGTTTTGCTGGCCTTGCACCAGAGATTCACCAAAAACTGTCTGCGCTCCCATGACCATGAAGCAGCTCACTTTGCAAAAGGCTTGTTCTGGTCAGTCTCCATTGCAAACCCAGGAGGCTTGCTGATGGTGTGTTTGCAACTCGCTGGTCAGAAGACAATGGAAGGATTAACACTGACTCACCGAGCTGCTGCTATACACCAAAGGGGTTGGCTTCCATGTTTAATTAAATCGATTGGAGATTGTTGCAATATAGCCAACAAAGGAAGTTGGCCCATGGGATTGTGGGATACTTTTGGTGGACTCCCAGAACTGAGTCAAGCAGGGCTGTATCTACACTACAAAGCAATAGGGCTCAAACCCTTGGTCATGGCTTGACATGGGCTTGGACCCTCCTCCCCTGCAGGGTCCTAGGTCCCTGGGTCTAAGCCCGAGTCTGAGAGATGTGTGTGTAGATGGAAAGGTGGATTGGGTTCAAGGCTGAATCTGAGCCTGGGCTTACATTGCAAAGAGCTCGGTGTAAGCTTGTTTCTCTCACCAACAGAAGTTGGTCCAATAAAAGATATTACCTCACCCATGATGTCTGTCTAATATCCTGGGACCAACATGGATATAACAACACTGAACACATTAAGAAAGAAAGAAAGAAAGAAAGAAAGAAAGAAAGAAAGAAAGAAAGAAAGAAAGATGTATTGTGAAGCAAAATTCTGGGGAAATAATCATTCCATGTTGATTGAAACCATTTAATTTTAATTCAAAAGATTTTGTTCCTATTTTTACATTTTTAAAAACATATAATGTAAAATAAAAGAAATGTCAAATTAAAAGTAGTTTCAAAATGAAAACTTGAAAATTTCCACTTTTGACTTAATTAAAATTAATTTCATGGTTCCTCTCCCCCCCGAAAAAAAATGAAATTTGATCAAAATGACACATTTCCATAAAATGTTTTGCTTTTGGTGAATCTGCATTTTCTGCTGGAAAGATGTTCCATCAGAAAATTTCTGACCAACCCAATTATCTACGTACTGTACGATATAGTAGTGATGCACCAATGACAGTGATGTAGTCAATGCAAAGTTAATAATTCTAGTCCCCTACATATGCCAATACATTACAGAATCATAGAAACATAGGGCCAGAAGGGACCTTAAGAAGTCAGTGAACCCAGCCCCTGTGCTGAGGCACGACCAAATAAACCCAGTCCATCCCAGATATAAGGCTGGGCCATGGGAGGCCTATAGGCACTGGTCAGCTGCTAAATTGCAGTCAGGAGATGGGTGAACCGGGTCAGAATGCCAGGAACTCAGGGTAGGCACCTGGTGGATTTTGACTGGTAGAGGCAGTGGTTTGGTTTGGTCAAGGAAATGGTTCTCAGTGTAGGGCTTGTGAAAGGAAATGTGAAAATCTGGGTGTATTTTGAGACTGGAGAAACTATAGCTTAGAGGTAACTGGGTTGATCTGCTGTCATATTGGGAAGGCCCCAGGAACTGGTGGTCCAGTTTTCAGGAGGGTTGACTGGTCTGGAGATGTTGGGCAGCAAGCCATACCTTCTGGCTTACTGTGAACACTGGAGCTTCTTGTATTTGATGGACCACATGCCTCTTATAAGCCTTCTTTGCCTCTTCTAGGTAGTTCTTGAGTTCCTCCTGAATAAGATGGATCTGTTGGGCCCAGTCAGTGGTGCCCAGGTTCAGGAAGGCTGCTGGTAATGCTGAGTGAAAACAGAGGTGGAACCCATAATTAGTGAATAAAGGGCCAGTAGAGGCATGATCAGCATTGTTATATGAAAATTCTGCATATGACAGGAGTGTGGACCAGTGGTTTTGAGTACTGCTCCAGTTCCTGGTTCATCAGGTCAGTTTGTCCATCTGTTTAAGGGTAGTATGCAGTGGAGGTGGATATAAGGACGTCTAGTAGCCTAAATACTTTATGCCAGAAGCAAGAGGTGAAATGTGGGCCTTCATTGCAAACTATGAGGTCAGGGAATCCATGAAGCTGACCAACTTTGTACATCAGGAGTTGGGCAGTAATCTTGGCAGAGGACAGGTGGTTGCAGGGGATGAAGTAGGCCATTTTGGTCAGGCAGTCCATGACTGTGAAGACTATGGTGTGTCCATCAGACACTGGGAGTTCCACAATGAAATCTAGGCTGAGGGCAAATTAAGGCCTATGTGGAGTCTCCAGGGATACTAAGGTGCTGAGGGGTCTGTCCTGTACATCTTGGTACATGAACAGCACTTGCAGGAGTCCACATATACTTGGACTTCGGCCATCTATTTGTGGGGTATGCTCAGGGGCAGAGCAGGAAGAGTAGCCTGCATTGGTTTAGAGCCCCCCCGAATTTCTGATGATCCCCATCAAACCATTCGGGCAGTGGCACCGTGGGAGCGGGTTCCAATAATGTGCGGTCTGTTTGGGCACGTAGTGTCACTGTTTCTCCCTGTGAGTGTGCTAGCTGCTTGCATAGGGTCTGTGCTTCGGCAGCAAACTGCCTCACCTTGGCCTGCGCCCAGGCTAACTGCCTGTGCAGGGTCTGTACTTCGATTGCACCCAGTGTAGCTTGGGTCTGTAGTGTGAGGCTCTCTGCCTGTAGATGGGTGACTTGGTCCTGCAGGTCCCGGGCCCTCAGGGATCTGCTGTTCGGAGGGTGGAACAGCCCACCCCTTCCATCATCTGTGGAGGGGTTGGATAAGCTGTGGTGGGGAGCGAAGGCAGTCTGAGAAAACTGTCAGGGCTGAGCCGTGGGAGGCCTGTGCGCACCTGTCAGTTGCTAAGTTGCAGTCAGGAGACGAGGAGCAGGGCTGGCAGTGAGCAGGGACAGAATGCCAGGAAGTCAGGGGCAGGCACCATGTTGCAGGCACCAGCCAGACAGGAGAATCGGGGTCGAGCCAGGTCAGGATGCTAGGAAGTCTGTATCAAGCACCAGGTTATAGACAGCAAGCAAATAGAAGAGTTGGGGACAAACCAGGTTGGGAAGCCAGAATCAAAGGTCTAGAGCAAGTAAGGTTCAGAGCAGAGGAAGGCAGGCAATCTGCATGTTGTGCGGACAGCTCCTCATGCTGGCTTCCTGGTTTAAACACTAGCATCAGCCAACCAGTGGGCTGTGAGGGGTCACTACTCAAGACCTGCAGGGTGGTATTTCCCACAGAGCCTAGCTTCACAGAGTCCTCCAGCAGCAACCCAGCCGAAGCTTCCAGTGGTGATGTGGAAGCATCAGTGGTCTAGAATCCTCCAGGTTCCTACAACTCACAGGTGTTTGTCCAACTTGTTCTTATAAATCTCCATGGACTGGGATTCCATAATCTCCCTTAGAAGCATATTCCAGAGTTTAACTACCCTGACAGCTAGAAAGTTTTTTCCTAATATCTTACCTAAAGCTCCCTTGCTGCAGATTAAGCTCATTACTTCTTGTCCTACCTTTGATGGACATGGAGAACAATTGATCACAGGCCTCTTTAAAACAGCGCTTACTCCATTTGAAGACTTTTATCAGGTACCCCCTAAGATTTTTCCTCTCAAGACTAAATATGACCAGATTGCTTAACCTTTCCTCTTAGGCCAGATTTTATCATTTTTGTTATTCTCTTCTGGACTCTCTGTAATTTGCCCATATCTTTCTTAAAGTGCAGTGGCCAAATTTGGACAATCACACTATGGATTTGATTGTGTGCTGGGTTGGTGGGTGTGTATGTGTATAAGAACAGGAATGAAAGCCCAGACTCTTTATGCCCCTGTATAGGGGCTGGGTAGAATCCTGTTGGGGACTCCAGACACTACTCCGTTCTCCCCTGTGGAAGGGGCAAAGTGAGTGTGGGGAATTGACCTTACTGTCTGCTTTCCATTCACCAGCAGAGCTGTTCAGCACAGAAGAAACCTTGTAATGGTGTCTACAAACCCCATACTGAGCATAGACAGAAGGAGGAGGACAGTATCTCCTGTTCACAAGCAAGCAGCTTGATCACAACTGCATGCAGCTGCCAGAGCTGCTGGTCATGGAGACAGGCACCCACATCTGCAACCAATACAGAAAACAAGGCCCACTATAAAGGTACAGAGAAGGAACGGGAGGCAGAAAGGCCTGGGATAGCAAAGGGGTGACCAGGCTGCCAGGGCCGGCTCTACAGTTTTTGCCGCCCCTTTCTAACTGCCTGCAGGCTGCCTCCAAGAAACAGCCAGGAGAGTGAAGGAGACGGAAAGCCCAAAAGGAGAAGGACTGACCGATTTAATTGGAGGTGAGTGTCCAGGAACTAACCTCATTGAGAGCAAAGTAAGGATGGTCATTCAGGAGAAGCTGAGACCCCTCCAGAGACCACACTAAAAAAACAGTGATGATGTGGTACCAGCACTGGGGTTTCAGGAAAGGGAAGCCAAACAAATCCCCTCCTTTTTTTCTATATATACAAGAGAATGACGGAGGTGAATCAGCTCCTGCAATGGCTGGCTGACTCACAAGCACAACAGTTGTTTGAACAGGAAGCAGCCCATCAGCAACAGTTGCTGCAACGGGTGGCAGAATGAGTACCGGCCATTGTAATAGAAAGAGAGACCCTGAGACATGAGGCCTTGTATGAGGCTTGAGGCCTGAACTAAAGTAGTGGTCAAACCCTGCTAATATAAAGCAAAGTTAGCAGAAGTCAGTGTGCATGCAAGCTCACAGAAACTGGCAAGAACAGGGCTGGTATTGCAAGAACACACATTCCTAAGAAGTGCTAGGCACAGGACACTCAGGCAAGCACAAGGGTGGTACCAGAACACCCTGATACCCATATGGTACGAACACCATTCCTGAAGATGATACAAGGACACACTGACCCCCTCTTAAAGATAAGGTTAGGATGACAGTGTGATGGATAAAGATTTTTTGATTGAACCAATATGTGCAAGGTAAAGGGTGATAACTAACCATTTTAGAGGGGCAGTAACAAGCCACGTGAGAGGGGCAATACATAACTTGTTTGTATCGGGGTATAAAACAGAGTTTCAGAGGGAGTGTCTTTGGCTGGCCTAGGGGACAGTGGAAAGCCCTGTCTCTGAGTGAGCTGGTCCATTGTGACAGGTATATATGTGTTGGTAGTCCTGTAGAGTCTACAGGATACTAGGACCATGCTTTGTTAACAATAAACCTGGCCAGATGCCTTCGCTACTAAAATGGGTCTGGGATTTTATTGGGCAGTTCGATTGATGTCTGCTGTGTCTGCTATCTGCGCTCAACTGGGAAGCACACTGACAGAACACACAAACACAGCCAACGTCTGACAACAGCCGCTATCGCTCAGAGTTCAGCCCCTATGGGGAATGCATCCCCCATAACTCAGGGGACCACTCCAACCCTGATGGTCCCTAAGATGACAACAGACAATGACCTGGAATCTTTCCTGATAACCTTTGAGAGGGGAGCCACAGCTTCCCACTGGCCTCCGGCCCAATGATCAATCCCGCTCATCCCACTCCTCATCGTCAGCATACCAAGGGCTTGATAATGCAGAGGCCCTGGACTACGAGCGAGTGAAGGCAGACATATTGGACAGGCCAGGCCGAGATGGAGAGACCTACTGTCAGCAGTTTTGCCACAAGCTCTTCCCCACCCCCGAGGCACAACCACAGGCAATTGCCCAAAGACTTAAGGACTTCTGCTGATGTTGGTTAAAGCCAGAGCCCCGGACAGGACTCCAGACAGCTGAACTCACAGTTATGGAACAGTTCATACAGATTCTTCTGCATGCTGGCTGAGACTGGGTTTTTAGACACTGACCAGTAACTCCAGCTGAAGCCACCTGCCTCATGGAGGACAATAAGGCCACTCAAGGTGTTTGGGGACCTCTATGGAGGAAATAATTGCTCCAGGTACACTGGAGAAGGAAATGGGCCAGGGATCCAAGAATGGTAACCCTCTTGCATAAATCCCAAGAAAACAGACCGGTGACTGGCTGATGGACAGGATAGAGGTCAAATGAACATCTCAAGATCTGTGGGTAAGATTTCCCTGTGACAGTAGGCCCACACCCTTAAGTGCCCTGCCAGCTCTTTGCCCCATGCCTACACAGGAACAAGGGCCCAGAAAAACTCAGAAAGAGGGTAACCCAGCTACTAAAAGGGACAGACGTGATAGCCTGTTACTCCTATGGACAAAAGGGGCACAGATTTTGTGACTGCCCCTACCTGGAGTGTAACTTCATACAGGTTTGGACTGGTAAGAATAGGGCCTGGGGTGTGGGGGGGGGGAAGCCCAGGGAAACTAACAATCCCAATGGAAATGGAGGGTCAAAAGACACTGCTGGGTCAAAAGACACTGGCCCTCATGGGCTCAAGATGTGATCTGACATTTGTCCAGGAATGAATAGCCAAACTGGTAGGGAAACTAAAGAAAGGGGATATCCCTATTAAATGTATCAATGGAGATATTTTATGGTATCCCAGCATGATCATTGATGGAAACCAAGATCAGATGAAAGTATGCATGTCTCTGGACCTCCCCTATCCTGCAATATTAGGCTGAGATTGGCTGTATTTCCCCCCAAGCTCTTGCAGAGATTTTCTTTAACACAGGAGCCCAAGGAAGATACCCTAGAAGATATGTTAGGGGTCTTGTTCCCTTTTAAGTACCCCAACCTTCTTACTTCCTGGCCCAAGAAAAGAAAATCCCAGAAAGAAAAATGGATAGAAAAGAAAGAGTGGAGGGAGGTGAGCAAGGCGATCCCCTCCATAGGCATAATAGAGATCACAGATGCTGAGGCTGACGCCGGTGGGACGGAAGACCCTGGAGAAGAGCTGTCCAAGGGTCCAAATACAACATTCCCTCCACAAATGAACCTGGAGAAGCAAACTAGCCTCTCATATTTCCATGTGGAGCAAAGTAATGATGAGACCTTGAGTTGAGCCTTTGAATAAGCAGCTACAATGGACAACAAAGAGATGGATCCCCTAAAGGCATGGCAGTACCCTCACTTTGCCGATAAAACAGACTTGTTATGTACACCAAAACAAGAAGAAACAAGAGATGCAGACACAACTGTAAGTATCTGTGGTATATCACTGTGAGTTACTGCATCTGGCACACACAACCCCATGTGCAGGGCATCTTGGGAAGGACAAGATGCAGTCCAGAATCCTGGCTTGATACTTTTGGCCAGGGGTCTTAAGGAAGTCAAAAATTTCTGCTCCTCATGTCCCAAATGCCCAGTAATAGTCCTAAGGGAATCCTGCGGCTTCATTAATACCCCTCCTCTTGGTGAAGACTCCCTTTGAAAGAATAGGAATTGATCCTATAGGCCCCTAAGAGAGGAGTGCCTCTGGGCATCAGCGTATGCTTGTTATCATGGACTATGCCACCAGACACACCGAAGCCATACGACTGACTGCTAAGACTATCACTAATGAACTGCTGAAGGTCTTTGCACAGGTAAGGTTTCCCAAAGAGGTCATGACAGACCAGGCAACAAATTTCACATCTTGGCTGATGAAAGAAGTATGGGAACCATTAAAAATCAAAGTATTATGCACATCTGTATACCACCCACAGATGGGTGCCTGGTCGAAAGATTCTACCAGACACTCAAGAGGATGCTCAAGAAATTCATTGCCCAGGATCCCCATGTCATAAATATAAAGGGAAGGGTAAACACCTTTAAAATCCCTCCTGGCCAGAGGAAAAACCCTTTCATCTGTAAAGGGTTAAGAAGCTAGGATAACCTCGCTGGCACCTGACCAAAATGACCAATGAGGAGACAAGATACTTTCAAAAGTTGGGGGGAGGGAGAAACAAAGCCTCTCTCTCTGTCTGTGTGATGCTTTTGCCGGGGACAGAACAGGAATGGAGTCTTAGAATTTAGTAAGTAATCTAGCTAGATATGCATTAGATTAGGATTTCTTTAAATGGCTGAGAAAATAAGCTGTGCTGAATGGAATGGATATTCCTGTTTTTATGTCTGTTTGTAACTTAAGGTTTTGCGTAGAAGGATTCTCTATGTTTTGAATCTAATTACCCTGTAAGGTATTTACCATCCTGATTTTACAGAGGTGATTCTTTTTACTTTTTCTTCTGTTAAAATTCTTCTTTTAAGAAACTGAATGCTTTTTCATTGTTCTTAAGATCCAAGGGTTTGGGTCTTTGGTCACCTATGCAAATTGGTGAGGATTTTTATCAAACCTTCACCAGGAAGGGGGGGTGCCAGGTTTTGGTGAGGATTTTGGGGGGAAAGACATTTCCAAACGGGCTCTTTCCTAATAAAATAAAACCGGTTAGACGTTTGGTGGAGGCAGCGAAAGTCCAAGGGCAAAAGGTAAAATAGTTTGTACCTTGGGGAAGTTTTAACCTAAGCTGGTAAAAGTAAGCTTAGGAGGTTTTCATGCAGGTCCCCACATCTGTACCCTAGCGTTCAGAGTGGGGAAGGAACCTTGACACCCCGACACTGGGACCAACTACTCCCAGTCTTACTCTTTGCCATCCGAGAAGTTCCCCAAAGCTCAATGAGGTTTTTGCCCTTCAAACTATTATATGGACAACAACCAAGGGTTATACATGACCTGCTATGGGAACCCTAGAAAAGCCAAGCACCAAGAGCTGACAGCCTAGTGCAGTATGTTTTAAAGTTATGTGAGAGACTAGAGGTTATGGAGGCTAGAGAAAATCTCAAGGAAGCTCAGGAACAACGATGACAGTATAATAAAGGGGCACGGATGCATCTGGACAAAGTAGCCACTATTCTCTGATCAGTGAGAGAAGCCAGGTTAACAGCAAACCCCACTAAATGTGCAATAGGGAAGGAAGAAGCCTGATACCTGGAACACAGCGTTAATAGAGGACAAGTCCACCCCTTGGTGGATAAAGTTCATGCCTTACAGACATACAAGACTGCCACAGCCAGAAAGTAAGTGCGTGCCTTCCTAGGCTTAACCTACTACTATTGCTGGTTCATACCCAATTTTGCCACCATAGCAGCCCTGCTAACTGACCTAACTAGGGACACCACACCCAGATGGATGCTGTGGACACCCACCTTTCAAAAACTCAAGGCCATACTCTGTAGACTCCCAGGGCTGTATAGTGCTTCAGAAAGGAATTTGTACTTCAAATGGATGCACTGGAGGTAGGACTAGGGGTGGTTCTTTATCAAGAGGTAGATGGAGAACAATACCTGCTAGTATATATCAGTCAGAAATTCTTCCCCGGCGAGAAAGTATACTCCGTGACAATAAAAGAGAGCCTTGGCTGCCCAATGGGCAACAGAGAGCCTATGGTACTATCTCCTAGGAAACGAGTTGACACTAGTTATTGATCATGCTCCCTTGTGCTGGCTAAATGTGATGAAAGACAAACCAGAGGATCATGAGATGGTACCTGTTGCTATAACCATATGCCTTTCGGAAACAGCACCAGGCAGAAAGTTTGCATCCCAATGCTGATTTTCTGTCCAGGGAAGTAACCTACACCAGCCAAGGCTGGGCTTCGGCCTTGCAGGGGAGGATATATAATGGGGTCTCCTGTTTACAAGCAGCTCGATTACACCCCCACACAGCTGCCAGAGCTGCCAGTTGTGGAGACAGGCACCCACAACTGCAACCAACAGAGGAAACAAGGCTCACTATAAAGGAGAGGGTACAGAGAAGGAAAGGGAGGCAGAAAGGTTTGGGATAGAAAAAGGGTGACAGCCCTACACAAAACTGCCTCCAAGAAACAGCCAGGAGAGTGAAGGAGACTGCCAGCCCCAAAAGTGAAGGGCTGAATTTTTAAATTGGAGGTGAGTGTCCAGGAACTGACCTGATTGCGAGCAAACTAAGGATGGTCGGTCAGGAGAAGCTGAGATCCCTCGAGAGACCACACTAAGAGACAGTGACACACCCTTTGAATGGACAGTGGAGTTCCCGGTTCAGCGTTCTCTCAGGGGAGCACCAAGGAGGAATTCTGGCTGTCAGCTGGAATGTCTCTTCCATCTGCCACTGCAGTCTCACCACTCTGCACTCCCTGCAGCAAGGGCTGTGGTCTACCAGCCAGAATTTATAGCTGGATTATTGTATTACTCCATAATTTGTATTACTCCATAATTAATAATGTATTACTCCATAATTGACTAAATTATGTCACCTTCCAAACTGACCTTTGCCTCAAACCCTTGAATACCTTACAACGTCTACAGAAGCCCTCAGTGTATTTGACTATCATTATGCCACACAAGCATGTAGGGATAATCCCTCCTTAGCTGTGCATTTTCCAAATTTCACAAACAACATTTTAGTGCATGCTCAGTGTATAATTTTCAAAGGCTTGTAAACTGGTCAAATTAAAATCATTTTGCTCTGGGAAGAGCAAAGTTGCGTCTGCCCAAGTGAGGGCCATTCCAAGCCACTGTTCAGCTTTCCATCCTTCACCATTTTGACTGTAGGACTATTCATTAACAGGTCACCACTTTTGTTTTAAATGTGTAGAATAAATGGCTGAGATTTTCAAAAACCACTTACATGCTTTAGATGTCCTGTTCCCATTCATTTCAACTGGAACTGAGCATTTGAACCCCTCTCCCCCGAGATGGCTTCAAAACTCCTAGCCAATGTTTTTTTCACTCTCTTTATACTCAAAAGTAGTTGAAATATTTCAGCTACTCTAGACATTCAAAATATGAACCTTTGGAAGCTGTTCAAGCTTGAAAAATTCTAATCCAAATGATGAAAGTTTCAGAAAATAATGAGTAATTGAAAAGAGGGGATTAGAATGTAAACTATTATGTTGCCATTCCCACTATAGTGAAATTAGTTAAAGTATTCAAAAATGAGAAAAAAATGCAAAATGATGTGCAGATAATGTCAAAGTTTGGAGATATTAATAAAAATACCTGATCTTTAAAGGTTGTATTGTTGGGTGAGCTGCTGAAATCTGAAGTCATTTGTTTTCTGTTTCCATCTAGCTATGGTCTCTTCAGAGAAGCCATGGGCCAGGTGTGGGATCTTGGAAGTGTTTACTAAAGGGGATATTAAAGTTTTTGTACCCAATGTCTTTTAAACTCTTTCTAAGTAGTAAAAGCAGTTTTGATCCTTAAATTACATAGAATCTGCATTTGAATGTTTGGAATCTATAGAGACTATTATTTCAGTGCTCTAACCAGAAAGAGTGATTTGTCCATGTGCCCAGGCTAAGGGGAATCTGAGTTGGTATAAGGAACTGGGGCATAGGCGGTCTTGCCTGGTGGTCACGGCTGGGCTGAGATCTGCCCACAAGGGATGGGAGTAACCAGGCCAGAGTCAGGGGAATCACAAGGCCAGGTTCTGTAAACAACGGTCAGAGTCAGGCCAGGGTTGGAGATCAAAGGCAGGACCAGGTTAAAATCAAGAGGCAAGAATCAGGGTCAAAGTTAGGCTGGAGTCAGAGACCAGAGATCAGGAGACAAGGCAAACTCTGGCATTGTAGCAGGCCAAGGTCAGTGTGGTTGCCCAGACAACTTCCTGGGGAAACCCCTGGGGTTAAGTAGGGGCACTTGGCCAGTCAGAGGGCTGCAGGGTCCTGTCACTTTGGGTCTTGTGGACAGTACTTCCTGTACCACCTACTCTCCACTGTAGTCCCTGGCTGTGCTACTGTGGGACTATCGGCCATCCCAGTCTCTATAGACCCAGCTTCTGGTCCCCAGCGGTCCTTACAGTTAGTCTCTGAGGAATTTAAGGTGGGTTGTTAGATAATTTGGTAACAATTGGGAGAGCTGTCTTCCAACTAAGTTTCTCAAAGACCAAAATGTTTCTCTTGGGCATAAGTAGATTCCCAGTACCCTATTTCATCTTTTTTGCCTCTGATTCCAACCACCCAACTGTTTATAACTTTGGAATCATGCTTGAATCTGAACTGTCTTTGTTCTCCCATTACATCTTGTATGACTCTTAGTCCGCTTAGTGCTTCTCCCGAACGCCGCCCATATACACCACTGCTTTGCTTTTGCCTCTGCTGAGCTCTTCACCCATGTCACCTACTCCTCTTGCCCTGATTAGTGAAATATTCTCCTCAGTGACTTCCTCAAATCCTAGCTCTCCAGTTGCCAACATATTATTGGCCACTTTCTCACACAATGAACTTGTGGGGTCCCCCCCTCAAATTCTTCCCCGGCATCGCATTCATTTCCAGATCCATTTCTAAACGGACGTTCTTGGGCCATGCATGCTCAGCTCCTTGTGAAATCAATGGGTCAGGTCATTGGCTTGTTTAAATCAGCAGAGCTGCCCGGAGTCCAGCGGAGCTACCCTCACTTGACCCAGCTGATGATCTGGCCCAATGAGAATTGTGTACGAGCAACTGACAGTGTAATTGGGCTGCTTGTTTATAAAGCCCTCTATGGATGATCCACATCCCTGCCCCATCTCCGTTCTCACTTGTTCTTCTTACCCAGTACGTTCCTTCTGTCTCCAGCATCACTGTCCCACCCTGTGGATGTGACACCCTTTTCCTCTGTGGCTCCTGCCATCTAAAGCAGCCTTCTGATGCCTTATTGACTCACCATCTCTTTTCGTATCTCATTTGAAAGTATATATTTTCTCTCCTGCTTATGACTCTTAATTTCCCTCTCCCTTTTTAAACGAATGAGTAAGGCTGTATTTCAATGGGATTAGTCATGTGCTTAAAGTTAAGCACATGCTTAAGTGCTTTGCCAGAATGGAGCCTACGTGCTTCTTTTGATTTTTCACCATACACCGTCTTTATGCTCCTCTCCCTACCCAAAACATATATTGTATTAACCATTCCCTGGAGCTTTTTTTTTTAAATTCTGTAAAACATTTTGGGTTACAATTAGTGTGACACAGGCTACACAAAATAAAGCTTTTTTTGCTACCATATGTGTAACGAAACCTTTTGTTTTGCTTGCAGAATTCAAATACAGTAGACTTGAAAACACATTCTGGATATTGCTATGCAAATGAGCATGCCAACAGTGTTTAGACAGTACCTTGAAGCAGTAAACAAGTTGATTGTCATGGTAACTCTAGCCAGATCGGCTTCATCCATTTTCAATCCATTTTCATCTGGATTTTTAAGTTTCAATGAGCAACTCAGTAGTCCAGTAGGATCCAAGACTCATTTCCACATCTATCCTCTGGAGAGCCAAACATATAAAACAAACTGAGCTAATGCATTGGACAGCCATATAAAATGAAACAATTGGATACTGTGCAACAATACATTAGATGATGAAGTATAGTGACATGAAAATAGACATGAAATGCAGTGATCAGCTATAAACTGTCAACATTATTTTGATTTTACTTTTTAAATGAATTATTTTAATTGCTCATAATATAGTTTTTTCACGGCTTGCAGAGACAGTTCCTTCCTGGAGCAAAGAGAACTCTTCATTCTCAGGCAAACCTGGGAGGACCTGATCCTGCAAATCTTTCCTTATCTGAGTAATCCTTTCTCACAGGAGCTGTCCATTGAAGGCAAAGGGACTACTCCTGTGAAAAATATCTATTCATGTGAGTCAGGGTTTGAAGAATCAGGCCTTCAGCTTGAAAGCAAGTAACTGTTTGTATTAATTTTATTAATGATTTGTTTTAAAGTACAGTTGTAATCATTTCATTTACAGTGTGAACTATACATTTCCCCATATATAAACAGTCATTTTGCTGATTTTAAGCATTCACCCCAGCTGTTAATTGTTTATAGGCAGTGTCTTTTTAAAAAAAATTTGTATCTTTAATGAGTTTTATTTTACGATGCTGGTTAGATATTGACATGTATTTGTCAATCTATACGTAGCTCACCAACTCCTGCCATCCTGAACATGGTGCGCTCATCCCTATCTTCCCCCTGCACAATCTCTTATAAACATGATTGACAGCTTGGCAGCATAGCTCTCTTCTATGAACTATTATTACCAATAGTATCCAGGGCCCTGATTTTTATCGATATTTAGGTATGGCTGTGCTCAGCATAGAATCATAGAATATCAGGGTTGGAAGGGACCTCAGGAGGTCATCTAGTCCAACCCCCTTCTCAAAGCAAGACCAACCCCAACTAAATCATCCCAGCCAGGGCTTTGTCAAGCCTGACCTTAAAAACTTCTAAGGAAGGAGATTCCACCACCTCCCTAGGTAACACATTCCAGTGCTTCACCACCCTCCTAGTGAAAAAGTTTTTCCTAATATCCAACCTAAACCTCCCCCCCTGCAACTTGAGACCATTACTCCTCGTTCTGTCATCAGCTACCACTGAGAACAGTCTAGATCCATCCTCTTTGGAACCCCCTTTCAGGTAGTTGAAAGCAGCTATCAAATCCCCCCTCATTCTTCTCTTCCGCAGACTAAACAATCCCAGTTCCCTCAGCCTCTCCTCAGAAGTCATGTGTTCCAGTCCCCTAATCATTTTAGTTGCCCTCCGCTGGACGTTTTCCAATTTTTTCACATCCTTCTTGTAGTGTGGGGCCCAGAACTGGACACAGTACTCCAGATGAGGCCTCACCATTGTCGAATAGAGGGGAACGATCACGTCCCTCAATCTGCTGGCAATGTCCCTACTTATACATTTCAAAATGCCATTGGCCTTCTTGGCAACAAGGGCACACTGTTGACTCATATCCAGATTCTCGTCCACTGTAACTCCTAGGTCCTTTTCTGCAGAACTGCTGCCTAGCCATTCGGTCCCTAGTCTGTAGCGATGCATGGGATTCTTCCGTCCTAAGTGCAGGACTCTGCACTTGTCCTTGTTGAACCTCACCAGATTTCTTTTGGCCCAATCCTCCAATTTGTCTAGGTCCCTCTGTATCCTACCCCTACCCTTCAGCGTATCTACCTCTCCTCCCAGTTTAGTGTCATCTGCAAACTTGCTGAGGGTGCAATCCACACCATCCTCCAAATCATTAATGAAGATATTGAACAAAACCGGCCCCAGGACCGACCCTTGGGGCACTCCACTTGATACCGGCTGCCAACTAGACATGAAGCTATTGACCACTACACGTTGAGCCCGACAATCTAGCCAGCTTTCTATCCACCTTATAGTCCATTCATCCAGCCCATACTACTTTAACTTGCTGGCAAGAATACTGTGGGAGACCGTGTCAAAAACTTTGCTAAAGTCAAGGAATAACACATCCACTGCTTTCCCCTCATCCACAGAGCCAGTTATCTCGTCACAGAAGGCAGTTAAATTAGTCAGGCATGACTTGCCCTTGGTGAATCCATGCTGACTGTTCCTGATCACTTTCCTCTCCTCTAAGTACTTCAGAACTGATTCCTTGAGGACCTGCTCCATGATTTTTCTAGGGACTGAGGTGAGGCTGACTGGCCTGTAGTTCCCCGGATCCTCCTTCTTCCCTTTTTTAAAGATGGGCACTACATTAGCCTTTTCCCAGTCATCCAGGACCTCCCCCGATCGCCATGAGTTTTCAAAGATAATGGCCAATGGCTCTGCAATCACATCCGCCAATTCCTTTAGCACTCTCGGATGCACGTCATCCGGCCCCATGGATTTGTGCTCGTCCAGCTTTTCTAAATAGCTTTTCTAAATAGCCCAAACCACTTCTTTCTCCCCAGAGAATGCCTAACTGACTTGGGAGACTAAATCTCATTTTAAAAGTGATTTAGACACATAGGAGCCCAAATTCCATGGACAGTTGATGGCATTTAGGTTCCTAAGTGCCTAAATCACTTTTAAAATGAGATTTGGTCTCCCAAATCAGTTAGGCATTGCAATGCTGAGCACAGCAACAGCTAAATATTGATAAAAATCTGGGCCCCAAGTCTGCCAGATGGCTGCACCATGCAAACGGAGACTGAACGTGCACCAGAATAGGACAGGCCTAGCCTGTGGGGCTTTACAAGCTTGTCTTGCCATGCCAAGCATAGGGAATTCTCCTCTTTTGAAGATATATGTGCCAAATGCCAAGTTTCAGCAGATCTCTGAACATTAAGAGGACAGAGGAATTTATAACCAATTACAGTGGACTGTGTTTGCAGACCCTCCAATGGGTGGGATTTCTATATCTGCCAGCTATGGTCAGTGTATCTCGCAAGCATTGACTTGTGCCTGGAGCTGTAGTTTAGGAGTTTTGTGTCTATCGTGTTTCTTATTCTGGCAGCCCAAATCTGAAATGTCTTCCTCATCATTTATTTAACAGGCTTAACAGAGATCAGCACAGCTATTATGGTCACCATTATAGACAATGCAGTAGATAGGGTGCATTGCAACATTTCCCAGTCATGTGTCTCAGTGGGTGGAAAAGCACTTATTCAGCCATGCTCTCACATTACTTTTAACCCTTTTGAAAGGCTCTGCTACAATTCCCATCATACTCAACTAATAGAAATGCTTGCTATTCATTCATTGCTTTTAAAGGAATGCGATGATGCCATCCCATAGTCTTGTAATGTTGGGTCTAACCGTTCCTACAGCATCCAACTCCTAGTTGTGGTGCCAAGGCCTCATCTGGACCCTGACCAGTACATAGCTGGAAACCAGTCCGGCTCACCCATGTGGTGGTATTGCTAAGATAGGGTTAAGTTTATAAGAATGTGTTCAGTGTTTAGACTTTATGAAATGCTTGTAGGAAGCTGCATGCATGAATCTCACTTCTAACATCGGCATCCCATGTTATAAGGGAATAGTTACGTGTTTGCTCTGAAACTGTAAAGCAGCAGTCAGGAGAGAAGCATTGCCAAGTGTGAAACACTGGTTTGCCAACAGGAGGTGTTATCTCCTGCCCAACAAAAGATGGCCCATAGACACCAGACAAACCATCGTGGAACATCAGAGGACAAAAGACTTTGTTGATTGCTCCCCCACGCACCCCTGAAAAGGAGACATGTATGGGGACTTGTCCCATCAGCTTGAGCTCTGGCCGAAGGGAATAAAGATCCCTGACAGGAAGAAACTGAATTGCTATGCTGCTTGGACTTTGAGAGGACAAGATTTCTAAGCATAAGCAAAGGATCCCCAGCTGGTTAGCCTGGGTTAGCTCTAGAGAACATATAGCACGTGCATGTTACAGCAGCCTCCATTACCTTTTGGAACCGAAGGTCTGGTTTACACCACAGACCTATATCAGTATAACTATGTCACTCTTGGGTGTGAAAGATCCATACCCCTGAGAGATGTAGTTATACCAACCTAACACCCCATGTAGACAGCGCCATGGCAATGGGAGAGCTTATCTCGCCGACATAGCCACTGCCCCTTCGGGAGATGGATTAACTAAGGGACAGGAGAGCTCCCTCCCATTGGCTTAGAGCATCTTCATTAAAGTGCTCTAGTGGTGCGACTGCATTGGTGCAGCTGCGCTCATGCAGCAGTTTAAGTGTAGACTTGCCCTCAGACTGTAACTCATTTGTGTGTGTAAGGTCACCTGCTTTAACCTTGTAAATAACACTCTTATTGCTTTTCCTTAGTTCATAAATCTTTAGTTCATTTGTTATAGGATTAGCTACAAGCATTGTGTTTGGTGTGAGATCTAAAGTGTAATTGACCTGGGGTAAGTGACAGGTGCTTTGGGACTGGAAGTAACCTGAATATCGTTGTGATATTTGGTGTAAGGGACCATCTATCACAAGGGGAAGTTTGCCTGGGAAGCAAGATAGATCAGAGTACCGGCTGTGATTCCATGCCTAGGTTGTTACAGTACCTGAGGAGTTCACACTTGGTTGGTGAAATCTCTATAAAGAACTCACAACCAGTTTGGGGTTGGTGTCCTTCTTCTTTGCAGTCTGCCCTGAGGTTGGTACTCATGCCCTTGAGTCACTCCAGACAGCTTGACAATAGCATTACTTTGTAGTGCACATGTGCAAAGATGTCTTCCAAAGATGAGGAGTTCAGGACTTGAAAATGACTGAGAAAACTATTTGACCTGGAATTTAATTTCCAATCTGGCAAGAGAAGATGTACATAGGACAGTACCAAGTCTGGAACCCCCAGCCTTAATAGGGAGACACTTACTTTATTTCAGAAGCATCAAGAAGGTGTTAGAAACAGTGGAGACTGATGCAAATGTCTTCCAAAAATCATTATGGAAGTGCTCTATAGCGCAGCACGCATTAAAATCAACCAGGGGAAGGGAAGCCTTTTACTTATTTGGAAGTGATACAAATTGTTTAGTAAACTCTTTAAAGTAACATCACAGCACACTCCAGAAAAGACATTTCAGAAACAAGAGCATGCTAAAAGAGCCTTTCCCATCCCTGAGCAGCATGTAAACACTATGAAGTTCTCCAGACCTCTCTCATGTTGTAAAAGCAGGGTACATTTGCTTGTCCATGGTGTTTTATGACTGGCAACCTATGGGTCCCTCATGGCTGCTGAGAGCCACTGCAGCAGTGCAAAGCAGCCTTGAAACCAGCTTTACTGGTAGGAGGAGGATGGGGGAATCTGGGGGTGGCATAGAGTTGTCATCCCTACTCCATTCTTACTCTCAACCCCTGGTGTATGGGCTGTAGTTGTGGGAAAGAAGGTGTGCCCAGGGAACCTCTCTTCCCATAGACTGCTGGCTGCCAAACAGTCCCTTGGGGCCATACACAACTAAATGGAAGTGTGAGCCGTCCTGTAGTTGCTTAAACTTACACCACAGACCACCCCAATCCCAAGACTAGGGAAGAAGGAATTCATAAATCTGACCTAATTCCATTCACATGCCCACCCCCAGTAATGCTGAGTGCAGCTGCCCTGCATCAGAGACCTATATCTGGTTATCAGTATACGTTATCCAATATAACACCTTTCACTCTGAAGTGTATTGAAGTGTTTCACACAATTTGCAAACCCCGAAACAGAAAACGCTTCATTTGTCACTGAAATGCGGCCTTTTCTGGGGTAGAACGTGTGTGCAACACTCTACAACAATTTAGGACCACAATGCCACAAGTGCAATTACGGTAGGAATTTAGGCAAGTCAAATATAATTACCAGCCTGGAATTTGTCCAGAATACTGGGGTACTCGTCTCTACCCTTGCAACAGCACCAAGGGATCTTTAATGGCCACAAATGGCAAGATTTTGGTTAATGACTCATCCAAAAAAGAAAAAAGCACCTGCATCCATATTATCCATGAACTGAGCAGGGTGGAAAATGGGGTTACTGTGATGGGTGTGAGTGTATGAGCGTATGTGTGAATTTTATGTTGACATTTCTCCCCGTTTTCATTGAATATTGAAAAAAAAATTCCATGAGCTCCTTCCAAGTCAGTGCACACTCAGCAGGTAAGAAGAATTGCAGCCACCTAAACACTAAAGCCTTTTCTGTCCCAAGAAAAAAGGTGAATTTTAATATGTGTTTGCTAACACATACTAACTAGCAAAATCCTAGCGAAGACAAGGTACTTGTAGTTTTAACATGGTACATGGTCAAGAGAAACCCTGGGTTTTATAGGTACAACTATCATGTCTTCACTAGGATTTTAACACATTGGTTAACATGTTTTTTCCTCATGTAGACATGGCCTAAGGCCATGGGGGGAAGAAGTGCTTTTTTCATTCACATTCATTTCATTGAAATTAGCTTAACATGAGCAGAAAGCCCCCTTAATGCCCATACAGATAGCATTTCACATCTTTTCAGACGTGTTAGCTGTTCGTGTTGCAGCTTGGGTAGGCTAGAACTGCTATAACATGAGCAGCTAACTGAAAAGGTGTTTGCCTTCACTGCAGAAAAGGTTTTCACATTGAGATAGACATCGGGATGTAGTATCCTAGTGCAGCGGTTCTCAAACTTTAGCAACCCGAGAGCACCCATTTTTTATTTAAAAGTTTTTGCGGACCCCCAAGCCCCTTGCTCAGCCCCAGAGCCCTCCCCCACTCCATCCCTTCCCCTGCTCCACCCCTGCCCCTGCTCTTCCCCACCTCTTTCAGCCCCCTCCCCGAAGTGTGCCCCGTCCCCGCTCCTCCCTCTCCCTCCCAGCGCCTCCTGCATGCTGCTGAACAGCTGTTCCCTGGTTTGCAGATGCTGGGAGGGAGAGGGAGGAGTTGAGTTGATCAGCGGGGATTGCGGACCCCTTGGAGTACCCTCGTGGATCCCAGGAGTCCACAGACCCCAGTTTGAGAAACTCTGTCCTAGTGGAGACCAAGCACATGTGGGTTTTTTACCTTGATGTAGCTAGTTAGTGTCCGATGGGGGGTGTAGGATTACCTCAGCCAGCTACTTCAAGCTCCGATTCTGCATTTCATCTACTCTATCTTCACTTTTGCTATGGATGGGGGCACCACCTGAAGGTGGTAGGCTGGTTCCCCCGCTCCCCAGGTTGTCTGACTCAAGACACAGAAAACACATTTGAGTCAGGGGAGAAAGTTGGCGCAGTCCCTATTCACTTGGCGGCAGCCTACCATACCGTGTGGCATGTCAGAATGCCTGCCAAGCTGCTACTTCTTGTAGGCTCAAAGTGCAATTCGTCCGAGAAATGATTAGTCACCAAAGCTTCATCCTGCAAGTCAGAGAAAATCTTCAATGTCTTCACAATGGCCTTCCACAAAGGTCAGTTTTGGCTCCCTTTTTGTTCTTTATAGACACATATGACCTCCGTGATATGCAGGGTGAGAAATATGTGTACACTGTTGACATCTGTGCTGCTGACTCATGAACCGATTTCCATAGGATTGAAGAGCATCTCAGCCAATACCCGGACACTTTGACCACTTATTTCTAGCAGTGGAGGCTAATTCTCAATGAAACAGAGATAGAGGCAACCATTTTCCATCGACACAATCATTTGGCCAGTGTCCAAGGACAGGTACTGCCATTCCATCCAGTTGTCACATATTAAAACCGAACCGTAGCCTGATATACCAGCCTCGTCTGGAGCACCTGAAAACGAAGATTTCTTTCCATGTGGCCTTGACATGAAAACTACTGAGAACTTCCTAGGACGCAGACTCTTCAAAGCCTTATACATCTGAATTGGCCCTGGTGTTTGCTCCTGCTGATTACCTCTCTGAGGTCCGGGGAGCAGCCACCACACTCAGCTTGTCAACAGGGAGCTGAATTTGGCCATGCATATTATTAGTGACTGCTTCAAGTATACACCAACCTCCAGTGTGTATGCGCGAGTGTGCACCTAGCTCTGGAAAACCTTCGACAAAATCCCATTGCTGTTACGTCTGCCTGGAGAGCTGTGACAGATTGAACTAACCTATTATGTCTCTGGATGGCTGATGTCCCATTCTCAGACAGGGAATGACACGCTGCACCAACTTGGTATTCAGGGAAGGACTCTCACTCCTGTGGACCGGGAGGGTGATACCACGGCTGATCTTTCAACACCACTTTTGCTACAGTAGCTCCCACACTCCTGGACAAGAGCTCTGCTGGCCCTTTACTATGCACAGATGATCAGCACCGCCAGGGAGATAAAAGTTATGTTCTTATAGAGTGGAAGCATCAATGGGAAACACTAAATAAATTCAGGAGGCCATCACTGCACTGCCTCCTTGTCCACTTGATAGTAGATCCTGGATCAGATTCAAAGAGTTGTTGCAACTATGCACCGGATGGGCCTGGTTTCCTCTCCACACTGTGATGGTGAGGCAGCGTTGTGGGCAATAACTCATGAGATAGAAGAGGGCCCAACCCAACATGTGGAGAGTGATCTACAACGCTTAGCCTCCTTTGATACAGAGGCCATCTTCTGGTTATGGAACCTGGACATCAAGCTCTGATGTCTACAGATGAAAAGAAGCTATATCAAAGGCAAAACTACCTGTGTCTTGTCAGTGCTAGGATTTTACATTGAGTTAGCTATATTGAGTTTGCTGTTTTGATGTGAAATCCCACCTCTTTTTGCAGAGAAGATGTAGAACCTTCACATCCACCCCACCACCAAGATAGAGCATCAGGGCCTGATTCTGATGCCCTTACTCATGTTGCATATTCCCTTACTCCATGAGGAATTCCATTTAAGTCAATGGGACTCCACACAGAGTAAGGTGTTTCCTAAAGTGAGTGAGGATGGCAGAATCTGGCTCCCACACAGCTTAGTGCAACATGTTGAGCTTTCCTTGAAGGTCTGGCATCTAAGTACTGCGCTGATGTGGTCATGCTTACCCCGAGATCTCTTCTTGAGGCAGTACGGATGGATACCATTTGAGTAACTGAAACCCAAACACAAAGGCCATCAAAGGAATGCCACAAATCCACATGCTGTTCCAAGGGACCAATTATTTGTAGCTCTAGCAAAATTCAGTCCCTTTTTCTGTCAACAAGTTTCCTGTAAGCAGACTGAGATTGCCATGGATTTGCATTTTGTTTGAAATGATTTAATCAATGTTTTGGGCAACCATATTCTAGCCTGGAAATTGCTTGCCAACTTTTTATTGTGAGCACTGTTGAGGGTGGCTGATCTTCACTGTTCAAAATTCAAGCTTTTTAATTAGATGCATAGATGTCAATTCCCGCCTCCAATGGCCCATGGTAATAATAATAGCTAGCTCTATATATGGCCCTTTTCTTCTCCAAGGGCTTTACAAAGGACATCAATAGCATGGTTCCCATTTTACAGAGGGGGCAACTGAGGCGAAGGAATATAATGGTTCAGTAGAAGCTCAGAGTTACGAACACCTCAGGAATGGAGGGTGTTCGTAACTCTGAACAAAATGCTATGGTTGTTCTTTCAGAAGTTTACAACTGAACATTGATTTAATACAGCTTTGAAACTTTACTATTCAGAAGGAAAAATGCTGCTTTTAACCATCTTAATTTAAATGAGACAAGTGCAGGAACAGTTTCCTTACCTTGTCCAAGAAATAAATAAATAAAAAAAATTAAAAGCCTCCTTTATATTTTTTTAAGTAGGTTACATTTAACACAGATTGTATTTGCTTTAATTTCTGCTGCCTGTCTGTCCAGTTCTAAATGAGGTGGGTAGTTGACCAATCGGTTAGTAACCCTGACGTTCTACTGTCTTTGCCCAAGTCACCAGTGGACCAGTAGCAGAGATGGCAATAGAACCCCAGTCACAGGCCAGTTCTCTAGCTAGTAAGCCACTCCGCATCCCTGTGACTTTTGTGCCTCCATTGCCCATTTGCTATGCAGTATTTCCAAACACACGACTTTGTTCTTTCTCCCATGCTACCCACGGCACTTGGGAGGAGCTCCCTGTAAAATTTGGCAAAATTGACACATTTGTCTCCTTCATAAATCTCTTCAAAACAATCCTTTGCTGGGATGCCTACAAAAAGACTTGACCGTGGTGAGGACACTGGTGTGCAGAAGCCACAGCCTATCATCTGAGCAATATAGTCTCATTGTTTCCTTATACTCCCCCATCTGTCTGTTGTTGTCTCTTGTTCCATACTGACATTGTAAGCTCTTTGGTGCTGGGACTGCCTTTTTGTTCTGTGTTGGTACAGTGCCTAGCACAACTGGGTCCAGGGCCATCACTAGGGCCCCTAAACTGTACTGTAGTAATAATTTAAAAGTATTAATCATAAATGGTATGTTTCTGTTCCCTAAATGGATACGCATTATTCTTAGCACCAATTTTCTGCTGTGAATACCCATGACTGTGCATTCAAAATTTGTGTTCCGTGGATATGCTGACATACTGGTTTAAGTGGTTGCTGTTCTGGTGAACATTTTTGCCATTGAATTGGTTCACTAGACTATTCCCTGGAAGGAAACACAAAGGGGTGTGGCTACAGACAAAGAAAAACGCACTTACAAATTCTAATGAATCGTCACACAGAATTGTTTGCAGGGTTTCTCCGGCTCTGAATAGGAATAATCATTTTGGCCAAACCAACTGCCATTTTGAGATCAGCCGTTATAAGTGTAGATGGTGAGGATCTGTGCTTTGGGTCAAATCCAGCCCCAGAGCCACAGCTGCAGAAGTCCCACTGACAGAAGTTCCTCTGTGCTGGATGCTAGGGCCCTCTAAGGCAGCATCCAGAAGCCATGATTACAGGGTGGGAGCAGGCCTCTAGAAATGGGGGCAGGCCTCTGGCTCTGCCCCCATGCAGGTGCTCCAATAGGGGTGCAAAGGGCTATGTCATACAGTGGGCTAAAGTAATCTTTGTAGAGTGCTTCTGCAGTTGCTCTGTGAGCCTTGAAGGTGGAGGAAGGTTGTATCTTTGCAGTGCCTATCCTAGCTACAAGGGCTGGACTGAGAACACGGCTCTGCATGCAGGAGAACAGACTACAGTTGGATCGAGTGTTTGACATGGAGTCTTCTGTAAGTTCCTATAAAAATATGCACATTGTAATGGCCATATACTGCCTTTAAACCATGCTGAAAAGAGCTGTTGCTGAGGAAGTGTATGCACAGTCCAAGGGCACTATATAACCCTACTCCTGAGACAAGAAGGTAATTTGGCCCTAAAGCAGATGGTTTGGAGCAGTGATTCTCAACCAGATACACAGGGGGTACACAGATGTCTTCCAGGGGGTACATCAACTCATCTAGATATTTGCCTAGTTTAACAGGCTACATAAAAAGCACCAATGAAGTCAGTACAAACTAAAATTTCATACGGACAATGACTTGTTTGTCCTGCTCTATATACTATACGTTGAGATGTAAGTATTTATTTATATAAATATTTATATCCAAATAGAACTATTTGTATCCAAATTGATTAATTTTATAATTATATGGGAAAATGAGAAAAGGAGCCACTTTTCAGTAGTAGTGTACTATGAAACTTGTGTATTTTTATGTCTGATTTTGTAAGCAAGTAGTTTTTAAGTGAGATGAAATTTGGGGGTACACAAAACAAATCAGACTCCTCAAAGGGGTACTGAAAAGGTTGAGAGCCACTGGTTTGGAGTTTGCACAGGAAATGAAGTCCTACATGTCTGAGAGAAGCAGAAGGTTATGGAAGCTGGTGGCAACGTATAAGTCCCGACAAGCCTTTCAACAATGCAGTGAAAAAAGACTTCAATTAAGGAGGGCTTCAGAACTGCTCGGTTCTGTTCCTGGCTCTGCTATTGATTTGCTGCGTGACTTTGATCAAGTCATTTAGAACCCACTTTTTAAACACAGGTGCTTAATTTTGGGCATCTGAAGCTGAGTATTTTAAAGTATGAATGATGATTGATTATTATTACTACATGTTTATCCGTTGCCTATCCCATCCCTCCCAAACCCAGAGCCATCTCCAAGATTTTAGTACCTATCTTTAGGTACTCAAGTTTGAAAAGTGGATCTCTAAATCTCTTTCATAGAATATCAGGGTTGGAAGGGACCTCAGGAGATCATCTAGTCCAGCACCCTATTAAATCATCCAACAGATTTTTGCCCCACATCCCTAAATGGCCCCCTCAAAAATTGAACTCACAACCCTGGGTTTAGCAGGCCAATAGCTCAGACCACTGAGCTACGACTCCCCCAATTATGATTTTATGAAGACAAGACCATCTGTTCTGAAAATGTTAGATTCTATGTAACAGGGTGAAGCAGGGCCCCCTTTGCTCCAATCTCATAGGATTGGAAGGTCATTGAGTCTAGTCCATTGCCTTCACAGCAGAACCACCTACTGGCCCTTATTTTTGCCCCAGATCCCTAAATGGCCCCCTCAAGGATTGAATTCACAACCCAGGGTTTATCAGGCCAGTGTTCAAACCACTGAGCTATCTCTCCCCTCCTACCCTGTGCCTCAGTTTACTGACCTGTAAAATGGGTGGGAGTGTAATAGTTAGGTATCTCACAGCATTGTCCTTAGACTTAATTAATTAACATTGGTAAAGCGCTGTTGAGATTTTGGGGGTCCTGATTCAGCAGGACACTCGAATATGTATGTAACTTTAAGCACATGCATAAGCCCACTTGACTTCAAAGGGGTTTAAATATCTGCTTAATTTTAAAAATATGCTTAAATGAATAGAGATTAACTTACACATGTGTTTAAAGTTAAGCAAGTGCTTTGCTGAAGCGTGGCCGGATGAATAGTGTTTGATGGCCAGCAATCAATCTATGGGGTGGAGTGGTACCCCCCGGAGGGATAGGGCAGGCACAAGGAGGCTACCTGGTGCTGTACAATTGCAGGATCGGAGCCAATGAGTGCAAAGGACTGTATAGTGTCAACTCTTTGTTTTAGGCAGGAGAGTGGCTTGTTTGGAAAGGAGCCCTGGCCAACTCAGTGGCTGTTCATTTTCCTGCATTTGGCCTTTATTGTTCAGAGAAGAAAAACTTGCTAGGAAG